>NW_015150599.1:1379252-1424811 GCF_000732505.1 Cyprinodon variegatus
ATATATATATATAAGGATATAAGGATATATATATCAATATTATCAACACCTCTAATAAAACTTTATAACTGCATTAAAGACATGAAGTATGTTTTAGAAGAGCTAGGAATAACTCCCAACACTGAAATAACGAGTTTTTCTATCTATGCTTACTATATACTGTAGCCCAGCCTTAAAGCAACCTCTGCTGTATCATGTACAGAATTTCATAAAAATTAGCATGTTGCTGTAATGAAAAGACTTGCGAGCGGATGGGTTTGTGGTTCTGCATTTGTTGGTGGACCCAGAGGCAGCATCAATCTTTCATATTCGCCCTGTGGGATGAAAAGATACCGCCAGATGGTTGCACCATTAGACTTGGTAAACCATCAGCTAAAATCAAATGAAAAGATACAAAAAAATCAAAGGCATCAAATAAAATGTTAATAAAAAACTTGTTGTAGGTTTGTGTCCATCAGTAAGAATACAAAGATGATTTTATTTATTGTGATGTGAAACCTGTGTATGAATCTTCCACATATAGCAGGAATCAGGCATCAGCAGCAGGTTATTTGCCGAGAGCAGTTCCGTCAGAAGTTGGCTGCACATCCTCATGAATTATATCTGTTATGTAGCTTAGCCATAAGGTAGCTCTATAGTATTCAGTACAACAACATTGTGTGTTTGCATCAGTGAGTCAGATCATCAGCCTTATCTATGGCCTTGTTTTCCCAAACATTGTTCATCTCATTATCGTCACCATATGCTGCTAGCTTTGTCTTCAGTCATTAGTGCACTGTGCTCTCATTTGGGAGAGATGAGAGAGCGCTGGAGGAGGGGTGGGTGGGTGTTAAAGGGGGTCACCAGGAGATGTAGAGAGCCGTGCCACACATAAACGTATTCCGCCAACTCTTAATACGAGCCTGATAATGTATCTGCGAGAAATTCCCAGGAGGACTGACCATTAAAACAGATAGTAGCACCTTGCAGAGAAGCTGCTTTATTGAAAGATGATCCTGGGGAATTGTAGAAGGAAATGACAGCAGACTGAACAGCTCATCTACCCGTAATTGTTCCTCTCTGAACCTTTGAAAACACGATCACTTCTTCGTTTTTACCTCCTGTATCTGTAGGTTCGATCAGTTTCCTCTGTACCTCTCTTTTTATTCAGCATATGTTGCCAGAAAGTTTGAGGCAGGATATAAGAAATGAGTCTCAGTTGCGTCGGTTTATCTTAGAATAGTATGGTTCAACAGATCATTAATATTACTGGCTGAATATTTTACTGGAAATCATTTGATAGCTGTTTAAACAAGAGCGGGCTCCCTCCTAATGTTGTTTTAAAGACGTGTGGGAGCTCAGCCCACACAGTTTCAGATAAGGATCATCTCTGTCCCATGAGAAACTCTTTCCATAAGGTTTATTACCTTCCCTTCTGCTCTTAATCTAAACTCTAGGACCTACTGTAAGATCTGAAGGGGGAAGGAAAACTCAAAAAAGTATCTACAACACAGGAACTGTTTCCCATTTTGTTCAACTAATATATACTTTAAACTATTATTGTTGGGTTTCTATTTGATGGAACAACATAAAGTGATGCTTCATAAGAAGGAAGGAAGACGGCAAATGATTTCAAATTATTTTTAAAGATATAATAAAAGTGTGAAATGAATTTGTTTTTTACCCGATTTACTCTAATGTCCTGAAATAAAACCAACTGAACCCAACTGCATAAAGAAATCATATATGGAAAAATTTGTATATTAATTTCTCAAGTTTGAGTCTTAATTCTGCCATCTCAGGGAAATGAGTTAAAATCTTGTGTTTTTAATATGTACTGACTTTAAAGCTAACATCAACACGAGCAGAGGTGTCAATAGTATTTATGTTTATAGGACTTTTGTAGAAGTAAGATTATCAACTTTAGCGTTTTACTCAAGTAAAAGTGTAAAAGTGCCAGTTTTAAAACTTCTTAAAGTATAAAAGTAAAAGTGATGTTGGAAAAAAAACTGTTAAGCACTGAAGCTTTAAAACTTATAATGCAGTACCGCATTAAAGCAACATTTTTCAACAATTCTGGATAACTTCCTTATATTAAATTTTCTTAGTGTTATAACTAATGGCAACATTAGTTATAACAAATTTAATATTGCATCATCTTGAAAAATGATTTATTTTGGTTTGTGGGGAACAACAAGTTGGTGCAGTACTGAGTCCAACCACCAAGAAATTAATTGTCTGGAAAGAGATTAGTTTGTTGGTTTTTATTTTTATTTTTTAAATACCAACAGCCCATAACTTATAAGTCTGTATTTAAAATGTAAGTAGTAGAAAGTAGAGATAACTGCAAAAAGAAAGTAACGAGTAGAAGTAAAAAGCTGTCTGAAAAATTACTCCAGTAAAGTACAGAAAGCCAAAGTTTCCACTTTAGTAAGGTAACAAAGTATTTTTACTCTGTATTTTTATCTGATACAACATGGCAGTGGAAGCACCATGCTGTGGGGGCAGTTTTCTTAAAAAATGATGTTAAAATATATATTTCACAATACTTGTAACCATTGGAATTAAACCTCTTGATTAGATTTGCTTCTAAAATCCAAGTCAAATATAACTATAACTTCATCTGAAGGGACAAAACTGGCCCTCTCATGTCTATGCAATGACTGTCTTTCCCCTGTTTTAGAAGTTGTAACTCAGCTTTTAAACAAACCCAATTTCAACCACTAAAGTAACAGTTTTCCTCTTTCATGGCGGGGCCTGTAATGCTATATAGAGCACCAACCGTTCAGAGCTGAGAGTGCAGATTTTAGCTGAAAGCAGAGGAAATCGGAGCATGAAGAGCAGGTTTCAAACAGGAGCCCCAAAAGCAACAAATCTGACTGTACAAGAACAGTTTTCAGAGAGAGCAGATTAGAGTTGGAAGTGAGAAAAAAATTTCAGTGTGAGAGCAGAGTTTTTTCTATCATCCGAGGGTGAAGAAATTAAGCTAAAGCAGGTTTTTAAATCTGCAAAATAGAACCTTTATCAAGGTCTCAAAGTGATGTTTTGAAACGTCTCCAACCTTGATGATGTTTAATGAACTAAATGTTGAATTGGTGGTGGGCACAGATTTCAGTCATCAGACAGTTTAATCCTGATAAGACAGACTTGCTACAATATCTGCAGGAGGTTAGCAGATATTAACTCAGGCTGAATTAAAATGCATGCCACACTATTTTCTTTCATTTTTTATTTTTTCCGCTCTACTCTTTATATCTACTTTGAGTTTTTCCACTTACTTAAACTCCCAGTAAAACATATTGAATGTGAGAAGTTTTAAATTTTACAAAAGTTGCCAGAGCACTGCATGCTCAGATGCAATAGGTCAAGCGGCATCTACATCACACGTCAGTGGCAACTGCCAATACAGTGGTAGGTAAGCACAGAAAATACTAAATCACACTGTCAAATAGGAAAAATTTAATCCAAAGTCATCCACCCTGCAGTGCACCGACAGATTTGTAGAACACCAGGTAGAAAAACGATGTGCAAAAGGGGAAAAACACAGCGTGTCAAGGACAAGAGGGAGACCTTAGACCTGCAATAGCTGCTGGTTTTAAACAAGAGATGAAACCCTTAATTATTTTGGTGTTTTACTGCACACAGCAAAACATTTTCTTATGCTTCAATTAAGGTAATAGAACATGACTGGAAACTAATTGGAAGGGTGTAAAGGTCTCCAAGAGATGCATATGGTGTCAGAAGGCTCAAAACATTGGACCACAATTCAGCCAAGACAGACAGTGATATAATAAAAAGGTGTTTATTTATGCAACGTGCTTGTCAGCTAAGCAGGGCTCACTGGATTTGCTGCAGGAGGCACAGGTCAGTGACTTCAAATCTCAAACGAGGAGCAACAATGAGCAAGAAAGCCACCAACTTGGCAAAGTTCAGTCTGAGCCCAGAAGAATGAGGGTAGTCCAGAGGAGCGGAACTCTGTAGCTTTTTACTAAACCAGTAACAGAGAACAAGGAGAGAGGAAGAGCAGCGACCTGCAGAAGCCAGAGCATGCAGAAGGACCAATGGATCCAGGAGGGTAAATCCAAGCCATGGTAAGAAAACAGGTCAGAGGTCAACAATAGGCGGAATCCAGGCGACCAAAGCTCAGAAGTCGTGGGCAGAAAACAGGTCAGAAAAAGACAGAACTAAACTAAAATAGCAACAGGAACAGGTAGATCTGATGAGAGATAATGAGTACAGGGCAGAGCAAAGCAGATGAGAGCAAAAAGGAGTAGAACCCAGCCTTAAGGTGCCTGATGAGATCTCTGAAAATACCAAAGCAAGTAGCAGATTTATATTGAATACAGGTAGCGTGTGGCAGTATTTGTGTTGAACCGCTGATTAGTTCCGCTCTAGAAACAGGAGATCCTGGTGTCGTGTTTTTGATTCTGTGAGAAAATAACAGAATAAAACTTAATTTTGTTTCTGAGAGGTGAAGTAGAAACCATTTAACTATGTAAAAATAAGTATCATTTGATGAGTTTTGAAAGTAAGGCGGTAAAAAAGACAGATTACATGATAATGAAGTGGTGCACACCTTTCGCTGAAGGCTTTGGAATGTTCTGGACAATTTAAATCACACTAAAAGAAGAAATATTGTCAAAGTTTCCCACTTCTTAAATTCCTATCTACAATACAAAACAGTAACGTCAAACTTTAATGTACTTTATTGGGGTATTATCAAAGTAAAACTAAATGTGTTCATTCATTACCTCCAATTTGAGAGAAATAGAATACTACTCAGATAATTACCTTTTAAACTCTCCAAATAATCCAATTAATTTGACAATAATTACTTGGAGAGTGTAAGAGCAGAGTTTAGTAAAAAAAAAGCTCAGCATTTTGCTTTTTCCTAAAAATGAAATAATAAAAATCCCCATAAATCTTTTTATTCCTGTGTTTCAATGAACTCATCATAGTCCAGATCTAAATTAAACCGACATACTGTACTGTGTTATCTCTAGAATATTAGGTTCCCTGAATATCTTTATCCCATCTGACTGACTATGAGTTGTTTTTCATAGAAGAATGAGTTTAATTGTTAATCTCCAAATGTGTAAAGCTGGAAGAGACATACTTTAAAGAGATCGCAGGAACAGGTGGTTTGTCAGAGTACAGCCTGAAGTATATACAGTCCTCAGTTTTTTATTTGAAAAAACTTTTGGAAAGCATGCTTTATGTATTGTTAAGTGTGCACTACCTTGTGTTTGTCTAATAAACCCCAATCAGACTAAAAAGTTCACTCAGAGCAGGTCTGCTCTTTTAAAAGTCTGCAGATGTATTTTTTCCCATGTTTATTTCCAATTTTTTTAACAGTGTTTTCTTGAGAGTTCCTAAGTTTCACCACCCAGGTTTCTGCCTCAGAGCTGTGGGCAAGAGAGTGGGTGTTCCTCCGTGTAACAGAGGCCGTCAGTCACCTAAGGTAGACAGAGACAAGACACCATACAAATATAAACATACTCACTAAAGCATATGACTGACAAAGGGGAGCCCTAATTCATCATTCTGATGTTCGTTTTCCTGACAATCATCTGCTGCGTATGGATTATTTTTAGTCTGCCACCAAAATCCACTTTACAAAAAGTTATTGGATTTTTGTCTTTTGTTTCCTCTGAAATCCTTATCAACCACTGAAGAACTAACCTAGACCTACTGGGCTGCAGCATTTTAACACTGATCCTTCACCATGAGTCAGCAGCCTAACCGACTTCCATCAATTGAGGGTAACATGCTGCTAGAGACAGAGGGAGCCAAACAGTCGGACAGCTCAGCAGAGAAGCAACACAGGATGTTGATGATAACGATGCATCTGACACCTCTGACAACATGTCAGGAGGCTGACCCAGATTCCCCCCCGAAAAGTCTGAAAGGAGAGCTTTTATGAAAACCTGTCAGGTGGTGTGGTACCGGTCACCAGTATGAGAGCACATACCATTATGCTTGGGTTTAAGCATAAGAGACTGTTCCTTATTTTGCACTTAAAGTTTAGTTTACTCGTCGTTTAAAGTTGAAAATGATCCGAATGTGTTTATTCTGGTAATCATTGGTTGGGGGTTCAATCTGTAATACAAGCGAGGAACAACAGAGGAGGTGGAGCAGCTCTTCTCTCAGGGTGAGATGTAGGGGAACAAACTTCTGTTCCTGCAGGTTCAACACATCTACAAAATGTCTTGAAATTCTCACTGTGATGTTTTGAAATAGAGACAGTCCTTTCTGATTGTCCATCTTTTCTTTTACTTCTGAGTTAGTTTGACCAACTCCAACATTTATGGTGGCATGCAGGTAGCGCAGTAGTTAGCGCGCATGACCCATGTATGGAAGTCTTAGTTCTTGACGCGGGCAACCTGGGTTTGAATCCTGCCTGTGGTCATTCATGTCTCTCCCTCTCTCTCATACCCCCTTTCCTGTCAGCCTACTTTAAAAAAAAAAAAANAAAAAAAAAAAAAAAACCAGCCACTCCAAAAACTTTTACAAAACTTTTATGGCACAGTCTGAAGCAAAAAAAAAGAAAAAAACTAAAAACAGGGTTGTCTTAAGGTGATCTTAGATTGATTAGAGACATAGACAGAGCATGTACAGCAAAATGAAAAGAGTCTGATCCTTTACTTTAAGTATTATCAATAATGATGCATCTAAATCAAGTAAAATTGTGTAGAAATATTTGTCAGTGCAGGTGTAGGCTGGAGGCTGTTCAGACTTTTGCGCAGTCTTCAGCAAAGCTACCTGCCAGAGGCATGCTAGCTCACACAGGTGTCCTCTGGGACTATTATTTAACTGAATCTGGCAGTAAACCTTTTAAAGAGGCTTATAACCCTCATAGAACAGTTCTGGATCTCTGACACTAAAGATGTGTCTCATTCCTCCAACTTACGAGTGCCACACCACTCAAATATGTACTTCACATTCACATTTGATGTGTGATGATCCTATGAAGCCTACAGGGATGGATGCACATTCTTTCAGAAATAAGATATAATATATTAGACGTAAATGGCTGTTTCCTTTTAATAAAATACCACAGAGAGTAGCCAACTAACTTTCCTCTGGCTTTTTGCAGCATTCCTGCCCATTCTCCGCCTGTTGCTGCACACTGCTGGTCAGCTGGCTAAAAGTAAGAACTTATACATTCTCTTCACTTGTAAGACAAAAAATGTGGCTGTTTGGAAACATTGCTTAACTTATAAGCTGAAGGAATAACACCCAACACTCTTTACTAAGATTTATCAAACTACAATAGACTAGTTCTGACTGGAGGGTGGATTCCTGAGCAGATAACCCAAATAATAACAAGCTACTTTTATTTTTGTCACACTATAAAGAGAAGAAATGGTGAATAATCATGTTTCCCTAACAGTTATAATGTCATCTAGTGGGTTTTTATTCTATAATTAGCTAAATTGTGTTTCATACTAGAAAAAAACTAAAACAAACTTAGAAAAAAAAAACAAATGCAAAGGAGAGGATTGTGTGTTAATAGAAACCCGTCAGGAAACACAACTTTTATCTCCACTCACATCTAGACTGTTGACAAGGACTTCACCAGCATTTTTTAATGACCTAAAGTCATTTTTTCTGCCCCAGGAATAATGTTCTAGGGTTTCTTGAAGTGTTAGGATTTTGGATGAAGACACTTTTTGCTTGGATGCTGATAAATATCAATGCATTTTTTTAAATACCGTTCTGACTCGGCTGGTTAAGAACTGAGTGAGCTTTTATAATGACCTGTAATTAAATCCTGAGTAGGTGTACCTCTAATTAGGGATTATGAACTCTAACTGCACACTTGTGTTTTATTTCTTCTTAATGACTTCAGGTCTTGGATCCTAATTTATTAGCAGCAGTGAGCAGCTCCAGTAGATAGCTTCATCAATGAGGGGAATTGTTTGTGCTTTCCTTTGTTATCTCAAAGCTTCCTCAACTAAAGGAATTAAATAATAGTGCATCCTGTTCAATCATTGAATGGATAACATGTCCTACCTAAACTCTTTTCCTGACTGGGTACAGAAACGGGTCACAATTGGCAGCTTCTAAAGTTTTGAGGTTACCAACAGAACAACATAACTACCAAGCTCTGCCCCAATTTACAAAAGAAAATGTTGACATTTTTGTTTTTGTTCATTTTCTCCCTAAAAAGCTTTGATCATTCAGGCCCAAATGAAATAACGGGAACCACCAAGATATCCAGAAGTTTTACCGCCAAACCAAGAACCTTCAGACCTCTGAGTGCCACTTAGTTCTGTTAGCGGTGACCTCCAATGATTTTCCCACTTCATATAATGTAAGTAATTGTAAGATAATTATACTGATGATGGAAAACAATCTGACCTTCATTACCAACCTAAACAACATTCAACTAATGAGCTTTAATGCATGAAAATGGTTTAAAGGAAGCTTTATTACTGGCTATGGTTATAAACTAGTTATTATTCTAATATAATAAATTATAGAATAATAATAATAAGTAAATAACAATAATAATAATAATTAATGCAAATACATTTTGTTTTTACAGAGGTTAAAATGAGAGAAATGGAAAGAGAAATGTCTGCTTTTTAATATGCTTAACTTTTACTTGAAAAATCAGCATCTTTCTTAACAGTTGAAAATATCCTTCAGCATTGGAAGTAGCAAGAAAACTGAAGGTAGGATTTTGGTGGCAGATTGTGTTTAATGAATGCAACCCATGGTGACACCTCGGAGCAGGAGCTTTAGGAAGCTTTGGCCTGAGGCAGCTGGCCCCTGGCAGGTTAAAGTGCCAGAGCGTAGCTGTGAGCGGCTTTATGAAGACACAGTCAGCCAGCAGCAGGAGTATAAAAGGAGAAATTCAGAACAATAACTGTAAATGTAGATAAAAGGTTCAATTTCAGCACTTAAAGCTTAAGCTACATGCAGTTCACACAACAGCATGGCAACGTAATCAATAACCACTCTGCTATAGCCAGATGGGTTTTTTTATGTTTGATGAACAAAGGAAGGGCTTCTTGGTGAAGGTCTAGTGAGGCAGCAGAATTGGCTCAAAGCACAGCAGCTCAATAACATGATCCTCAGACATAATTTGTTTAGCTTCCAGACTCATAACTTTCTGACATTTAGAGCTGCCGACAACAAGGCGGCTCCCATATTTGGCATGTTTGTCCCCCAAAAAGCCAACAAATCAGTGTTATACAGGAAATACTGCTCATCATTACATGCTTAATTTCCCTCTGTTTCAAAGTGAACAACTCCGATTCTGTGCTTCTTTTTTTGTGTTGCTGGTTACTAATGAGGAAAAGGCCTTTGCTACTGTAGGCCAGACTGAGATGTCTTTACTTTGCTATACAGTGGATATGTCTGATATCAAATCAGCATGTTGGCAAATCCCTTTTTCACTTTGTATTTTGTATCTCTGCTCTTTTCTGCCTGCGTCTGTCGAACCCCAGCCAGCCTTGGCAGATGGTCGCTTACACTGGGCCTGGTTCTGCTGGAGGTTTCTTCCTGTTAAGGGAGAGTTTTTTTCTCTCCACTGTCGCTACAAGCATGCCTGGTGTGAGGGATTGCCTTCCAGGGAATGAGTCGATGCAATCAACTGGTTTTCCTGAGATAGAAAACAATTTGACGGTATGATCTGGTGAATTGTAAAGTGCCTCGAGATTACATGTTTTGTGGATTAGTGCTTTACAAATAAACTGAATTGAATTTTTGCATAAAGCAGAACGAAAGTTAGCATAGCCTTTTGCACTGCTGTGAAACAGCAAAGTAATTTAAAGGATACTGATGTAACCAGATCTTGTAGCACGAAGTTTTCCTTTAGTTTTTTTTTTTTTTTTATCAAGGTAGAATAAGTCCTCTGGCTCTACAAGCCTTCATTGTAAACAAGAAGCCCTCCAAAAAGAAATCCTGTCCATGCATCATGGTTGGATGGGACTGAACGGCAGAGAAGTAATCTGGGCTTTTAAATGGATTCACTGCTCTACTGAGAGCATATCAGGCATAACTTTAGGTTTAAGACATTAGTAACGCAGCTTTGTATGATAACCAGTTATAAATCTTATGTCTTTTCCTTACTTCATTCAGAGCAGACAAAATACACTTTCTCAGAATACACTTAATTAGGTTTAATGATTTCAAATTATATTAAAGTGGTAGGTTTATGTTGATGTATATATTTTTTACTTTTGTTCTTACCCCATATAATTTAAATTGATGAATCAGTTGTATATGCTGGTTAATCTAAAGAAAGTCAATTTCTCTATGTAATCATCCACTGATCATATTATGATGTTTAAGATTTAAAGCTGAATTTTCTGTGATTTTTGTGCTTTGCCAGACACAAAATAAAGTTAAGACAGCTGGCTTGGAGTTCAAAAATGAATTCGGGCAAAGCAAAGCATGGGTACGGTAATAATGATACAATTGATTATTACACCTAAGCCACTGCAACACTTTGCATGTCCTTTAAAGGTTCACTATCATGCTCCCTTTGAAAATGGAAATATTAAAAATGAGGCAACTAGAGCAGGTTTTTCCAATTTTTTCAGGAAGATTCCTCTCCTTATTCAGCCCTCCTCTGAATGAGGAGAGTTTTTGGCTTTCCATGCCCATCCTCCCAAAGCCTCCTTAAACTGCAGCCATGACAAGCAGTCAGAATTTGTAAGATAGCCTAGGAGTACGGAATAATACGTACATTATTTGAAGTCCGAAGTTTGACTGATGGGCTGCTGCAGACAACTCTGGACAGATTATTTCCCCTTATGACACCATAAGGGGAATGCTTTTCGTGCTTTTCGAACACACATTAGCAAATGGGTGCAGGAAGACAGTGATATAGATTTAAGTTTTTCTTTTTTTATGGACCTCATATACAGGCTTCAGGACAGATATGAGTGTTACTAAATGTTTATAATGTGAATTTTGAATAACATGGGACCTTTACTGTCCCCCAGAGATGAACCGAAGATAAATAAAGGCTTAAAGAGTACATCTTAAACCTAAAGGCTCATTATGTGCTTTTATTTCTTTATATTATTTTTTATATTAAATGTGACTGTTGTCTCTTCTGCTTTGATGGCTTTATTTGCCTTATTAATAGCTTGGACTCATGTTAAATGGAATCAGACAGGATAGTTTCTAACCAAAGATACACATTTCTAAGTAAGATTGGCCTAAAAATGCATCACCAATAGTGTGTGTATTAAATGGAAGGACCTTTAAGAAATTTTTAACAGCATATCCAACCCGTTGCAGTAGATCCCCATATCCCCTGCAGGGGTAAATGTGCAGGAAGCTTATGGTTACCAAGAATATTGGATGCATATATATAAAAAATACAGTTTTCTGAAATGGTGCAACTGAATGTCTGCCAGAGGATTCATTTAACTCCATAAATTATAGTCAACTGTACCTAGAAATACACTGGTTCTGAAGATTTTCAAAATGATTGAAGTCATGCTGGTGAAGATTCTCTCTCATCCAGGTCATAGTCATTCCAAAAAAAACTTAAAGAATGATCCACTGGACTTGTTTCCAAGATTGAAGACGTTTCGCTTCCAATCCAGGAAGCTTTTCTATTCAAAATGTCAGGAATAGTGTTGAGTTTGAGGTTTTATACAGTAGTTCATCGCCAAGTTCTTCTGTTCCCCTGTAAGGGGGTTGCAATGATAGCGGGAAGGGATCAACTCAATTGCTACATTGTAGGTTTTTTGAAAGCTGAAATCTGTGTCCACCGCCCCTGTTTAAGGTTGGTTTTTCTTTACTAACATAGATGGCTTCCTTCACATCCCACACAAACCGTCTATTTTCTTTGACCAAAATGTGAACATTCTGCTCCTCAAAAGAATGTCCTTTTTACATAAGGTGTAGATGTACCGAGGAGTTTTATCCACAGGAGGTTTCTCTTCTGTGTTGGGCCATGCGTCTGTGGAGAGGTTGTTTGGTTTCTCCAATATAAAGATCAGAGCATTTCTCACTGCATTGAACTGCATAGATCGAAGTCATTCTTGTGAAACAAACATAATGAATAATTTCACTTTGTGAGAAAATTAACTCATCTAACATGGCATAATAGACTATTAAAAAGAAATGTTATGTTTTGGAGTGTTCCAGTGGTTCAAAAGGTTCATATGGACAGAACCTCCCAAAGTAAATCTCTCACACCAACACAGGAGCCATGATTTTTTTCCACAAAGAAGGCCCTGTTTGCAATCTTTTATTAGAAAACCTAAAATAAACACAGGCCTTATTGATAGCCACCGCAGCGGGGTTTGAGACACCCATTCTCCCAGCGAGGGTTGGGAATGAAAGTGAAAAAGGAGTGGGGAGAGTTAAAGTAGGTTACAGAAGAAAGATCAACTGCCTCTTTTCATTTGTTTATAGAGACGGAAGCACATTCATGTATATCTACAGTACATGTGTGTCATTGTGCCTTTATAAAATATATGAAAACTAGAATCATTGAACAATAATAAGCATCTGCACATAGAACAACATACTGTAGATGCATTTAACGAAACATGAAAGCAGGCGAACCGTAAACGTGTGCATGCCCTATTGACTCTTGTTCTTATTTGCACATGGTTGCTTGCATCTCAAACACTTCTGTTCTCATATGTGTTTCTTTTCTTTCATGTGACCAGGAGAGTGTTTCGGTGGCTTCGTTGTGGGGGTCCGTGCATAGCAGTTGTCCTGCTGAGTGGCAGTTTAACTGTCTTCTCTTCTTCAGCACTGAATCTCTTGGCAACAGGTCAGTGTGGAGGACCAGCGAGACCAGACAAAGACACCTTCATGTGGTTGATGATCGCTGTGGAGCGGAGAGGAAAGCAGACAGGCGAAACAGGGCTACTGTTCAACAGCATGAGGGGTTAGAAGTGGGTCATAAGGATTCCCCATATGGACGACACTATGCTACTATAAGCCCCCAGGAGGTAAAAGCCTTCAGAGTTCATTCTAAGCTCTGAAAAAGAAGCACGCATGTTATTGGATAGTTTAGAAAAATACAGATTATAGGTTCATTTTTGACAAATTTGGTTTTCTAGTCTAAAGTGTTGAAACAACTCTCACAACTCAGAAAATGTAATTAGCTGAAATGTAGCTCCAAACTACTTCGGAGGAAAAATGTCATCACTCTTTGAGGAATGTGGACCATTAGACATGATCAGAGACAACAAAGACAACTAGAAAATGCATTAGTGTTCTCACCAAGGACTGGGAAGATAAGTGACTGCAAAATGTTTTTTGGAAAACAAACATTTTAAGGCCAAAGAAAAAATAAGTTTGATTTTTTACAGGAACCTGATGTTTTCTCAAAGCAACCTGCATATCAGTAAAACCAGAAGCTATAAAGTAAAAAAAAAACAACAACCTTTAATAAGATTAGGAAGAGTAAAGCCAGATTAGACAGGTCAAAAACAATTTTAAAATTATGTTTCTTGAACCATCTTCATTGGAGTAATCTCACTGAGATTGAGCCAAACGCAGCAAACATTTGATGCATCCAGAGAGGGGAAACAGGCTGGGGTGATGCCTGAGTTTCTAACAGGGAGGATAGAGAGCAAAGATGCCCACATACAGTCTATGCTCTGTAGATGCATTGCACAGATCATTGCCAGTGTACAGAAGAGTTTGATCCAGGTTACGGAGTTGAGGTCTACCTAGAACGGGTCCTTGGAGGACCCAGCCTCTGAAATTGAACACACCATACATCTTGACAGCAGCCAGCAGATGTGTTCGGCTTGAAATGGAAATATTTCGGACCAATAACATGCAGGGGCGTATTTATGACGTCAACTAGTGGCTGAAGGCTGAAGTAAAACAAACATGGCTGCATTGGTTTTAGCTGGAATATTTAATTTTGGAAAACCGGCAAAAGGCCTTTGTGGATGGTGAGATAATTGCACATTTCCTCCCGACCGGTTTTGATTCATCAGTTAACTCCGTGAAACAAATTAAGAATGTGATATGTTTCAGCTGCTACTCCTGCTGTGATTGGCTAAAAACTCAACATGGGATTCCGGTACCCAATCAGCTAGAAGAATTATACTCAATGCCCCTCCCATTTGCAAACACTTTCTAATCGAGGATTTCCAGATCAAAACACATATCAATCTGGCTTATATCAGGCTACACATCTCCTCCAAATTAATTTAATCTAGCACTTTTAATTATGAGATTTCCTCTGTTAGCACCTGTTGAGTAATTAATGTCAATCACTGCCTTCATTGGTGAAAATAAACCCTCATGAAAACAGTTTTGCCAGCATTTCTCTCTTCTTTTTTCTCTCTGCTCTGCTCATTGCCTCAATCAACCTGAGAAGCCCCCGACTGCTGTTCACAAATCCTACCAGAAAAATAAATAAGCTACATTATGAACAAATACTGCAGCTGTGATGGAAGAACTTGCAGAAGATTCATCCCTTAACTCCAATCAGAAGCAGATGGGTCGATGTTAACAGCAAATATGATTAAAAAAAAAACCTTTAATGTTTTAGAGCAGACATAATTCAGGGGATGGTGCTGGTTCTCACTGATAAAGTGGCTGGCAATATAAGTCAGGCATATCACAACAATGCATTGATTTTTCAAGCCAACGGTGTTCCATAAAAGACATGTTGCAAATTGAATCACAAGTCAACCACCTCGTATTGACATCATCACACCAGCACTGCTGCAGCTGTAGGCTACACCTCAGCAGCATATATATTTCTCCTCTCATATTTTGGTTAGAGATCCAGATCAAAGTAGCACATGCGCAACACCAGTTAGAATATTTTAAAGAAAATCTTTTACCCTCTCAGTGCAAATGCTGCACAACAAATGAACAGCTGGAGGAGAGAGGTAAGTACAAGCAAGGCGGACAGTTTTCCAAATGATGAGTTTTATTTTTTTCTGTTTTGATATCTATAAGCTCCAGCCTGATCACACAGCTAAATTTAGACACCTTTGTGTTTCGGTCTCTGCAAAATTGGGAACTAAATCCAAATATCTGCTGGGTAAAAAGTGGACATCTTATAAAGGTATCTGTTAGTTTAATAAATGCATATTTTAAAACAAGACTTTGAGTTCTATAAAAATAAACAAGGTTAAGGTAAATTATAATGATAATAATAATAATATAATTAAAATGCAATATCAACACAGACTCACATGAGCAAAAGAGGAAGCTCATTTCATTCACTTCTAATAATATTGATAGTAGCAGTAATGGTACAGAAAGAAAACAAGGTCCTCTCAGATGTTTGCTGTCCAAGAGGCTGAAATTAAAATTAAATGAGATGGAAATATAATTTAAGTTAAAATAATTATTTTTTAAGCAGCAGCTACTCGAGATCATGGCTCATTCAAAGCCTACATAAATAAAATCTATAGCATCCATATTACTATGTGGAATAACTGCTACATAATATATGACTTTAGCTGTCAATATAAGGTTTTCACAGATACCGCTATACAACGACACACCATGAGAGATGAGGCAAGGAGGGGAGTGAAGCAAGAGGATGGATGCAGAGGAAGTAGCTGATATTGAGGGACCGGATTAAAATCAATACAAACATACAGCTTGGACTAAATGACTCAGGTACTGCAAGATGAAATCCAATATGATCCTAAAATATCCAAAAACACATAAAAGGTGGTTGGAAAATGCATTATTGTCCAACATGCCCACACATTAGAGCACATGAACTATTAATAATGATGTATCTGCAGATGTATGTACAGTATAGACTTTTAATGGATCTAAGTATAAATTAGGATTTCAAATCAGCTGCCTAAAGACATAATTTGAGTAAGATTTGGACCTGCATAATAAAACATTCATAAGAACTTGAATATTTAATAATTAGGGCTGGGCTAGACCTTCGTAGTTCTCCCATCTCTATGTATTAAATCGCTCTTTCCTCCTGCAGACCTGTAATGCTGTCCTTTATCTTCATAAGAAAATAAAAACATGATTTGGAATGCAAAGTGTGAAAAGCCACCAAGATAGATATTTCAATCTCTTTGCTAACTCCAGTAGCAATTTGCTTGTTAGCAACTAATTACATGCTGGCTGCTAATAAGTATAAAGAGATCTAAGATTGTTTGAACATACATAAGAGTCTGCAGAGATGGCAGTGAAAGGTGGGAGCTCCAGGCAAGCTCTGCTTTTAAGTTTTATCAAAAAGAATTGTCAATTTTTAGACAAGTATGAGTTAAAAAAAAAAGTGTTGATTTTCTAGTACCAAGAAAAGTATTTTTAGTACCAAGAAAACAAGTTAAGCTCCAAATATTTCATACCCTGTGCAGATCTAAGTGTCACGGCTTAGTTAAAATTAGACCAAATGGAGAATAAGTATTAAAAAAGTAGGAAAATTAATTTGCTGCACTTAAGTTTATTTGTTTTTTTTTGTTTTTTTTTAGAACAAATTGGATAATTTCTCCCCTAGGAGCAGTTTTTTTTTTTTTGGTTAGATGGGATATAGCAAATTGGAACAATAGAACTGGGGTTTGAATCCAAATGTCAGGGCTCCAGTCTGTGTGTTTGTTTTTTTTGTGTTTGTCCCCCTTCCTCCAACAGGAGGCGCCTGGTTCTGGTCCGCCCCCTCACACACCTGCTGATGGTTACCTTGTTAAGGGAGTGCTCTTAAGCTGCTGATTGCCACTACCTCGATGCCAGAGTGTTTGCCAGTTTAGGGTACTCTAGCCAAGCTGGGTTTTTTGCAGAGTAAGACTGAGTTGTTGTTAACCTGAGTTTAAACTTTGTTTTTTTGTCTTTGCCTCTCAGCAGGAAGTCATCCTGCAAACTGGATCTTTCGGACCTTTGCTCCCTGGAAGGATCAACTGAGCCTCAAACTGAGCTGGGGATTCAAACTGGAGGTTTGGATCCAGTTTCCCAGAGAGGACGTTGAGTTTACACACTGAGCAAGGGAATCATTTCCACTATGACCTGTTCAAGTACGGCAGGAAATCTGAGTGGCAGTCAGTTTCTCCATTCACCTACAACCGACCGTGTTCTGGGTAAACCCTGTTCCACCCTCCACCGAATCAGACTTACACTGGAATACAGCATACAGATTGAAGTCAAGGATTCTACAACTTCTCTGGAAATGTGAGTCAACAACCAGATCCTCATCTCCAAATCCTCAAATAAAATTTCCCACTAAGCCTGAACTAATCGCTGTGTCGTCCCCTCACCTTCCAGTTCCGGCTGTGCAGAGTTCAGAGCAACACTGCACCGTGCATTATCTCTTCAATAAAACCTGTTAAACCTTTTTCCCCTGGTCTCTCTGAATTGGTTTCTCTGCATGTGGGTCCGAGCTTTAAATAAAACCATGACACCAAACAACATAAGTGACGAACTTAAGAGTTTGTTTGGAACCATAGTAAAACCATCTCCAAACGGTCTTGGCTCAGTTGCTATAAATAACTAGAGCGGTTTGTTTATGGAGTGAATGTGATCCAATCTTTATCTGCCAGATGTTGGCTACAATGCTGAACTAAATCAGGTATTAAGGCTCTCTCCCTTTGTCTATGGGTGCAGGTTTAAACCAGTGAGGGCAAAACCAATAAATAAATAAAACAATATTAAAATTCAGCTCAGTCAGGTAAGATCCAGTTGTAAGCTCGTATCTTTAAGTTTTACCAATTCAATTTGCAGCTTCTATTAGCTATATTTATGATAATTAAATGAAGAAGAGCAGACATGCAGCTGAAATTAAAATATTTCTCTACCTCTAAAGTTTCGTAGGAAACAGATGTACAAGGTTTACAAAACATGGAAACACATCTAATCAAAAAGAAAGCAAAAAGGAAGTTGTTAAAAAGAAGGGATAAAACTAAAACATAATAATAAAGACCATAGAATGTTATTACAATCTATGCTTCATATTATGCATGAGAATGTATTTGTTACCTTGTGGGGACCGTGTAAAGCCAACTTCCCTGGACTCTGCTACTTTGTGAGGACTTACAGGGACTTGTGGGGACCAGTCTGCTCCTAACAAGGAAAAGTTATCTTCATTGGTTGGGGGTCAGGGTTAGAGTAAGCCGTAAATCGAGTTTGGTTATGGTTTGGTATGTATTGGTAAAAGTAAGTGCCTGTTATGGTTCTCCCATTTTGGGATTCTAAGTTTTTAGCTTTCACTTATAAGTAATTGGGTTTTGTTGATCTTTTGTTTATTTTCCATTATATTCAAGCAGTCTTTAGTTACTCTCTGTTGCCCCCTTTTGCTTGTTTCCTTTCTCCTTGGCTTCCTTCTAGTTAGTTCCACTCACATCTGTTCCACATTTAGCTCATTAGTCCATCCTTTGCTCTGTTCCCCTTATATACACCACCTCTGCAGTCACTCAGTGCTGGTTCCTTGTTGTTTTAGTTGCTTCCTCGTCTCTGGCTCCTCACGGGTTTTCCCTGATGTTTTCTGGTTTTCTGGTTTTTTGGTTCTTTTTATTTTTGTAGTTTTTACTGCCTACGTTTTTATTAAATCAACAAGAATTCATCTCTGATTCACTCATCTCTGCATTTGGATCCTCAAGCAACCTCATCCCCATTGTTGACAGTGTCTAGAAATTAATCAGAAATGAAAGGGAGTCAACGAAAGTCCTTGTAAGGATTACAGGAGATAACGTGTGATGTAAAATCTAACTGAACAAAACCTAACCTCTTTAATAATTGGATCGAAAAAAGATTTCCTTATCATTTCAGTCTAGTTTGTATCCAAACCCCAGTGTCCTGCACCCTGGAGATAGACACTAATGTCTGCTAACAGAGAAAGCTGGTGACATTGAATAAATGTGTCGGCCCCTAATTTGGAATCAACCTTATCTGTGCTGTTCAATAATAGTTTAATAGTAAATCCCTGACAATTTGCTGTCTGTCATCATAAAAACAAATTAGGCCTAAATCACAAAGAACTACAGCTTGATTTTTTTAGATAAGTTATTGACTGTGGTTAAAAAAATTATTTAAAAAAAAAAAATCTACGGATCTAGAAACGAAAATACATCTTATCATGTCGCTCACCTGTTCTTCAAAATCTACAGGCTCCTCCAGTAAACTGAAAACCCAGTATATGCAAAGATTGAACCCAGAAATGATCCTGATTTCTCACTTATCCCACTATCTGAGGCAGGACCCTAAGTTAGATGAATGCATGAACAGTAAATCAGAAATATATTATATAAAAAAAAAAAAGAATAAATCTTAAGATACGAGCCAACCACAATAAATAAATTAGAAATGACGCCAAAACAAAGCAACAATCTTTACGTTTGCCTACATTCCTGGCTTTTCTTTGACCTCTAAACAATGCAGGATGGATGCAGCATATCTACATTCTTCCAATGAATGGGATTAGTTCCCATAGGAGGCACAAAGGCTGACATGAAGGATGATGCCATTGTCTCCTTGCAGGCGATGCTCAGCTGGGGAGTTCTTTATCGTCTCTTCTCAACTATATCTTCTACTTTTACAGCAGAAGAGGCTCAGAGAGAATATGCTCTGATAGAGTTCCTGAAAAAAGCCTCTTTCTTACATTTGTCACCTGTTTTCTGATGGACTTTCCTGTGGTTTGTCTTAACTATTCTCTTCTTAAAATTTAAGCTTTTGTGGACTTTTTCAATCCTTATGTAACTACAGAGGAC
Organism: Cyprinodon variegatus; assembly: GCF_000732505.1. Lineage (NCBI taxonomy): Eukaryota > Metazoa > Chordata > Actinopteri > Cyprinodontiformes > Cyprinodontidae > Cyprinodon > Cyprinodon variegatus. Next base: position 1,398,863 of record NW_015150599.1, read on the forward strand.
ATTTTTTTAAGGTTGACTGATTAGACTGATGCTGGCTGGCCAGGATGATACTGATGTCTGAAAGCATATATCGCTCTTGATGCCTGCCTTTCAGTTCCTGTAGAATCACCACTCATCTACTATACCAACAGCCTGCAATGGTTTTTCCAGACATAGTCTGATGAAAGGACTTATACCAGTGGGTATTTTGGTGTTTTTTTAATAGAAGTAAATCTGAGTTACAGCTTTGCTCATCATAAAAGACGCAAATATGGGCTTAGTGCCTCATCATAGGCAGAATAGTAGTTTATGTAAGCACTGCTGGACAGCCACCCTAAATGAATCTGTTCGGTCGTTTTTTAATAAGGTGATACTGGTGGGATTATGAGGCTGATTAAGTCCCTTTGCACTGCGACTCAGCTTCATGCTGCTGCCTGTGATTCAACGAGCAGATACTGAAAAGGTGCATTTGCATATATGTATGAGATGAAACACAGTGGCCTACAAAAAGGCCAGGAAAACAACATAAAGTTTAATTTTTTATACCACAGGTTTCACATTCCCCTGTGCTGCAGGAAAGGACCCTAAAAGGACAGAAGTTTTAGCCAATTGATCGAATTTTAAAGCAGAGAGAATAAAAAAAAAAAAAAAAACTGTCTAAAAACTTTATTAGAATTTGTCTTAAACGATTGCATTATTGGAAGATAAAAACCTGTTTTTGGATGCCAGTTAATCTGATGAGCATTTCAAGATTTGTAAAAGATCAGGGCAGAGGCAATTTCAGTTCCAATTTTTTCTGATTTAGTCTCATTCCAGCATCAACTTCAAGTCATGGTAGACTCATTTTAGTTTTGGGAAAACCAGAAATAACCTGTCTTTTTGTTTTATATGCAAAGTATATACAGAAACTAATGATATCAACAATGTTTTATCAGGGCTTAATAAGTAGCAGAATACATAAAAAAAAAAAAAACAAGTACGACTTAAATAGAAAGGCAATAAAATTTTCACTCAAATTTTTTAAAGATGTTTCAACACCTACCCAGAAGGTTTTGTAAATTATGAAATCTCAATTCAGAGTCCCACCAGTATCACCTTATATATAAATGTAAAGTATATAACCGTGAATGTCTGGGGCACAGTGATTCACCTACATGTTATGAATGCTGGCGTACCATAAATGATAAATTATGAACAGTTTAGTTTGTGCCTTCAAGTCATTTGGCCATAGGAAGACGTTACCTGATATAACCTAACTGAATATCTTCAGAACAGCTCCAAATGACACAAAACTTATATGGGTGAGTAGAACATGATGTAATAACATAAAATCAAGGGCCCAATGTAAAAAAAAAAAAAAAAAAACGGCATTCCCCTTTAAGATTTTTTTTCAAATTTTAGGGCATTTTTTTTCAGATTTTGCCATTTCCATCAAGCTTTTCTCATGATACTTCAAAATGGGCATTAGAAAAAGCTGATGGGAACACACCTTATGACTGTGTAACAGTACTTACAGTAGAGATGATGGGGGGAGTCCTGGTGACAACAAGTAGATTTACAGTGAGAAAGTAAAGAGAATAGAGAGAGGATAATCTGATTCACCTGAATATAGGTGCATTCTACTTTAGAGAACCATGTCAGAATTCAACACAGACCAGCAAAGCAAGCTTAGTGAGTTAAATAAGGTCACGCAATTAAAAGCATTCAACACAAAGTTCAAACAAACTCCATCTGGAACTAATTTCTATTTCTACTTATCTACCTGGCCAGGCACAATTAAGGTAGTAAAGGAAAAAAAAAAGCAAGTTTTATTTGCTGTTGTTACCCTCTAGGGGGCACCTGCAGCAGTTCTCAGCTGTGGTCCTTGGAGTAGCTGCATGCTTGGTTCAGTATAAAGGGGAAACAGCTGGATCTCAAACAAACGACTCAGAGAAGCGGGCAGATTTTATGTTTCCAATAATCCTTGGTTCTTCTTCTGGTTGTTCAGGAGCAGAAGCAGTGGTGTTTCAAGTGGAATGGTTCTAAAGGGGATGGAATCAGGAACTAGCAGACTCAAAGCTTAGGATGTCTCTGGGATGATAACCTAGTTGAGCCCATCTGCTTTGGCTTAACGTTTTTGGTAAAACATGCCTTTCAGAATCAATGCATGATTTTTTTTTATAAACAAAGTTTCAGACCAAAAATATACTACTTCTTTGACTTCATCTACTGCAATTAAAGCCACACTAAATACACTGATGGAGGATAAAGGTTCATGGAATGTGAATACCTTTTACTTTACATTTAGTTCTAACTGGCCTAACTTCCATTTTTCTTACAGGGTTTTTCTTACAGGCTATATTTCAATCTTTGAATCCTATGTTTCTACAAGTGTATCGGATATGCCAAAACTCTATTAAGAAAAGCGCAGCACACTGAATGTTTTTGAAGCAGCTGAGATATTGTGTATCAACAGTATAACATCTCCAGCTAGCAGTTTGATAGAAAGCAGGCTTGAACATTTCTGCAGCTTCACCTCCTCTTTTCCAGGTTGAGAGGAATGTTACTCCTGCATCTTAAAATGTCAGCTTTTTCAGTCAATGTGTTTGTTTTGAGATAGGTGGAGAGTCTCACCTCTAGTACATTCAGACAGGATGCTCTACTTAAGTCTCTGACACTGACAGGAGTTCAGCAGGAGGAAGAAAGTATTCTAGAGAGAAAAATAAGGTAAAACTTTATGTAAATCTTTCTGGTTAAGGTGTTCCTGGTAAAAACTAAGACTTAAAATTGCAGTTTAAGCCCTCCTAGATCTGAAAAGTTTTGCTACTTCACAAGTTTTGCTTATTTCCAACTATTCAATGCTTAAGAGCTAAACTGCATGGTTTTCCCACTAGACCCCTCTGTAACATGCAAATAGTGTTAGAGAGAAGTACACCATTGCTTGTCTTGGGAGAAAGCAGTGAGCGTCTTATCTCCACAAAAACACCAAACTGGGATTTGACCAAAGTTGCAATAAGATTCAAGAAATGCCAAGAGAAAAGCATAAAATGGCCTGAAGCAGAGCGAAGCTGAGAGAATGGAATTTAACTTCAATCCATGCAGTGCAAAACAAAACTCTTCTGTTTTTGTAATCCGTTCCAGGCTGGCGGTTTTCAGGCAGGGAGACAAACTCTAGATATGTCAGCAGAGCACTGCATCGTGACGTATTTTGCCCGGCCACATGTCCCCTTTTCATGGGCCAGCACCCGGCAGGATGGTGTTGAAGGGGGCAGTGTGGGAACCGGAGCTGAAAGCCTGTCCACTATTTTCCATGTTTTTCTGTTTCTGTGTGTCCATATGCATGGGCAAGCAAGCGAAATGTGTCCTGACCTCCTCGGGGGCAAGCTGCTGAGTGAGCCAAGCCATACTGATGCCTGCAGGCAAAAGAGAGAGAAACAGGTGGGGCTCACTCTCCCAAAGACCCTACCCCAAGTGTGGTGGTGGTTATGTCTATGTGTGGAAGTGTGCATATTTATGCGGAGGGGCTGTTAAAGCATTAGGGAAAAAGAGAGGCTGACAAATTGTGCTCCCTCAGTGTGAGTTTTCCTTGGATTTCACGCTGGTGGCATCAGTCAACAAGCCAAGCAGCTCTGCGGGCTGCCTCCAGGCTGCAAGAAGCCTGGAACAGAATGGTTGTGTCTAAATGGGGCTTGTACACGTGTGGGCCATGTCTGGTGCTCATAGACATGCTGGTACATAAGAAAGACAGATGGAAAAAAAAATTCTACCCATGGAAAAATAAGAAGTGATCTGTGTTTCCATTTTTGGAGAATACATACTAGCTAAAATAACCTCCACAGGTTTTTGAGGTGGTGAAGAGTTTGTTACAGTAGATAGTGTTCCTCAAATCAGAAGACTGACAACAGAAGCTCTAGCTAGGAGCTAGTTAGGAACAGTTAAGAGCCTGCTTCACACAAAACAATCCCAACTGCTGCTCATCACTTGCATAACATAATATTTACAGCGGAAGGTATGAGACTGCAGCCTTCATGTTTTTGACCATCTTCATAGCAACCTTTGTGAATCGATTATGGCCTTAAATGCAACAATATCCCTCTGTTTGGACAAGTAATGTGTCTGCTGCCAAACCCCAATTCTGTGCTCAAGATCTGACTTGAAGCAGTAGTCAAAGTCCTGAAGTTCCCTACAACACATTGGCCAGTGCAACAGACGGTTACCAAGGAAGCCAAATGCAGGCTAGCCGATAGACATCGCTGACCAAAAAGTATAGCAGTTTTATAGGCAAGACGAGAGTAGCAAAGATTTAACTCTTTTGTAGTTATCTTAATCAGTAATTCTCAATCCTGATCTTGGAAGTACCAATGCAAGTTTTAGGTGTCTCCTTGGTGCCACACGCCTGACTTATATAAAGGGATGATTAGCAGGCTTCTGCAGCACTTCATGGCTGCTGAGGAGCTCACACAATAATTTGAAGCAGCTGTGCAGCAGTGGAGCGACATCTAAAACATGCAGAGCAGTGAAATTTGAGGACCAGGATCGAGAACCACTGATTTGAATATATTGCTGTCAATATAATCAAGGTACAGCACATGTTTGGGGTAGAATGGGAGATTATTGTCCTGAATATTTAACCAACAGATCTGCTGCAACTGTTTAATCCAATATACCGGTAGGTAGGAATCTAAGGAGAGGTTCAAACACCATGTCTATGGCTTCAAGGATTAAGGCAGTTAAGAAGGAAAAAGGAGTCTAACCAAGTACAAAGTACAAAAAAATGCATCTGAGTGTATATTTCTAATAGACATTAAATCAAATAACTACAGGTTACTTATTATTTAGAAGTTCTTTCTGCGCACACAATCACATTATAGGCACATTTACTTACAACACAATCAGGATAGAGATTGCATCTCAAAGAATGAGTACGATTTGCAACAATAGTTAATTAAGCATCTATAAAGCAAAAATCAAAAGGTGGGAAAACAAAATCTGCTGTTAAACTTTACATATAAGCTGTCACATTTTCTTCAGATTATTAATCTTAATGTTAGTTCAGGCCAAGAAAAGCTATGTCTGGATCTGTCCAAAACTATTTTTTTCTTTTTAGATGTGGCCACTTCTCCTTCCCTAAATCTGTTAAAGTAGTGGACATTTCAAACCACAAGTGCCCAAACTTTTGCATTTGTACCAAAAAAACACAATCAAAAATTATAGGCTAAACACTTATACAGGAAAGCAGATGTTCATTTTGTTGCAGTGAAAGTGTAGCAGAAGGTTCAGATTATAGAAAATTTAACACTCCACATTACGCCATGTTAACGCGTTTCTGTTAGGGTGCCTAAATACATTCACTGTTAACAGTAGGTTTGCTCCAAAGCTGCCCTGCTGTAACAAATATTGGGTTACCTGCAACAAACCATAAAAAATGTGTCCAAAATAATAAAGCATTAAAAACGTGTCTATAATTGTCAGGATTATTAATTAAAACTTGTGATTGAACTCAAACAGCAGAAAATGCCCCAGTATTTGCAGAGATGCTCCGCTCATTAGTTTGAATCGATGAATTTGAGAGATTAGTGTTGCAGTTAATTAGAAACCACTGGTGATAACTACCTGCTCAAACATACAGATGGGAAGGCTTATCCAAGAACTGCCAGGGAGCAGCGTATCATTACAGATAGTCAGAAATAAATGAGACTGAAAATGATGAAGATAGATGGATGTAATATTCCTCTGCGCTCTCAGGGTTTTCACCCAACAGCGGCGTGTTTGCGGCACACACATCAACTCTGAGCATCTAAAACATAAAGGGGAATGCAGACACGGACGTTCGCACACACAGACATGAATATAATTACCTGTCAGGAGCAAGATGGGACTTCCTGGCAGTAAACGAAGTGATTAATATTCCAGTGGAGGGGTGGGGTGTTCCACTGATTAAAAGTTAAGATATTCGCTGCCCCTTTTGTTTCTTTTATCACACCACTTCTCAAAAAAATAAAACTTTACAGCGTATTAAAGTGTTCTAACCCCGTAAGTCCCTCATATAAAAAAACCCATCAAATTTATACATATATATATATAAAAACTCAACTATATACAATATAGTTGAGTTTTTATTAGACGGACCTGCAAAAAAATAGGATATAATTGACCATCCCAATAAAAACCAAACAATTTTACAGATCAGAACTTGAGAAATGTGGCATTTATTTTTATTTAGTGATCCTGGTTGAAGAAAAAAAAAGAAGCTTCAATGATAGTTGCAGGTCTTCTAAAATAAGTATATTTTATTCATAAATTCCTTTCATAGGAAAAAACACCAAAGTGGTCCACAGAATGATACGAAATAAATTAAGCCTAAGTGTACATAATTTGCAAACTAATTAAAAGAATAACAAACAAAATAAAAACATTTTTAAAGTAGAGATCATCCAAAAGGGTAAAAGATGTGGGTGTACTTACATTCCCTTCAGAACATTAAAACCAGTATAAAAACTGAATATGCTCTGATTTAACCCAACCATTGATATTGAATTTTTTTAGGGTTGTTATGCTGGAAGGTGGATTTCCTCCTTTGTTTTCTGAAGATTCTAACATGTTTCCTTCAGGATCATCCTATATTTAGCTTCTTCCATTTTCGTATTGGCTCTGACCAGCTTCCCTGTAGTTGCTTAAAAACGTCATAGCCACAGCATTGAGCCACCACCATGTTCCACAATGGAAGGGTGTGCTAAGGCTGACTTTTGCGTACCAACCAAACATATTTCTTTTTAATGTGCTCTAGAGAAACTGTAAGGCCAGAAACAGAACAGCTGTCATTACAGAAGGGGAGTGGTAGCCTAGTGGTTAGGGCATTGCGCGTGGATCCCAGAGGTTCTGAGTTCAAACCCCATTCCCACAGACTGCCAATCTGGGTCCCTGAGCAAGACCTTAACCCCCAAACTGCTCCCCTGGCACCACACAATGGCAGCCCAATGCTACCCAATGGGTTTGGTTAAGTGTAGAGAGTGAATCTTGTTACAGTGTAATGACAATAAAGTTGAATTCTTCTGTTCTTTTTCTACAGTCAGGGTTAAATCACACACAGAAAATCTGTGGACACTGATTGGCTGACTTCTTATTGCGTCTGGTTTCGCTACATTTCTCTAAATTGTATCACAAAAATGGAGACTGGATTCCAATGACGATCATACTTTTAACATTTTGATAGCAATGATGAATTTTCCTTTCGTTTCAAGTCAGGCTCTGTTCTTTTTTTTTTTCTTTTCATTTTTTAACAGTGTCCTGTCTGGCAATGTGGCAATAAGAATAATTGTCTTGATGCCAAAAAGAGCCCAACAGATTTTACTTTCACAAGTGGAGCAGTAGGGCCATCGCCATAGTGTTGTTTCATGCATATCAGTTGCTTTATTATAATAATGCAGGAAGTTTTACAGATTATATGGACACTGCAATGTAAGTAGAACAGAAGAGGAAAAACAGAAAAAAGGAGAAAAGGTGAAAGAAAGAGGAGATAAAGGGGAGATAATGTTGGGCTCTGTTCTGATTTGGTATATCGCATTAACACTAAAATACATGGAAGTATCTAAGTTAAACATGTAAAGATCTGAAAAAGTTGCCTTACTTTTCAAAAGAAATCAGAAGCAGCTCTTCTGCTTTTTATGAATATGATTTCAAACAGGAAGGTAAAACCTCAATTTTTCTCTGAAATTCCCGCTTTCATTTTCTAAACCATATCGGCTTTTCTCCCTTTTTCACCTCTAAGTCTCTTTCTCTCCTCTTCCCTCCTCTGGTAGTTCTGACACCTCTTTGTCCAATATTCCTCTCCGCCTGTACTGAGCAGTCTATCCTGTCTGCTGCTGCTCCCAGCTCGATTCTGTGGGGCTCTGGAGTCCTAATAAGTAGAAGCCTAATGGTGTCCCAGGGCTTCAGAGGGGCAGCACATTAAGCGAATTAGAGAGAAAGGCTGCTCCACTAGGCTCTCAAGAGAGGAAGAAGGAAACACTTGGACTGTTTTATGTGGATCTTTGCTTTTAAATTATTGTCTATTTTGTTTGTTTTTGTTGTGGTTAGATTTAATGTGGCTGTAAGTCCTCAAAGCAGAAGAAGATTCAGGAGGTTTAAAGTGAAAAGCATTATCCTAATGAAAAATTATTTAAAATTAAGAGAAGAGGATGAAAAAGCAGCAATTTAGACAGCATAGATGTATTAAATTGTGTGTGTAAATTTATTAGCAAGGGCTTCTAAAAAATCTTGTCTTCAGCGATTAGTTTGAAAAAATAGATGTACTGGTGGTGCAGTGAGATGAGTGTAGATTGACCCTGACAGGTTTCAGTGTCTGCCTGTTGACCCCATGCAAATGTTCTGGCTCGGCCACTGTACGGCTGGCTAATCATGCTGAAGTTAAAATCGGTTTAACTACAGGACTGTTACTCTGACTTATGCAAAGATTGGACAGTATGTTATAGTTTTTCAAAATCTAAAAATATTTAGTCTGTTCAATTTTATAGCAGTCTGAAATTTATCAGAATAAAAATGTTTCAACTTTGCTCACAGTGACTAGATTTTAGATATAAAAATATAAGACATGAATTTTATAAATATGTATATGTATACAATTTCACAAAAGAAGAAATGGTGGGACAGATGTGAATAAGCATAAAATCAATCAAGCAATGCTCTATAGCCAACCTCAAGGTTAAACTGTAAACAGATTATGTCCAGGATGTATAATCTATTCTTCTCAACAGATGGAAGAAACTCCACAAATAGTAGGATTTTATTACGGCTTTATCAGCCCGAAGGACAAAGTCAGAGGTTTAAAGTTCAGTTATGTTCTAACTCATTACATTATCACACTTTCAAGCAGAGTGAGACCTCTCAGATAGCGAACTGCAGTCCTTTGAGTTTCTCTTTCACACCCTTTTCTTTGCCTGCTTATTTGCCCGAGTTTCAGCTCCTCGATCTACTCTGGCGCTCTGCAATCAGACGTGCCAAAGGTTTGCATGACAGCACAGAAGACTAGGTCACCCACTGCTAATGAAGGATGTACAACTCCTTCTGACAGTCATGTGTTGCACATAAAAAAAAGACATTAACTCAGCACACACATACTGTTTGCATGCAGCGTCTTCAATCAGCTGCACACACTTCTCTACTCATACTGTACAGTTGCAGAGGCAGAGCATCTATTTTGCACCAGTGCAAAAAAATCTGTCTTTTTGTTGCTTTTTCAGATGCAATTGCCTATTAAAATGTCATCCTCCCCCTTCTGAATGTTTAGGAAGTGATTACAACTGCAGAGGTAATTAGGTCTGCAAACGGTAAACTGAGTTGTGAACACAGTACCACACATGCATGTGTGTGGTAAGCCCTGCCAACCGCTTAATGTGACGCCTTCATTGACAATTATAAAACATTATTGAGCTTGAAAATGTTTTCAGTGCAGTAATTTGTGAATTTTAGCTAATTTCTTTCAGTACAAAGGTAATGCAGCAACAAAGACTGCGTGGTGCGGCTCATTTTAGGAAGAAGTGCCACTTTGCAATAAAGGCACCACAAATGGTAGTGGCACAAGCTTTGCCAGAGGAAAACCTTGAGCCAGTATAGAGATGATATCTCCAGTTTAATTTATATCAATAAGTGAGTAAAAACCTTTGAAATGCATTTAACAAAGAAAGGGACCCATACAAAGGCTCTTCCTTCATCTATGATCGCTGCCATTAGTTTGAAAGTTGCCAGGGAGATCATCTAACTCCCTCCTTTGTACTACTTCCTCTCATCCCCATTCTGACTCCCCTCCTCCATTTCTCTCGTCTTTGTCCCCTCTGCCCTTTGATGCTGGATGTGAAAGAAGCACTGGATTGTCAGCCTTTTAGAGCTTCAGACTAAGTCTCTGATTTTCAGATGACATGAAAGTCGGCAAAAGCAGAAGATTATGTGGCATAGTGTTCATTATATATGCATTTGTGAGAAAGATTTGGTGGCCTTTAATAATAAACATACATACCGAGAATAATGGTTTATGTATGATTTATGGTTTAATGGTTTATTGATATAGTGACTATCTCATGTATTAAGTACATTTGATAAAACCAGGGAATATGGAAAATACACAGAAAGCATAATTTAGGCAGGCCTGATTTTCCACTATTCATTTACAGGGACCTTGACAAGCATCGGCTACCTTGGCAAGGATGTTTAAAGAGAGTAGCTAGGATCTCCCAATCCTATATTCATGTCAGAAATCGATCTGATATTAGCCAAAAACAAAGAGTTAATAGAGTTTATCGGCCTGCATTCCAAACCTCTGATATTTGCATGCTGATAGAAACAATTTGCTTACGTTTAAAGTTTCTTTAACACATTGGTTTCTAATAAATGAGTCAGCTGTTTTCATCACTATTGTTGATGATTGCTTGGGTAATATTAGATGATAGTCTTTTCTATTATTCTGCACCACAGTTTAATCGATAAAAGTATGTATGATTTGTGCTGATGTCATATCGGATCAATATCCGCATTGGTCAATTCTGAAAGCTGTAATATTTTGTATTGTATAGCACCTGAAAGCGTTGTTTTGGGACGTTGCGGTTTATTTTATCATAATTTAACACACACAAAAAATATACAACCTCCAATTTCAATATAATTAATTTGTGTGTTAGAAAAAAACTGCTACATGATCGTAGATCTTAGAATGTAAATACAATTGAATCCTTTTTTATATAAATACTAAAGAGAATGAGTCATTTACTATGAGATGAATTTTTTCCAGTGGTATCTCACTCAAATAAATCATGCCTCCCTGTCTGCTTATTTTATTTTATTTTATTTTTCTATGTTTAACACTTTATTTTTGCTTTATTTATTAGTAAAATTAAACATTTTGTAAATGTACCTCAATAAGATCACACAACAAGAGGTACGATAACTGCATGAACTCAATAAGTTAAGAAGGAAGTAATTGAGAGTAGCAACACTAGGTGTGAAAAGAAATAAAAAGTCCAGTTCAAGTGTGAAACAACGCAAAAAAACATGGATGTTAAGGCATTAAAGACACAAGTAGATTCATGAGTAAACACTGCCTGCAGATGGTGACGGCGTACTAAAAAATTATGCCTGCTGATCCCACCCTGTTCAAAAATAGTTTTCAGGCTCAAAAGACACTAAGAAAATACTGTACTATCAGAACAGCTGTAATTTTACCACACCCAACAAATTGATATATAACTCTTCTGTTATATCACTGCTCTGACAAACTGGCTCCCACAAAGCAAGCAAAGGGTGGAAATGGGGGGGCTTTGTGGGAGCTGGACCTGTAGAGCAATCAGGTATTCTCCTGGCAGATCACAGAGGATAAGAAAAAAGTAGTTCTGGGAGTATAATACAACCTCCCACGTGATTACACACAAACCTGGGCATTATATTTGGGCCTGAGAGCTCTGGGGAGACATGTTCCACAGCACAAACAAAAATGGCCATTTCACAGCCAGGTCCTCCATGGCCACTTCAGTTGGAGAGATGGCATCCCTTACTGATCTCTCCCACAGCCAGGACAAAAAGAATGTCAGGAAAACTGAATGTCTCATTTATTTTTTCCTCTTTTCAATTACTTCCCCTACACAGACACACAAAATATGGATATAATCCTTACAAAATCTCCTTTCTTCTCTCTCCTTATGTGAGAGACTCTTTCAGTTCAGGACTGTCTTAGTGTCTGTGGGTGATGCGCTTCATGCTGAGTTAGATTAGTTGTCATAATTTTCATTATTATTACATTTTTGCAAATATAACCACCTCCTTATTTCCACTGTGCTCTTTAACAGTCTAAAAGAACATCTGAAATTAAAATCTAACAAAGACTGAGGTCAATAGGAGCACCTGCTGAATGTAATAAATTTGATGTGTTATTTAAAAAAAGGTTTGCCCCTCACTGATTTCTTTTTCTGCTTTCTTAAACACGTCCATCATTTTTTAAAATTGGAAATTAAATTACTATCAAAGATAATGTAAGTTAATTTTTACTTGTCTGAAACAGTGTGCTGTTGTTTAAATAACTGCAACTCTTTTTTTCTGAGAAGTTTTTTGTTCTTTACTATAAAATCTGATGGATTTTCGTTTGCTTTTTGCTCTTTTTCATATCTTACAGTCTTGTGTTTGTCGGATTGAAGAGCTTTCCTTTGCCTCTTTTCTTTGCCACAGTAACACCTGAATCTCTGCACTGATAGACAATGATGAGCAATTCTATTCTATCATATAATAACACATTGTATTATATTATAATCTGATCCTAAATGAAAAAGCAATATACCCTAAACTAAAGAAACCTTCTAGCTGTTATTTTGGGTCAGCAGTGGTTCTGACCTCTGAATCCTTTAATATGGGCCTTTTCTGTCCACTACCTCTTTGCTACTGTAAAATCTTGACCTCTGAAATAAGATCTGCAGAGCTATAGATGTTCTGGGTTGTTTCTCTGACATTCTAAGTTGATGATGAGCTCTTGGAGTGATTATGGTAGGAGGGCCTCCCCCGGGACGTTCTATGTATTCACTCTCTGGAGTGCTTTAGAAATAGCTTGTAACTCTTTCTATACTGATAATTGTACAATATTTTCTTTTTCATTTATTTTTGAATTTTTTTAAATCAGGGAGTCATGTGTTGCGTTTTGAAGACTTTAAGCCGACTTCATGAGGTCAAATAGGTTCTATTTTTGTGATTTATTTTATTCGATTTGCAGGTTTGGGTGTCTGTGTGTGAGGGGGGGGGTACTGATTGGTTTTTGGGGGGTTCTAACATTTATTACAATGTCAGGCCAAATTTTCCAGAATATCCTGCGTTGTGAGGACTGATTCCCTATAGGGCCGAAGGTTTAGAGTCATTGTGTGTATTGCAATTAGGTCAGGTATACGGTCAGATTTTTAGGTAATGTTTTAGGGTTAGGCCGTTAAAATGAATAGAAATGAACAGAAGTCAGTGCAACGTTCCTGTTGGGGGGGTTGTATTTATATTTAGCATTTCCCCTAGTCGTCCTCATCTGATATCATGATTAGTTTTAGTTTAATAATCGGACTTATTTAATTTTGAAGAAATAAAATCTAACCCAAGAAATCTGTCAGAAGTCTGTCTTCATCAATACTGTATAACACATGGAGACATATTAAAATCTGCCTCTTTGTTGCATTTAGATTTAGGTTGAATGGACTTAAGAACATATCTATCAATACATAAGGGAAAAAATTCAGATTTACAGAAGGCAAGATCTGTTTGTTGTCTAAGCATAAAATGTACAGAATCATTTTCAACTTTAGAGCGAATCCCTGTATTGTGCCTACTTAGTTTAGATTTTTTTTTTTTTTTTTTTGTTCCCATTGTATGTGGATGCTGGTCTCAGCATATTTCCGTATGCATGTCTTTGTTGTTGTTTTTTTCTTTTCTTTTTTTTACCCAATGGATTCATCTGTTTGATCTTTTTTACTAAAAACACAAAGCTGTGTTGGTGCTGTAGCGACCCACGAGACACAACAGAAATAGATTGCATTCAGATCCTTTGTATCAGCCCCCCCCAAAAAATAAACAACACGTAAACAACACACTACCATCAGCAGCTGCTCTTCATCGCCGACTCATGCTCACACTCCCACTTCCCTCTTGCAGAGACTCATTATATCACAAGGACGAGAGCCAAAATAAAGAATCACTTAAAAAGCAGCTGAAAAAAAATATTGAGAAATATGCAACAAAAAAAGAATGTAATTTTAGGGATGTGAAATTTTGTCCAACTGAACAGTCATTAATTTCAAAATCATCCTTGCCTCTCTCCAGATCTCTCTCCAGAGAGGCCACCAACCTAGACACTCTCAGTTAACAGCTTTTCGCTGACACACACCCCTCCCACACTTAAATATGCTCCCCCTAAATTACACACACAGTTCACATTATTGCGCAGCCCCCAAGAGGAGCTTTGCACATCTCCGGGGGAACATTAAAAACTCACGGATGTTTGCAGGCCTGGCAACAAAGTGCTGTGAGTGCATCCCTAGGGCCTCCTCTCCCCGAAAAGGCTCACCTGGACACCCACCCTGCAGCACGCTGGCGACGGCCCTGTAAGTCAGAGAGAAGAGGATGGAGGTACAAGCTAAGAAGCTGTGCGCATAGCATAGGTAATCCAATTATTCTCTGTGGCTGCATTTCTTCATGAAACTGTGTAGTGCACCAAACTGGAAAAGTGAAATATGATCTTTACAGCATTCACTTCACATTTACACCTAGTAAGGTACATTGAAGCTGTTGTCTTTGTCTAGTAGACGAACAATAGAGCATGTAGCTGTTTCTGTAAATTACAGTTATTTATGGATTAATATGAAAAAGCAATGCAGAATTGCCCTCTGTTACAAAAATATCACATCATGTACTGGTTGTCTGCAGGAGGACAATATCTGAGACAGTTTATTTGAAATGATTTCCTTAAGCAAAACTCAGCGGATGAGACATAAAAAAGTTAACTAAAAGATGCTCAGAAAGACTACTGATCTACTGATAGACAATGCTTCTGGGTTCAAATGTCTAAAAGAGTAATATGACAGTAACAGTCTTATTTACCACATCCAGGGGTCATTAAAAAGTTAAGCGGAGGAGAAATGTCAACAAAAGTACAACTATAGATTTCCAAATGTGAAAAAAACAGATATATATATAAGATGGCATCTTTTGATGTTTAAATGTGTAAAAGAAACATAAGGAGGTCTACATAGAGGCAAAGTGATGTCCAAATGTGGATGAAAATGAAAGGGGAAAACAACAGGTCTTGGATAAAAATGTTTACAGTAAAACGATTCTGTCAAGGTAATAGAAAACCAAAAAGGCAAAAACAGTTGCAATTAGTTTATTTTGGCCAAATTTGGACAAGGAGAATGGACAAAAATAAAAGTTTTAATGTATTATTCTGAGCTAGAAGTCAGGGTACTGATATAGTCAAAGGGTGCCCATCGTTTGGACACTTGGATTCAATGGAGTCAATGGACAGATAAGGAATCTTAGAGTGGGTGCTCAGTGCGTAATTACGCTACAACCGCCTGTGTAAACACACGCACTAACCTGGACATGTTCTCTCTCTGGGGCCGGTGCGCTTTCTCCAATCCCAGTTTCGTGAAAATCCCAACCAGTGCCATGATGGCCACCACTCCACAGATGATGTAAACGATTAAGTTCGTTTTGTCTTTAGTTCTGTTGTCGTTTGGGCTCCTTTTCTTGTAGGGGGTCTGCCCGGTCTTCATCCATAACGGGGTGTCGTAGTTCTTACAGGTGCTCTGGTCCAGCCGCGAGTGCTTGAACGAGCAACAGAAGCGGAAGCCACAGGTGCCGCAGCAGTACAGATAATTGCCCGTCTTGCAGATGAACGGCGGGTCCCACTGGCCCATCACGTCGTAGTAGCCTCGGCACCTGTCCTCGGTGTGAGGCGTCTCTTCCGAAACGCTCTCCTCCTCCCGGGTGCCATTAGAGGTGGCAATCATGACAAATCCCCCGAGTAGTCCTGGCTCCCCGTCGGCCTTACACACGAGAGCCATAAGTTTAAGCAATAAGAAAGCGAGCAGAAAGAATTTCCCTCTCATCGCGCTTCTTCCTCCGATCAACTTCACACAGAAACGAGCTTATTTTGAGAGACGGGGGAAGGCGCACGATCATGACAGGGGGAGATGTCCAGAAACATGCAGCCAAGGAGCGATGCACCGTCATCCGCGCTGATGGACATCGTTATCAACAGATCATCTCCCAACAAAAGAAAATAATAGACAGGAATGGAAAGGAAAAGGCCAATCGATATTACAGTAATTAAAAATATATATATATCCGTTGACAGAACTTTAGTTGATCGGAGTTATCCAGTTTTTTTATTGATGTTCGCTTTTGTACGTCCTTCCAGAGGCGTTTTCACCAGCTCTCATTGCGCGGTTTCAGGAGTGCATCCGTTTACATATCCATCTGTGCGCTCTTACGCACAGGAGTAGGCAGAGACACAAGCCACGCCGAGGATGAGAGCGCAGTGAGCGAATGGAGGAGCTGTGTGGGAGAGCCTGGTGCGCAAAAAGAGAGGAGGAGGAGGTGGAGAAAACAGAGGGGAGGGAGAGAGACTGAGAGTGTGGGCTTGGATAATAACGGGAGAGGGATACATAGTGAAAGATTACGATAGAAGCTTCGGAACACGCACATATGGCTTTTGCCATGCGAGGAAATACGTGGGAACCCCATTTCTGCTGCCACTGTGGACGTTCTCACTAGCTTTGGACTATTATTTTGAAATGAAATGTTACAACATTCATAAAGGGTATTTCTTCTTATGTTTTAGAGAAATCGTGGTATAGTTATGAGACAAATCTATTGTGTTGGTAATTAACACAATGTTTTTAAAAACTTACACCATTATTTTTTTTCCATTCGATCGTTTCATGTTTCATTAAAGACCTGATTCAGATAGTTTCTTCAAACACATAGCAGAACATGTTTTTTTTTTTTTCTGTCACGTTTTATGCTGACTTATTTAAAGATTAAAAAGTAATGTCAGGGCGTCCTGAGGACCGGAAGGGTGTGTATGTATGTGTAGGGGGGGTTACTATAGCTGAGGAGGCATAGCTTCAATTTGCACAATTCGTAATCAGAGGTCGTCTGATCGTCAAAGGCCCAGGGCTCTGTCCATGGTACTGAACTCTTCTTTTCTCTGGTGTCCGATTCTGTTCTGTGTTGCTCTTTAAAGTTGTTGTGGTGCTATTTCTTGTGTGATACAAAGGCTTAGGCATAGAATAGAATAGAATAGAATAGAATAGAATAGAATAGAATAGAATAGAATAGAATAGAATAGAATAGAATAGAATCTAGTGTTGTTTAAACTTCTGCAAAACTTTCTGCTGTTTGTTTTCAAATTACATACAAATTAATGTCAAGTATTTACTCATTTAGTAGAGATGATGAGATGAGATTCTTAAAATTAAGTGAGAAACTCACACAGTAGACACTCTTCCAGAGATATAAATAATAATCGGGGCTCTTCTAAAAGAAAAGCATACTTGTTAAGAATCCACACTTCCTGATTAAAGTACTGTAAAGGGATGAAAATCACCATAAAAGAGAGAAAAGATTGAAAATGGGACCAGTGTCAGCAGAATACATACAAATCTCCCAAAATACAAAGAAACGAAACCAAACAGAACCACAAGGCAGGACAGGGATACATTTAAAATGATCACACATATAGAAATAACTATCCAAGTGAGATACTGTACACTAATCATTCTTGGTCTGGATCATGCTTTTGGTTTGTAAAACATGAATGAATGAGGGAAAACATATATTAAAAAGAGTTTCATTCTTCACTCTTATTTATTCCTGCAGGTATAGTTTAAAGTTTGGTTTTGTTTAAACTTATCCAGATTGTGAGTTCAAGCTGAGAATTTCCTAAATAAATGTTAAAAAATATTAAGCATTAGTAAATTACAGCTCTTTAACCTATTACATTTTTCCCTTTATCATTCAAGATAAAGCATAGCATTACCACCAAATTTGAATTTTCCAGTCCAAAGACCTGTCATGCAATGAGGCAAATGTGGCTCAGTAGGTACAGTACCCTTCTGTGTTGTGGGCTTGATTCCAGCTTACCCATTTCACATGTCAATTTGGACCAGGCCACTTAATCCCATATCAACAGTGTTTCAGTGAGTGTTTGCATGGTAATCAGTGTGATTGGGTAACTATGGCTAAAGTTTAAAGCACTTTTTATGACAAGAATTGTTCTTTATAAGTTACCTCAATATGCATGATGCTTTTCTATGATTTTATACATTGAGCCTAGGCGGAACTTCAACTGAATAAACTGATTACTCGCCTTCATTTACCTACGACACAGCCAATCAGCTTTGAACCACACCCTTTACGAAAGCCAATCAGTATCCAAAGTTCATCC
Organism: Cyprinodon variegatus; assembly: GCF_000732505.1. NCBI lineage: Eukaryota > Metazoa > Chordata > Actinopteri > Cyprinodontiformes > Cyprinodontidae > Cyprinodon > Cyprinodon variegatus. The sequence continues at coordinate 1,416,777 of NW_015150599.1, forward strand.
GATCCGCAACTCATTTCCTACCTAGTGCGCAGGCTGTGGTTGCTCTGTGTGACTTCATTCAGACAACCCCGTTTCAACCCACCTCCAGCCCCTCCTCCACCATTATAGCTAAAACTTTCTCAGAGTGTTATTCCTCCCTGACTCTTACTGCAGTCCACGTCTCATTTCAACCGGTTCAGCAGAAGACCGTCATGTTGAGCCTGGTTCTGCCAGAGGTTTCTTCCCAATGGGGAGTTTTTCCTCTTCACAGTCACTTCATGCTTGCTCATCATGGACAGGTTCTTTCAACCTGTGTTATCCAAACTGGACTTCCATCTTCCAGGTCCCTGAATGAAGCTTTAGTATCAGCTCACACAGTCCACTGGATCTCCCCATAAAGCTCAGCATACCATCTCACTAACCAGCAGTCTACAGACTGACCAACTTCATCTATCTCCACTCAACCACCAGTTTCAGGCTCAGGGGGAAACAGTCCTGTTCTTTACACCTGTTCATGCATATCAATCAAAATTTAGTGCTATTTTTGCCTCCAAGGTCTGAGCGCCAAAGACCAAGTAATTGTATCAATAAAGTTCTTCTAATTGTTTTTTCTCTCTGTGTCAGTTTTTCAGATTGAAATTTTGTCATCAGTACCTAAGGAAATACTCTACCAGAATAACATGGAGGTCATGTTGTTTCAATCACTTCCATGGTCTTTAGTGAGTCAAATGCAGTGGCCGAGCATGCAGGCTGTTTGTTGAAACATTTGTGAAAGAATGGGCTTCCCACCAAAATACAGCAAATTCTACCGAGATGCAATGATGAGACGCCACCTGTGTCCATTCATGGTTTTGTCTTCCCACTAAAAATGGAACAATCAGCTGTCCAAGCCGTAATCCCAAAGTGAAGAATGCTGCAGATGGAAGAAATCCAGAGTGCAACCTCTATAGATAGACAGAATTCATCTTTTTGTTAAAAGACAGAAAGAAAGGAGAGGATGGATGAGGATGCAAATAGAAATCTCAGTTTATACTGAAAAAAAAAGCACTGCCGGTAGTGAATCAACTATTTAAAAAATGAGCACATTGCTCAGTTTTAATGGGTTTACTCTAGTCTAGTCTAGTCTAGTCTAGTTATGTGTATTAGCAAGTTCTGCTGAAAGCTCAGTCAAAAAAGTTGAATCCAGTAGCTATTTTTATTGAAAAAATATTTAGATGATCATTAAACTAAAAAATATATTTCAACAGAAAACCTCACTTCCTAAAACAATAATCAAAGTTGAATTTTAATATGAGGCAAAATCAAGTAGAACAATGCCAGATTGTACTCACTAAGTTGCATTTTATATGTTGTGCTAGGTGATGCATAAATTAAACTTACTCTTGGACTCATCAAGTAAAACCTGACATCTGATTAGTTGAGCTGTGGCGCAGCAGCAATCAATCACCTTGTCTGTAGTAGTGTTGGTCCCAACCACAGATTTTGTTTAGCAAGGCTGATTATTTAAGCACTTGAATACACATATTCCCTACATAAACAACATATAAATACAGTATGCCTTTATAACTATTTTATCTGTAAATACTTTAAATGTTGGTTGTTTATAAAATAATGAACTTCTTAAGGTTAGTGCTAAAATATAAATAAATAAATGAAATTAAATTTTTTTGTATACACAGAGTGTATACAAAAAAATAAAATTTCATTTAGTTCAGCTTTCCAGACAGTAAATGAACATTTTCATCACATATAGTGCAGCATTGATCAAATGTAAACAGTGTGGGAGGAAAAAAAAACATGGTGCAAAAAATGCATTGATATGGAAAGTCAGAGCCTTGATATACCGGTATAGGGTGCAAATATGCAGTATATAAAATGCAGTATAATATGCAGTTTGGTTTTATCAGTGTGATGCAGAGTTTGTGACATGATTCACAGATGTTTTTTCAACAGTTCAGCTGTCTGATGGCAGTGGGGAAGAAACTGTTGCAGAATCTCCTCTCATAAAGTCTCATAAAGGCTTGGTAAGGTGGCATTGAAGGTTTATGAAATTAGGATGATAATCATTAAATGGAGGATATACTGTACATTCCCAAGCTTTATTTCTTTAATGTTGGTTAATGTTGTTAAGCTTTTTCCTCTTTTTCCCAAGAGCAAGATGGACAGCTTCATGACAAACTCATCTGGTAAGAGATTTTGAAAGTAAATTAAGCAAAGAGAATACCGAACAGCTACTGGACCCCCTGAGTGTGAGTGAAGGGATTTATTTCTAATGCTTTTCACAGCAATAGTGTCCTTCCCGTTCTGTGGAGACTAAATGAGTGAAGCGGAAAGATTTGGTTCACACCTGCTCTTAACATCTGCCCGTTTTCAGGCAACAAGCAGAATGCATTAACATATCATTTTGCAGAGCTTTGGTATTTTAGTCTCTCCATGTAACACCCTGTTACTATCATCGCTAAGCTGTGATGAGTCTCCTTTTACTAACATGGAAAAACAAGCTGTATCTGTCTTGTTAATGAATGTAAGAGACAGGTTGCATTGCCTTTGTGTTGTGTACTGCAGAAAGTGTATAAACACATGTACATCTTGGTTAATTATTTAAAACTGGTGGATATTTCCCCCTCCCCTTTTTTCGAACATAGAGTCAGCATAAAACAACTCAATCACATGTCTTTTTGTTTTATGCTAAAATTGTTTAATAGAAAAAAAATCATAAAAGAATGATGTTAAGATCAGTGTGTGGTGGATGAATGAGAAACTTAGTTGTAACAATAATGTTTGGAAAAATAATTTAAAATTAATAAAACATAGTCTTGAGTTTTTACAATGTGTGGAATAACCAAAGGTTAAAAGCAAAGGTATTGAATAAGTAATCAAAATTTAAACTGCAACTATTAAAACCTGGCCTCCATATAGAGGAGATTTAAAAAAAGGTATGTTTATGGATCAAACATTTTCTTCTAGTCTGTTATGCATGAGTTACACTGAAGCTGCTGTTTGTATTAGTCCATCTGGACAACTGAGAGTTCTTATTTTGCTTGAAATTTTCAAAAAGGTTGTGTTTTTTTTTAAGAAATGAGGTGATATCTTTTAAAAACATTACAAAAAAAACAGAAAAGTCCATATGTTAATGCGGGTATATTCCTGCCATCACATCCTACCTGCAGCGTCGCCATGATTGGAGCGTGACAAGGACACAAACTCCCAATCTGTCCTGCTGGTACAGCAGCTCTTTAGTCATGCAGCACATTCACCATCTACTAATGCAGCTTCAGCTTCAACCAGAAAGGATGAGATCTACATATCTGGAGGATATGATCCAAATTCAAATATACATCTTGACTTTTATTTTCTTCTCAAATCTCTGGCAAATTGTTGAAGTGGTCATTGCTCCACTGTGATCAGTTTGTTTGCTGTATTTCCAGATGCAGAGTGAAACAGGAACTTTCTGGTTCACTCAAGCTGCAGACCCCCAGCTGGGGCTGATGCAGCCTTTGAGGAAAGGTAAGTGTGATGGCGAGGGGGAAGGATGGACTGAGGAAGTGTAACATAAGAAACAGATTGTGAAGGCTGTAACACCAGCTCCAACCAGGCCGATGTTTATGGTGCTGTGTTGTGACCTGGTCCATGATATGCGCGGTATAAGTGCAGAATTGGGGATTTTGTCTTTTACTGTGTCATCCCAAGAAAGAGGTTGTTTTTAAAATAACAGCAGACCAAGACCAAGCTTGTATAATAAGTTTTTAGGAGAAAATTTTGAATGTTGGTCACACAATGTTTCGCATGTTTCATGTCGGCTGTTAAATCAGACAAACTATATATATATATATATATATATATATATATATATATATATATATATATATATATATATATATATATATATATATAGCTAATGCAATAACAAGAATTACATTTTCCTGCTGCAAATAACAACCATGTGTCCCCATTTATCTATTATATTTATGGGACTGGTGTCCAAACGCTCCTCACCACACCATAGTCTCAAACTGTCAAGTTTAAAGTTATTGCCTTCCCAAAACAGTTTTTCTTTTATTCAAATTTTTTTTTTTTTTAGCTCCACTGAGTGTCGACTACAAGTATGGTAAGCCAAAGACAAGAGAATGAGGATCCTGAAGCCTTTGAGAGACCAAAAAAAAAAAAGTATTACTCTTGATCATTTCATATATTACAAGTACATAAACTGTAAAGTTTAAGCTATTGAAAAAAATAAAGCCAATTCTGCTAGTGTAGCAAAAAAAAAAAATTATTTGTCACACTGTTACTGAGTTATTATTTACTTTCACTATGGCTGGTTTTTAAACTGAAATACAATGTTAAAGCTCCAGCATAGATGGAGGTATACTATATTAATCCAAGTTCACTAAATGGGGCTAACAGGGCTGCTCTTGAGTAAACGTTTCTGGATGTTTGTGAACCTGATTATGAAATGGTGACCTTCAGATTGAGTTTTCTAAAAGATTAATTCCCTTTGTAGGGCCTCGTTTTTCTGTCTGTCTGTCTGTCTGTCTGTCTGTCAGCTTTAGGAAAAGTTCTCTCAAAATGTCTTTTTTTTATTTTGTGTGCATCTGTCTGCGATTGACTTGATAGGCCCCAACCAGCCCCATGTGACAGTAATGGACAAGGGGCAGAAGATGGTTGAATGGATAAATGGAGGTGTATCTGCATATACCTGCTCATCTGACAAACCAAATTCTTATAATTTTGTTATGGTGGTTAAGGGCCACACAGGATAACTCAGAGGATCGCAAATGTCTCCCGGACCACAATTTGTTCACCCTTGCTTTGAAGCAGCAAGTTATTAAGGTAGGAACAATTGTTTTAAAGCTTTTAAAAAACAAATGATGGAGTGTAGAACTCACAAATCTTTCAAACCTGATCAAACTGATTACATAAATAAAGAACCAAAGTTTAATAATTCCTTATCTTCCTTAAACGATGAAAGTATGCAATCTTTAAAAGGCTCCTTGTTCTAACAGAAAACCTTGTAAACACACTTTGGACCCAGCTGACCCTCATCACACAAAGACGCTTAATGAAATAGTTCCAATCTAATTAATCCAATCTAATCTGAAGCACTGGAATGTTTCAGGCGTGGAGCATTTCTCACTGAGGACAGTTTGAATGCTTTCCCCTGTTGTTCCACATTATTTCACCTTTTTCTGCAGCACTATTTTTGCATTTGCTGATAGCGGATATTTATCCATGAAAAGGAAGGAACCATTCAGTTTTTCTCATGCTGTTACTATGGAATATATTTAGACATAAACAAGGCCTCTGTGACTTTATTTTTCTTATCTTGTCTTATTGTAAGAAATCTTGATGAAAGGTTGCTTTCTTTCATAAGCTGATCTTTTAAAAAACAATTTAAACGAAACTTTTTAACCTGTGAACATCAGTTAGATTTTTACAACATGCAATATATTTATTTGATATTTATCTGCAGAAAACAGCTGAGCAGGTTTTGCTTAGTTGTTTAATCTTGTATCTATAATGAAATGTTGGTGCAACAATCTACTCTTAATGCTACTGTGGGCCACCGTACAATGCATATATGATATGCAGACAATATTGTAAAAAATGAAACATTTGAATTCTCAAATAAGAGGCTACAGATGTAATCACTATCAGTAGGAATACACAAAGTATTACATATTTATCACCCATTTTTATCTCTTCAAAAAAAAATGAAACTTGAAAAGGAAACTTTGAAAAAACAAACATAATTGGAATAAAACATATTTGTATACAGTACTGACATGTAGAATTTACAAAGAGTGCAGCTTATATCTAGGAATCAATGGGCTCGTGTGCTTAATTCTGCCTTCTGTTATATAAAGAGATATTGCAATATAAAGACATAAAATTGTTGAATTGATTATGATCCAGTGGCCAGCTGTGAACCAGAAGACAAGTAGGTTTTGGCTCAAGTAAGAGACAGCCCAAAGTAAGACCACTGATAGACTTGATAAGGCTTTAAACTCTACTGATTTCAAATGGAGTCATCAGGAGAATGCCTTTGCAATCTTTTGTCTTTAATTAGCAAAAAAACAAACTGTGACATTATAAACAGGCAGCAGTACAGATTAAGACAGGATAATTTTCAGCATCTATTAGAACATACAGTGCATGGTCATCATTTTCTTCATTGTCTTGTCAAGGATCCCAAGCTCCCATCATCATTTTAGTTCAATTCAATTCAAGTCAATTGATGATGTTATCCCTTTACTAATTCTACTAGCCCAGGCAAGATTCCCATTAAATCATAAGATTTCCTTAGCTCACTTTTGTTCCAAGGGAGGGGAAAGTTTCTGTTTTGAGTGGTTTGTTCAATGGCTGCTCCACCCTGGCAGGGCTGGGCCTTACGTCCGTCTTGGGCCGGGGGTTACTTGGTTGATTGACAGGCGGAGATTCTAAAAATGCTAACAATAATCTCCTCATCCGTTGTTTTAATGGGATTCACCAGCAGTTCTGTGCTGGGCTTTTAACTCAAGGCTTTCCAAAGAGGGCTGTAGTCCTTGTTTCCTGCAAAAATTAACTTAGATTCTAGAGTTACAGCAAGTGTAACGTGATGACTAGCTGGCTTGGGTCTCTCCAAGGCCGTTTCTCAATATGTGTTCTTGTGCGGTCTCAGTGCTTGGGAAACGTCATCAGCCTCAACTAGTACTGTTCCAATTCACAAGAACACAAGAACAAGGAATCAGATTTTGAGTCAGTTAGATTTTCTGAATGTACACGGTTTGAGAAAATGGAAGTATCCTTAGTTTTCCAAAAATTGTTCCTGATCACATGAAGCATAATTGATGCATGGTTTATTTCAAGCAACAACTCTGTTCTGTGTTGACAATTATCTTATGATTTATCACTAACTGTATGTAGTGAAAGTATGTACTTTTTGATTTTTATTGTTGTTTCTAATATTGAGCTGAAAATAATTGTGCTATTATGTGTGTGTAGGTGTACATGGGTAGATTTAGTTGCAAGGATTAAAAAAGAAAAAGCTAGGAGCCACCTACCAAAGCAAACTACCTTTGCATGACAATTAGGGGTTGAACACAAGGTTCCTGCCTCACTAACTGGCCTGAAGGAAGAGAGAAACAGGGAAACCTGCCTCATCTCTGCTCACCATCTGAGTAATCGACACATTTGAAAGGAGAGTGATCATAGTTTCCCTGACCTCAGTCCTGCAGGTAAATGGAGATGTTAATCATAATTAGAAGATATTTTCTATGAAAAGCAGCATGTCATCTGTGTAATGTCCTTGGCTCCCTGTTTCCCATTGACTCAAGGCCAGTTATTCATATGCAGCACAGATTCAGCTTGGTTTAGTCACAGAGCTTCCCTTGCTTTCCTCTGCTTTGGGTCAAAGTGACCAGTATTTGTGGCTGCACAGTAACAGTAGTGAACGTTGCTTTCCTCTTTACATGATGTATAACTGCAGGCACATAAGGATCATTGTCATCTGTTATCAGTGCACCATTCAAACCAACTGAATGTGTCCGGTATCATCTTCCAGCCTCCCTTTCTCTCTGTTTTCCTTTGCATCAATCAGTCGACCTTAGAGGTGGTAGAGCGAGATGAATTCACCAGGGGGTGCGGCAACGAGGGGTCTAAACCCGAAGGCTTGAGGACCTTTAAACGGTGCGGCGTCAGCCCTGGTTACTGTCAGCCCCACGGAGCAGGTTGTGTGTGCCATCCTCATTACCCGCCACGTCAATCATGAAGCTGCTAACCAGACTGATGGAGAGGAGGGGGGCGAGATATTACGGCCGGAGCTGCTCCCTCCGCTCCTCGGCTGACATTTCCCCTTAAAGGGTTTATTTACAATACAAAATAAATGGGTGGCGGCCAGGGGAAGCTGGCTGTCAACTGGCATTGTCGCCACTGCTGCCTGCCGGCGACAGGAAATTGGCAAGTGTATTTCCGTACCCAGAGATTTCACTCCCTGTTGCTCCTTTTCATTGCTCTCACATTGTATTTTCCCATCCATCTCTTCTCTCTATTATCTGTCCGTTCTCCTTAGCCAACAGCT
>NW_015150600.1:0-2643 GCF_000732505.1 Cyprinodon variegatus
CAACATAGGTTCTGACTCTGACACACAGGGATGTCTTGAAGCTTTACTTTGGTTGTCCATTGTCTTCTTTTTGCTGTTTAGCTCTCTGTTTTCTATTCCTCTCATCTCATACAGGTATGGAAGCTACTTCTAGGAGTTACTCTTTATCTTCTGTATTGTCTATTTTTGCTGTTTTGTTTTATTTTCTATCTTTTCATGCACTCTTTCCTGTTTCTGTCCTACAACACATAGACGTAGAGGTTTTCATTCCAAAAAAACAAAACAAAAAAAACAAACAAAATGCTGAACATCATACCATTAAACCTAGGAGACTGCCAACATGTAACAATAAAATTAAACAGAAAAACATTTTCAAAGTTTCCAAATGTCCATTAATTTCCTTATTTGTACTTCTGCTGCATTGTTAATAATGCCTCATTTGCTGGACCTTAACAAATGGGAAGGAAAACCTTCCTGGTATGACAGAAATCTATTGTTTAATTTGGATGCTGTGTATAATCAAATTTACTTTTTGAAAAAGAGAAGCCCAGCATACTTATAAAAAATCAGAATAGTCACCGTTTATCAGTTTTGTGTTGTTTAGCACGTTGCATTTATTGTACCACTAAAACAGATAGTAATGAATAGAAAAAATCTAAGTTACAGTAATTTTTAGGTAATAACGTTTGGTTATGTAATTACAGCCTTATTTACAAAGGTTTTGAAGGTTATAAACATCTGGACATTAACACTCAAAAAAATATTCTGTTGGATGAACACAAAGTATGGAAAGTATTTTCACACAATCATAATATGCAAATTTAGAAAGAATGTATTCTTTTGTTTGACATTAATGTAAATATGCTGGTTCAACATAAGGTGTTGCTATTTCTATTACTCAGGGGCAAATCCAACATAATTATCATTTGTTGGGTTAACATATAACATTAATGGAAAGTAGTTCCACCCAATTATTACATGTTAATTTGGCAAGGGACAGTTTTTGAGTGAAATTAATGTAAACATGCAGAGTAAACAGAAGCTGGCATTACAGTTAACTAATTATGACAGGTAACTGCAATGTAACATTTAAGGTTAGTTCTACATATTTATCCATATTTGATTGCAGTGTAGGTGACCCAATTAAATTGTGTAGGTACAACTATAATTTAAAATGATACAGAACAACTGTAATTACGCCAATCCAACCAGACTAGCGCTTGTCAATCACTTGTTGAGAGCCCTTTAAGTCATATGAAAATCACAAGTTCAGTAAGTCAATTCTGAAATCTATATTTGTTTTAAAGACTGTACAAATTTCTCAACCTAGTTTGTGACACTTGATATCATGTTGAGAGCAGGGGGTGAATAAACACCTAACAGCAAACGGGATTCCTTCAGATTGAACTTTAATGAGTGCAAATGAAGAGGGAAAAAAAAGAAAAAACATTTGACTTTACAAAAAAACTAAATACAATCAAATAAAATTGCATTATTTTAAAACCATAAATAAAAAAATAAAAACATTCTTAAAATGTTTCTGTATACTTCACCTCTAGTTATAGTGTAATGCTACATTCAGATCGCAAGCGCTGAAAGCAGCAAAAAAGCTTCTGCTGATCATTTTTGATGCTTGTCTACATTAAGTTCAGACTTCCAGTAAAGTGTGTTTTGTATTGTATTGACAGTAATTCAATTCAATTTAATTCAATTCAATTCAGTTTATTTATATAGCACCAATTCACAACACATGTCATCTCAAGGCACTTTACAGTTCATCAGATCATAGCGTGAAACTGATTCAAAGTTTTCTGTCTAAGGACAACCAGTTGACTGAATCGACTCATCGAATTGAATGCAATCCCTCACACTAAGCATGCTTGTAGCGACAGTGGAGAGGAAAAACTCCCTTTTGACAGGAAGGAACCTCCAACAGAACCAGGATGAATGTGACCAGCCATGTGCAGAGGCCGACTGTGGGTTCAAGGAGACAGAAGCAGAGATACAAAAAGCAACTGTAAAAGGCGGCCCCATCCCGGAAACACACAGCCAGGCAGAGGATTTACAGAGCACATCCAACCAGTCACAGTCAGAGAAACAGGACTACACTGGAAAAACAGGCTGATCTCCAACATCCATAAACAAAGGTGTTAAAGGCAACAGCACAGCTAAATTTCTCTTCAAGATGGTGTCACAGCCAACTGGTGAACAGACCAGATGAAGCTACTATGAGAAAAAGCAGAGAAAGCAGAACGATGAAAATGTGTCTCTATGTCATCCAGCAGTCTAAGCCTATAGCAGCATAACTATAGAGATAGCTCAGGATAACCTGAGCCTCTCTAACTATAAGCTTTATCAAAAAGAAAAGTGTTAAGCCTACCCTTGAAATTAGACAGGGTGTCTGCCTCATGGACTAAGACTGGTAGTTGGTTCCACAGGAGAGAAGCCTGATAACTAAAACATCTGCCTCCCATTCTACATTTAGAAATTCTAGGAACCACTAGTAAACCTGCAGACTGAGAGCTAAGTGTTCTGTTAGGGGCATAAAGAACAATCAGATCTTTGATATAATCAATCAATCAATCTCTTTATTTAGACACAATTATGGTCCATAAACAGACAAAAGCAAGAACAATAATAAAAAAAAAAGAGAAAATCTAAAAA
>NW_015150600.1:3677-6726 GCF_000732505.1 Cyprinodon variegatus
TAAATCTAAGATTTCCTTGAGAGCAAAAATGCACATATCGGTGCCAAGTTTTGGTTTAAAACCAAACTGATTATCAGATGTGGCTATAAACGTCTCCAAAACATTCGATAAGGTACTAGCTAAAGCTATGGGCCGATAGTGGTCTTTGATATTTATTTTGCCAGCCTTATCTTTTACAATAGGTACTAAAATCACAGACAACATAGAGTTTGGTAAAATGCCATGAATTAAAAACCCGGTGAAACAAATAGCCAACAAAGGAAAAATGTTCCTACTTGCAAACTTTAAGTGCTCAGTAGATATCTTGTCCACACCATATGCCTTATTATTTTTCAAATTCTTAACAATGTCACTAACTTCTTGTAAAGAGATAACAACATCTTCATGCATATCTATGTTCTCTATAACAAAGGGATTACTCTTCCTACAGTTAAACAGTTCATAATAGTGTTTCTTCCATAAATTTATAATTTTGTCTGGTCCAGTTACACACAATATTCGTTGGCAGGGATGCTTTTAGATTGTTAACTCTTTTTATTTCTTTCCAAAATTCAGAAGGACTGTTGAGTTGTAATTTTCTTGCTAGTGACTCTGATTTAAGTGCATTTTCATTCCTCTTAATAAACCTCAAGGCATATTTAAAGCTAGCATTTGCTCTCTTGCTGTAGTAAAATACAGGACCATGTCTGGGTTTGACTGATTCAACCCACAGTCTGAAAGCCCTTCTGGCCTCTGTATGAAGCTCTTTAACATAATCATTCCACCCTGGCTTTACTTTGTGTTTTTTAGTTTTATTCAAAGACCTGCCTGAAATAAGAAGGGATTCTACAACCTTCTCATATAGTGTGCACAACTCTTTTTCATATTGTTCATTTTTACAGTTTATGTCTAAACATGTTACTGCACTTTTTGGTAAAATAATATCATTCAACAGGATTTCAGAGTGAATGCGGAACAAATTGAGATCCTGCTCAGTCTAATTGTCCCAATATATATTTTCTTCTTGTGTATTATTATTCATGGGAAAAAGGTCTGGTAAATTGCCCATTTTTATAGACAAGGAAAAGGGAATATGATCAGATGTTGCAAATTCATAATTAATCCTGATAGTCTCTAAAGAGTCATGTGCATCTTCAGTGCAGATACAGTGGTCTAACCATGATGTTGTGTGCCACGCTTCACTAACGTAAGTGTAGCTGTCAACAAGCAAAGTATTTTACTAGAGAGAATCAACTCATTGGTGGAAAAAAACAGTTTAATTATCAGCGTTTGCTTTGAGGCGGGTTGAGGTGTGACGCAACGAGAAGCGCGACAGTTCAGTTTAAAGAACATGGCGGCTTCAGCCGATGAAACTAACGTTAGCGTGGCTATCGAGCAAGTTTTATCGGAATTACACAGTATTTCTTCACTGAAAGAAGAGCAAAACACTGCTCTGGAGGCTTTTCTCAGAGGAAAATATGTTGTTGCTCTTCTCCCGACTGGTTTTGGCAAGAGTTTGATCTATCAATTGGCTCCTCTTCGTCGTCGCTGTTAGTACGTCATATGCTTCCTTGATCTGATTGGTTTATTTGGCCCGTCTATCACAAACATAGGCCAATCAGCTAATCAGTATTTTCGCCCCTTCCCAAAATTACTTCAACGGAAGGCTTCCAGATGGATATGCGGAGCAAATCCATCTGACGGAGTCAGGTTAATATTTAGTATCATAATATAACCTTTTTCTAATGGTGGGAATGTTCATTTTCATATCTATTGTTATGTGACGTTGGTGTTGTAGGATATATTGGATTTAACAGACTCAGTCAGTGATGCTACAAAACAACATGGACGGACATTGGACCTGATTTTACCACCATGGATTATCTGTTCTTATTCTAGATATTGGCAATGCTGTCTTAAGCACAACATTTAATGACATTTGACACTCTTGGTTAAACTATGGCCTTTTTGCAAAGTTAGGTAAACATAAACATTTTTTTGTCACAAATGGTCACTAAAATGTTTTTAAGCTCAACATGTCCAGTATTAAAATTCAAAACCTTTATTCACAAATATGTCCTGTTTTTTGCCAAGTGGAGCCAGCCAATTGTGTTCGCATATGCAAATTAGCCATGTGCTTTTCCGCACTTAATAACACGAGTAACGCAGAAAAGATAGCACGAAGACAGCAGATCTTCACTCCTGTTTGTGGACCTCAACTGACCTCCTCTGGACAAATTCGACCCAGTTCCATTCGTCAGAAACTGAATAAATGCAGGACATGTGCGTGCATGAAAGAGACAGACAGACAGTCTTTGTGCGTGTGTGTTTTCATAGACTGACTGTCTGTTCAGGCTCTTGCCCGGCCGCTCCACAAGATTCACAGAAAGCTTCATCCACCAAGCTGTCAGGAAGCTGAGCCCCCCTCAAAAAAATAAAAATAAAAAATCACTCAGACAAATTGTCTCCTGCACTACTATTAATACTATGTTTATTTACTGTTCTTTTGCACTGTTGTTACTGTTACAAATACTATATTTTACATAATTTAAAATAATAATAATAATTATTATTATTGTTTTTCTACTGCCATTCCCATCTGCTTTTTTGCACTAGCATAAGTATTGCATATTTTATATTGTTGTACATATATTATATTTTATTGTGAAATTGAATGTTTAAATTTTAGTATTAGGAACTGATCTTATCTGTTGTGCCTGTGGACTTTATCTGTTTCACTGTTGGTGAATGAGACACGTCCTTGTATGTCTGGTGAATGTGAAGAAGTGACATTAAAGCTGACTTTGACTTTAAAATGTTATAGGCCTACTGCATATTGAGAAAATTTATATCGGTATTGAGCAACAATCGGGAGATGGGGACCCCCCCTAAATATTGACAGGTATTTCGCACACTGGGTCTGGAGTTAAATTAATTTAGGAGGAGGAGAGAGCAGAAACAGAGCCATACTGTAAGTGCACACAGCCCAGTGGTTATGACCAGTGTTGGGAAAGTTCTCTTTCTACGTGAACTAGTTCAAAGTTCAGTTCACACATTTTAAAATGAACTA
>NW_015150600.1:8081-9319 GCF_000732505.1 Cyprinodon variegatus
TTCGCCCAAAATATGAACGAGTTCATGAACTTTCGTTCAATGAACGCGTTCAGGCACAACACTGGTTATGACACTGAGGTTTTTCAGTTTTCTAGACTAGTTTCTCAGCTCCTTGGTATGAGGATGGGTAATGCAATGAAGCTTAGACATATTTTTCTAAATGTAATGCCTATTGTTTGTCCTGACCTTTTTAAGCTAACAACATACTTATCCCCTCAATTTTCCTCCTTGTATAGAAAGGATTTCATGCATTCAATGGTGTAAATATCAATAAGCAGCGATAGCACTTGCTTACGGGCCCACAACCTCTTAGGGGCCCCATCACTGTCACCTGGTTGCCCCCCTACTCAGTTGTAGATTTGGATATCTCTTTGCACATGTATTCCTCTTAAACCCACATGATACTGAAGTCACTGACCGCACCTGGACCGTATTTATACTGCAACACATGCCAGATTTCAACATGATAGTGAGCCGTTTAAACATGACACCAATAGCAAAGCAGACAGTAGTACTTTTACAGTAATTACCCTTTTAATAACTGTGTGCAGTTCATTAGACGGTTGGTAAAAAAAAAAAAACACTCATATAATATGTGTCAAACAACAATAAAGATCTTAAAATAATAATGTATTTGAGTATTTTATTTTTTCCACTACAAATTTGAATTATGGGAAACTGGAGGAGTGTTATCGGCTCGATAAGCATCTCCCTGAAATGAGTTTTTGGAACTTGGGATGTCTGTAACATCTGGTGGTGCGCTGCCACCAATGGTTCAATTCAAGCTGCGCAGTCACTATTTTTGCGGGTGTGATGTGTGATCATATAGTACTGATAATACTACTCACAGAATTGCATAATTGTATCTTCTTGGCCGATTTATGGCACTGTGCCATATCCTGAACCTTTATCACGTGTTGTACTTCATATGGGGCCCACCCAGATAAAGTTGCTTACAGCCCTATTGTTGTGTCGTTACGCTATTGCATGCATCTGTACTTTGACAGCAATAAAAGACAGCTGATTACAGGTTTAATTATATCAGATTCATTTATTTAATGCTGCCTTTAATGCTATCTTAGACACTATTGGCTTTGTTCAAAATGTGAATAGTCCCACACATTCTCATCTTCATACTTTGGATCTTGTGCTGACATACGGCATAGAATGTGAAGAAATAACAGGATTTCCTCACAACCCTGTCCTCTCTGACCACTTTAGCATCATTATCAGTGCAG
>NW_015150600.1:12159-14119 GCF_000732505.1 Cyprinodon variegatus
CTCTGACCGTGACTGAGTGGATGTGCTCTCTTCGTCCTCTGTCATGGAAGCTGGCTCGGAGCTCGTCTGCCTGGCTGTGTGTTTCCTGGACAGAGCCGCCTTCTACAGCTGCTTTTTGTGTCTCTGCTTCTGTCTCCTTGAACCCCAGTCGGCCTCAGCAGATGGCCACTCACACTGAGCCTGGTTCTGCTGGAGGTTTCCTCCTGTTAAAAGGGAGTTTTTCCTCTCGTCTGTCGCTACAAGCATGCTTAGTGTGAGGGATTGCATTTGAGTCAATGAGTCAATGCAATCAACTGGTTTTCCTTAGATTAGAAAACTTTGTATCAATTTGACTGTATGATCTGGTTAAACTGTAAAGTGCCTTGAGATGAATTGTGTTGTGAATTTGGCGCTATATAAATAAACTGAATTGAATTTATTTTAAAAAAAATTGGAAAAAAAAAAACATATAAAACATAACAGTACTGTGGCTCACTCAATGTTACAACACTCAGTAATATTCTGGCTGCCAATAGGTTCTCAAATTCTATGCTTTTTGCGTACATTTTTAAATCTGTTCAAATTTTGCAATTTATGGCGTTACGAAATGGAAAACTCATTTTAAAAAACAATTACTTTATTCTGTTAAGAAGAATTTAATATTCTATAATATTCTTCAGAAATTCTGTTTATCTAAAACCTATACAACTTAGTACTCCACCAAACATTATCATTAATTAAATGTATAAAAAATATAAATGCAGAAACAAATATCAAAAATGAATTAAAAGATAAGTAATTTCTTTTGCACAGTATATCTATAAATCACCTGATTAGGATTCTTTAAGCTTTTTGCTTTTTGGCCACAGCAGATAATAAGGAGCCTCTTAACTCAAACAATTAGACAGAGAATAGATTAATTAAAATCCATCAGAAATCATCCTGCTGCATGAGGCCTTCTGGTCTCCTTGTGGCTCATCATGTCTTGGTCTCCATCACAGTGTTGACATAGATTTGGTTTTTTGTTTCCTTTGGACATAAAATGGAAAAAAGGATTTTGCTTCTTTTTATCAAATCTACCTGAGCTCAATCTTTTAAAAGAGAAAGAAAAAATATATATATTTCAAAATGGTGAGACTGATGATTACTTTGATTTTAATCTCACAATTACTCTATGAGATTTATTCATAATTTGAAGAGTTGGGGCTCTGTAGCTCAGTGAGGAAGGATACTGTTCTAACAATTTGTAACTTGTAAGTTAGATTCCAGCGTTGTTCCACCTTATGTTAAAGTATCTTCTAATAAAGCTGTCATGATTCTTAATCTTTGAGCAGGACTCCAAACCCAAATTTACTTAATGATACTGTTAATCAGTTTATGGATGTGTGTGAGTGAATATGATTTACTGTAGTTTTTCAAATAAGCTAGAAGTCAGTAAATGTTCTATGAATACTGACCATGTACAGATTATGGGAAATTCTGAACTTCACTTCATCAGTTCTCTGTTTCCAACTGAACAGTTTCAATCTATTTTAACTTAAAACAAACGTAAACAGAAAACTCAACCTTTAAAAAAATGTAAATATCTTTATCAGTGTTTTAGATTTTTCTCGAGCAGTTTTACCTCTAAGAATCTGACAGAATTGGGTTGGAAAAAATGTGTGCTGTTAGCTTACCTTCTTTGGTTTGTTGAAGAATCTGAACCAGCTAAAAGACAAATATTAATTTAAAATCCAAATTATAACTGAATCGGTAAAGTATCTATACTGTAGTAAATCTCACCATTCAAAGATGACAATCCCAATTAAGAGCATCATAATTCCCAGGATCTTCAGTATAACATGGAGTCCAAACACTCGATCATCTGTAACAATACAGTCTGCTTAACTTTTCTGGTATGTCTATAAATCATGATATAGTTTTATATCTACTTCTGAAAATTAGGCCATCCTTAAGGAATATTTTGATGATTAAAAAGTCA
>NW_015150600.1:16697-17562 GCF_000732505.1 Cyprinodon variegatus
GATATTAATGCTGGGACTCCAAGGAGAATCTGGGAGTTTAAATAAACAAAAATATTTAACAAAGAAAATTACAGGGTCCATGTATTATAATTATCTGTATTTGCAGAAATTGTTATTATTTGTGCCATTTTTGGACTTTGGATTTCTTTTTAGGTTTTCAGTCACACAGTGATTGTTTTTTTTTTCTCATTGGTTTCATTATTTTATCTTTGTGCCATTATAGTAGTTTTCTAGCAATGCTGTTTTCTGTGTTGCTGTCTGTTGCCCCCTTGTGCCAGTGTCCTTTCCCCTAGCTCCTAGTTGCTTCAATGCACACCTGCTCCCTGTTAGCTGATTAGCCCAGTCTTTATTCTCTCTACCATATATACTTTAGTACGGTTCCTCAGTGCTGGTTTCTCCTCATTATCTTACTGCTCGTGTTTGTTTACCCTGGTGTCCCCTGGATTTTGGTTTCCTGTTAAGCTTCTGTTGCCATTGGTTTCCAAATTAAATCTGCAAGATTTCATCTCGGCCTCCTACTACTCTGCATTTGGGTCATCAACAACATCCACCAACCTTGACAGAAATATTATCATGACTAAACTATGAATTTCTATCTTTACCACTAGACTGCCTCATGAACTAAAGTCTTCAAAAGATATAAATAAGAAAACTGAAGCAAGAAAAATACACCAATTACCTTTAATATTGTAGCGGCTGGACGAAGAGGTGCATTATGGGGCACTGTTTTGGGTTGTTTGCTTGTTTATTTCTTTGTTATTTTGTTTGAATGTTGCTCATGTTGTTTATTGTTCATATTTGCCTCAGTTCATGCTGTTTTGGGGGTGTGTGTTGAGGGCATGTGAGTTTCACCCTGAGTGATAAG
>NW_015150600.1:19242-94614 GCF_000732505.1 Cyprinodon variegatus
GTGGAGAACCGGGACACCTTGCACGTGACTGCCCCGCCCCCACACCAAAAGCCCGGCCCCGCCTGCAGGAGGGAAACGACGATGGGATGGCCAGCGGAGGGGGCCGTCATCCCAGCCTGTAATACCCCTCCAAGGTCGCTGCACGCTGGTAGGACGTTTTGGCTGTACAAAGGGACTTTATATGCACTGCCAGCTTGACCATAATCACTGTCTAGCACTACTGGACACAGGGGCTACCATTTCTCTGGTGCGGCCGGGAACGCTTCCGGACACGACGGGGACATTGACAACTGTGTGGACACCCACAACCACACAGCTGATGACTGTGACTGGAGAAAAGGCAGGACTAATGGCCAAGAAGCTGCTGAGGGTCCGGGCTGGTAATCAGGAGGTGGTCCATGAGTTCTGGCTTGCCGACATTAAGGAACCGTGCATCATCGGCCTGGACCTTATGCAACGCTGGGAAGCCTGCATCGACGCGTCACGGGCGACAGTTACACTAGGAGGCGAGACCTTGATGTTGCAGCGTGGGAGGGAGCGACAGGAGGAGCTTGGGCGGACCTATACCACCAGCCACACTGCCCCAGAACATCATGCTGAGCCAGAGGGCCCGTCCATCTCCAACAGAGTTCAACAGAGATGGAGACAGCGGTGCAGGACCTGTTACAACGCAGCTGTACCGGTCTGAACGCTGAGCAACAGGGTGAGTTAATAACCCTCCTTAATGACTTTTTTGCCAAAAGGCAAGCAGCAATGGACATGATTAACCAGATGGCCGCCGCAGGAGTTATCGAGCCGTCTGACAGTCCATGGGCAGCACCAGCCGTGTTGGTCAAGAAGAAAAGCGGAGAGTGGCGCTTTTGTGTGGACTATCGACGCCTGAACAGTGTTACTAAGAAGGACTCTTATCCCCTCCACCGTATTGATGATGCTTTAGACTGGATTACAGGATCTCAGTGGTTCAGCTCTCTCGATCTGCGGAGTGGCTATTGGCAGATGGAACTGGCCCCCGACGTAAAGCCCAAGACTGCCTTCACCATTGGCCAAGGGCTTTGGCAGTTTCGGGTGATGCCATTTGGACTTTGTAATGCCCCAGCCACATTTGAGCGTTTAATGGAGAGAGTCCTCGCTGATGTTCCCCGGAGCCGCTGCATCGTTTATTTGGATGACCTGCTGGTGCATGCAGATGGGTTTAAAAGGGCCTTAGCCAACCTCAAGGAGGTATTTGGTGCCATCCGCCAAGCCGGACTGAGGCTGAACCCCGCCAAGTGCCATCTCATGGCTAGAGAAACCGAGTTCCTGGGGCATGTGGTCAGCGCCAAAGGAGTGGCCACCAACCCAGCCAAGGTGGCTGCTGTCAAGGACTGGCCAACTCCCAGTAACGTAAGTGAGCTGCGGAGTTTCCTGGGGCTGGCCTCATATTATCGGCGTTTCATCAGGGGCTTTGCAACCATTGCTAGCCCGCTCCACCGCTTGACAGATAAGGGCCACAAGTTTTGCTGGGACGAGAGTTGCTCTGCTGCATTTGATCAACTCCGAACGGCCCTGACCGAAGCTCCAGTCCTGGCCTATCCGGATCCACACCGACCCTTTATTGTGGACACCGATGCCAGCAACACTGGGGTAGGTGCAGTGCTGGCGCAGCGAGGAGAGGATGGGGAGTGCGCGGTAGCCTACTTCAGCCGTGCCCTCAGCCGTGCTGAGCGAAACTATTGTGTCACACGAAGGGAGTTGCTGGCTGTTGTTTTGGCTGTGCAACACTTCCGCCCATATCTCCAAGGCAGGTCTGACGGTCTGCTGTACAGGCGGTGGCAAGCTCCAGACCGAGGATCCAACATCCTTCAGCTGCTGATTCCCCAAGTGCTCCGCTCTCAAGTCCTCCAACTGAGTCACGGTTCGGCAGCCTCGGGCCATTACGGGATTACGAAGACCCTTCGCCGGCTCAGGGCGCGGTTCTATTGGCCTGGTTGTCGCACCGATGTGGAGTTATACGTCCACTGCTGTGACAATTGTACCGCCCGGAAGGGTCCAACCCAACGCTCCCGAGCACCGCTGCAGCAGTACCTGGTGGGAGCCCCAATGGAACGGGTGGGAGTGGACATCCTCGGGCCGTTTCCAGTGACTGAGTCTGGTAATCGCTACATCCTTGTGGCCATGGATTATTTCACAAAGTGGCCCGAGGCGTACGCGGTGCCGGACCAAAGCGCAGCAACCACTGCGGAGAAGCTGGTGGAACAGATGTTCACCCGATTTGGAGTTCCTGCAGAGCTCCACAGTGACCAGGGTCGAAACTTCGAGTCACAGGTGTTTGGTGAAGTGTGCCGGCGGCTGGGGGTGCACAAAACTAGGACGACGCCACTGCATCCTCAGAGTGATGGACTGGTAGAGCGGTTTAACCGTACCCTGGCCACGCAACTGGCAATTCTAACAAGCACTCACCAACGAGACTGGGACCGTCACCTACCCATAGTCCTTTGGTCCTACCGCACTGCAGTTCAGGAGTCCAGTCAGTGCACACCTGCTGCCCTCATGTTTGGGCGAGAGCTCCGTACACCAGTAGATTTGGTGTTCGGGGCCCCACCAGAACCCGAGATTGTAGGTGGACCAGAGATGGACTACTACCGCCGGCTGAGGGACCGCCTTCAGAAGGTCCACGAGTTCACTCGACAGGCGCAGGCTGGCGCCGGCGTAAAACAAAAGAGGGCCTACGACACACGCTGCACGGGACAGGTGTTTAAGCATGGAGACAGAGTGTGGGTGTATTGCCCTATTCGAAAGAAGGGTGTTTGTCCCAAGTTGAGCAGCCACTGGCAGGGACCTGCAGAGGTGGTGGGTGGGCTGTCTGATGTGGTGTACCGGGTGCGTCTGCCTGGACGCCGGCGAGCGGTGGTACTGCATCGTGACCGGCTGGCACCGTACCACCCCNCAAATCCATGAGGTGAATAAAACATTATTTGACCAAATAAGCTATTACTAAATACTAAGCTATTTTACTGTTAATTTGTCACACTGTTGCCTAAAAGAAAACTAACCACTTGACCTCACCCTACCCTACCCTAGATTTATACATATATTTGATTTGAACTGAGCTCATTTGCTATTTTCCTGCTGAGTCCCCTGAGGTGACATTGTTGGTGTATTACATGAACTGAGCTAAAAGGCTTTTGAAACATTGTTTTATCTGTTTGAGTTTTGTCTCCATGTGAGCCTCAGAGCACATAGCCCTCATATCCTGACATGACTCACAAAGCTCATTCCGCAGCTCTCCAAAACCAAACTGAATTCACCTCATGCCTGAACACACAAGATTTTGGGCTTTCAGTTTATTTTGCTACAACTTCAAGACTTCTCTAAAAGTGTAAGCAACTACAGCTGCAAAGTATCTTCCTAATTCCCTGTCACTAATAACATTTCACTTGTGACTTCAACATAAGTATTACTAAGCAGAAATATAATGCAACCTTTCTAATGCTGCATTACCAACACATTTCAATTTTCTAGGAATGATTCAAAAGAGGGTTGCTTAAACTTTAACACCAAGAGTTGTTTTCTCTAACCTGACTTCCATGAGGCATCCATATGATGCATTTTGCCATTAAAGTGGTATGGGGTTAAAGGAAAACAGGATCTGGTACAAGAAAACCCGTTAACCTGAGCATAGCTATGAGCAACACTTCAGGAAATAGAACGTTGTTGTTGTTTTTTTTACCTAATAAAAATGTTGCAGCTCTTGGGCGGTGTGAGTACTGAAAGATATGGCCCCTTCCAATAAAAAAGGGAAATGATCAGGAGATGGTTAAACTACAAAATATGCTACAAATAAGCTAGAAAGAGATGGGTGAAGCAAAGAAAGTTTGTTGGGTGCAACCTTTTTTTGAAAGGCCAAAGTAAGCCTGACCAGACTTTGCAAGGTGAGGGCAACACTGGGCCGAGCAGCATGGATACAGGAGGTAGCAAACACTACTTATGTGGCCCTATCATCACAACCCAGGCTTGGTGCAGCCAACTATTAAAGGCAACTATTAAAGGCTATTATTAGCAGTTACACCACATGCGTACAAGTAATTAATCTGCTTTATCAATGAAAATAAAATTGATCACATCTGTTTATTTCAAAAGGAAAACAGGCAAACAGAGTCTGTGTTTAGAGTTAAAAAGTTAAAAAGAAAATATATACATAAATATGCACTGTCTTCCTGTTCTGTTCCTTAGGTAATGTTTTTTTTTTTTTTTACAAACTCATTAAAAATAATGATTAGTTGAAATTCAATTAGTGTATTTATGGACTTAGCATATGTGCTTAGCATTTTCTTTATGCTGTATATTGTTCTTATGTTCTAACACTGAAACCTATCACATTTCTAATTGTTGCTGCTATTGTTGTCAATGGCTGAGAAGGTCAGTGCCATAGAGGAGGAGGATGAGAAGAAGCTGTAAATTTAGGGCAGAATACTTAAAAAAAAACAGCAATCCTGAATCCATCCTATTCCATAAGGGTCGCAGTGGGGCCAGTGACCATGTCTGGTAATCTATGGGCGAGAGTTAGGGTCGCAGGGCAACACAGAGACACATGAAGACATACAACCAGGAACACACAGACTCACACCTAAGGGCAATTTATAGATGCCAATCAACCAAACAGTCATGTTTTTTGACTGATAGAGGAAGTTGGAGTACCCTGAGAGAACCCATGCATGCGCATGCCAGGGAAAGATTCACTTTGAGGGACTTGGTTGGCAGTAGGACTTTGAGTAGAAGGATTCTAAGTCAACCAGCTGTCTTTTCACATCTGAAAACCGTAGAATTTTTTTTATTTCAGGACTGTCAAATATATCAGGATATAGCCTTGGTTTTGTTCCTCATCAATTTGCTTTATTTATCCATGATGACCTGGTTGTAAAGTAAACTTTGTTAAACTAAACATATGTTTTCATTCCCATCACTAAATACATGAGCACATGTAGTTTTAAATGTTGAACAAAAAAATTTTTATACTTAAAAATATTTATAATAAAATTCTACTAACTTCTTTCATGTGACCCGATTTGAGGTCTCGCCAATTCAAACTACCTGGCTTAACTTAACTCCAGTCATCCCTTGTTTTTATAGACGATTATCTTGTAGAGATACAGCGTACCAGGATATTTTCGCAGCTCTGGCTGGAACAAAGAGCAGGGCCTGAATATGCCAGGCATTATTCGACTCTCTAAGAGAAGACCAGACTGCCTATTTTTGCTTTTCTCACCACTGATATTGATGGGAGGGATACAGGCAAGTCATCTAGATGCAGTCCAAGTGCCACAATCACAACTAGTGGCTTCAGGCACACTACAGCTAAAACTTACCTCTCTGTAGCCTGCAGTAAAAAACAAAAACTGGCAAACAGGTGTAGGGCTCACAGTATCTTTTAAAGGCTTTAATGTATGTCATGCTAAAAGTAGCCTAATCACTCTTCTCTTCCCCTTTTAGTGCAGCTCATTTTTTTCTTTGGATCGGTATCATATATACGGTAATTATTTGGCATTTCTGATTGCTTGTTAATGTTAGATTGCTAGCTGTTCTGATTGGCTACTTTTTGTTAGATTTGAAGTTTCGTTAGAAATATTAGCCTTTTGATTGGCTACTGTTAGACCTGCCCAGCTGAAGTATAATGTCTGTTGCATTTATAAAACATCTAAATATATGTAAAACAATTGTAAAATATGATTTCTATAAGTCTTGCTTTTTTGTTTCCTCAGAAACTAATAAATCTGGTCGTCTTTGATTTGTTTTTTATAATATGATGAAACAACAATAATAATCAATATAGGCAACAATAACAAAAACAATGTCCTTATTTTTATCCGTAGTAGTAGTAATTTATCATTTTGTTAAGAAGGTAGTAATAAAAGAGAATATTCAGTGAAAGTAGCTACATTTTATTTGATGGAGGCACTAAGCGACCTGGATAATAGGCAGGGGGTGCTGGCCCAAAAAAGTTGAAAACCACAGACATATATATGGACATCTGTTGGTGAATAGGTATTAGTTGTAGCAATTTAAGGCCTTTGACAATCAACAGCATTTTGTTGTACGTTATTATGCTCTCTAACAGCAGCAGGGTCCTGAATTAAAATCAAACAGGATTTTTAAGAGGTTGACAGACTACAAAAAGCAAGGCTTAAATTATCCCTGAAAAAATACTTATGGGATACTTAACAGTTTGACTTGTCATAGTAAGTTTCCATAAGAAGAGACTTGGAGGTACAGAACATCCAAACATCGAAAAGCATCCAGGAGAGATGTTGTTTCAGGTCCTTAGATGCCTTTTCCTGGTGGCAGAATATATACTTTTACTGTTTTTCTTTAAATATTTGATTTATTACTGTTAAACATCTTGTTAAAATACAATTTCAATAATTTGCTGTAATAGTAAGAAAAATTAGACACATTTAGTTTCGTCATATTTTTCATGTCTTTCCATGTGGTGCCAATAAATATAGAAGTTGATGTAAAAGACCTACTGCTCTGCACCAAAATAATGACAAGCTTCTAAAGGTGGGAATGATCAAACTCCTTCACTTTATACCCCAGGGAAACTCAAATGAGCGCAATATTTTTAATCACCAGATCGCCCCGTACCCTACAGTAATTTACTTCACCAGGTTGTCTCTCCTAATTCAAATAGTGATATGTCAGCTTCATATGTGACAGTGAAAAACAGACATGATTAATCTGTCTGCTCATAATCACGAAACCCACAGGATTCCAACACATGCTGAGAGTTTCTGTCACCCTTTCTGGTAAGAAGGAGAAATTAAGAGTTGTAAAACTGTTTCTTGACAAATCTTTACTTTAAGCACGGATTATTACTAAAGTTGTGTGCTTGAGCAGCTTGAGTCAAGCACACAACATGCTTAAATGAGGAGTTACATGCAAACAAGGCTTTGCACAATGAGCTTGTGGTTGATTCTTCAACAACAGCTTTAACAATTTAAAATCTTGTGCATCACCATTGGATATCAAAAACAAAATTCATCTCTCTAGAAATACATATTTAGATTGGTAAGAATGTTTGATTTTGCATTGACCTTTTATTGTGTACTATCTTGTAAATGGTGCATACTCTAAATAAGATGGCATGTACACTGTGATTAGAGCCCCAGATATTCAAAGGCTTCCCAGAAAACAAGATTCCCAGGTGCAGAGTTTAGGCATTACCACTCAATCTACTTAATGACGAAAAAGCATGGTTGCTTTAAACACCTATAGCCCAGGAAGGGAAACCAGCCTCCAAATCCAGAAGGTGAGCCTTTTCATTCTAAGGTTGACGCAAACAGAAACTTAAGCTTGCAGCTGAGACCAAAGCTTTATGGCCGGAAACCAAGCAAACTTGGCTTAGACTCCAACTCCCTGCCCTGACCTGGACCTCAATGACCCACAGCCGCATAAATCTAGCGGCTAAAGTAATATAAAATGAACAAACCAGCCAACCAAAGCCACTTTAGGATGAAACAGTCGTGGCCCCCAGTAAAATCCCAGCTCTAACCCCTTTAACCTCCCAGCCCCAAGAACCCCACCATTCAAATATATAGTAAGGTAATGCATGACTTTAAGTTTGTAAATGCTTATGTCAATTATTGCATTTTCAGATATGCATTCATTTGAGAGGGTTTTAGGAAGCAGCTTAAAAGCTTAATTTGTATTTTCTGTAATTTCATATCCATTTTCTGAATACTATGTTCCAAACCACCACAGTCACTCTATTCTGAAAAAATAAAAAATACATTTTTGGGTTCTAGTATGTAGTAAGAATCTGAACCC
Source organism: Cyprinodon variegatus (assembly GCF_000732505.1). NCBI lineage: Eukaryota > Metazoa > Chordata > Actinopteri > Cyprinodontiformes > Cyprinodontidae > Cyprinodon > Cyprinodon variegatus. The sequence goes on from NW_015150600.1 coordinate 27,046, forward strand.
TGCAGGTCATAACCACCCGTTGAGAGAACGCTCCTGTTTCACATTTCAAACCCTCATTCAGGCCAGAGATGCCTACTGTTCACACTATAAGATGATGGTAATGGTAAAGACAAGTAATGATAGCGAGACTGATGGTGGTCCTGGCAGAGGTGATGAGCATGATGATCACGACCTGCTATTGCCTCCAATGACAGCGCAGAGTCCTTCTGAGGAAAAGAGGCCCAGTGGAGTCGCAGGTCATATCAGGCTGACTGCGGGGGTCTTGGCCAGCATCAGCAGGATGTGTGGGATCACATTAAGTGGAATGAATGTGATTGGGCCCCAGGCTTATCATCAACACATACAGCTCCAACTGTTTCTGGATTACATCGTGAAGGGCAATAAAGAGGGATCCAAAAATTGCCTGCAATTTACTAGTGGGTGTTTGGAAGTCAATGTGTTTCTAGTTGAGTGTGTTTTTGAATATGAAGAAGAATATATGTAGTGTGAACAATGGTGTAGAAATACTTCAGGTCCTTTTTAAAAATGTATTGCCATGAGCAAAGAACAGCTTCAGTCCTAGCTGTAGAGCTGACACTCTCTCATGAGTTCCACGCAGTCTTGCTACAACAGCACTACCCTAATGGATGTCTCTTCCTCTGTGTCAATTTCGTTCTGACACGATCTCTAAATACCATTTTTAGAAAACAATTTTCAAACCACAGAAAAAAAAAGACAAGAGAAAAGTAGGGCCTTAAGAAAAGCAAAATGAAGAAGAATGTAGGCGTATGGAGTTCAGAGAAAACTTGAGAAATATTGGTATCGGTGTCCGATTACAACAGCAGGTTTTTGGATGACACGGTGTGTTGTTTGTGAGTCATTGCGGAGGTCGTGGTCGATGGCACTTCACTACACAGTACAATATGAAAAGTATTGATTTGCCTTTTACCTCTGACAGCTTTGAGCACAAAGTCTGTGATGTTTCTGTATACAGCGTTCAAAGTCAATATGCCTCTCTCTACATCAATCTAGATTGTAAAATAGAAGGATGAGGAAAAAAAGAAAATTCTTGTCATATCAGACAAAGTTGTATCCTATATAGGGCTTTGTGTTACTGAGGTCAGTCTGGCTGTTGTGTTTATAACTTTATAGATCTTGGATGACAGTCAAGGAGGGATAAGGCAGATAGGAGCTTGGCTCAAATGAGGAATGAGTTTAAAGAGAAATTACTTGCAAAAGTACTTAGCAACTTCAAATGTTTTTTTTTTTTCTGGGTTTTATGTTAAAGACTATCACCAAATATATAATGAATGACTGGTTTTCATTTTTTCTCCACAAAAAAAATGTTATGCATTTTGCAACAATTTTTTTTACAGACACAATTAAGTATGTCTTTGTAGAACAACACTTTACTGAGATCATTGTGTGTAATGTTAAAGATGGCATCATGAATGGCAGCCTCATAGCTTCTAATTACAGCTACAAATGCTGGGGTTTTTCTCCAAAAGCTATTGCACATTTAGATCAAGTAATTGTTCTCCACTCTGGTCAGCTGTTCTTAGCCAAAGAGCTAAGATCTATAAACATCTTCTTTTCAGATTTACCACTGGGCTAGCCTGACAGTTAAAAATGATTTAACATAAACATTACAATTGCTTCTCTGGTTGTTTGTTTAAAGCCATTGTTCAATTATAGCAGGGTGTCGATCTCATGGGGCCACTTAAAGGAAAAGTCTGATCAGCAAGAAATGATCTTTGGATCATTATCTATACCTAAAACTAATACTTTTGCTGTGATTTAATAAATTTAACATCAATAAGTAAAAAAAAAAAAAGTAACACCTCACGCCTGACATCTTCCAGCAGTGACATCGCGGTGCGGTGAGCCTAGCGCTATTCTCCCCGCTTTACAAGCAAAATCAATGGGAACTGCTAGACACATCTTCAATCAACAACAATTATTTAAGATTTCGAGAGGACTTCACCAATGAAATTCATGAGAGCTATAGTTAAACTGACAATGCCCACATGCATGGCAGTTGGAAGTTGCAATACATCGCCTAAAAAAATTAGTCATTTCAACTTTCTGATTCATGATCTCCACGGACAGATTCCTACTTAAAGTACTTTCAGAATTTTGAATATACCGCACTTTTCCTTTAAGGTATAATCAAGTCTTTAAAGGTGCTTTATACAGCTGTATAAATGAAACTTTATATCATCTTTTCTTTTTAAAAGAGCACATTGTATGGTTTGAGGCAAACTGCAAATTTATACTTAAGTTTTTCTTTTTCACTTCTGTTCCACAAAGGCAAGTTTATAATTGTTCTCGTAATAAAGTCAACAGAGCTGTTAAATTCTGTAGCTTCTCCACAGTAACACTGGTGTCTTGGCTGTTTCCCTGAATGACGGTGCATTCACCACAGAGCTGTGACCGCTTCACTCTCACTGCTTGCTGATTGACAGCACTGAGGTGGTGACGGCTGCAGTTGAAAAATCTGAACTTTTCTGTAAAATCAACCAATCAGAGACTGGCTGTGATATAGCTTAAAGAAGGGTAGTCAAGACAGTGTTTTTTTCAGTCAAGCTGGGATATAGAGAATATAATGTTGACAAAGAATGAAATACAGAATGCTCTTGGGAGTTTTTTGGGTTGCTTAAAAAAAAAACTATTTTAATTTAACCTGACAAAGAATGTTCGTCATCCTACCTAACATCCAGCACAGACCGAATCCTGCCTCTCCCTATCCCTGATGCTCTCTGTCTGGATAGATCCAAGGTAGTACAGCCGAATCCGACTGTAATCCAGCTGTGGTTGAGCCGAAGTTGTCTACTTTTATAGTGCTTCGTTAGTGTGGATTCATGCCGTTAAAAGTTCAGTTTTTTCTGCTTTGTATTTTAGAATATAATCATTTTTATTTTCCTCCAATAACATAACAATCTGACCAGAGTGCTCTAAGGCAAACAAAGTGGAATAACTTATTAGGGCTTTTGTGCTTTTTTGGCTTTTCCAAAAAATTATGGTCTTAAAAAAAAAAAAATGTTGTAAATAGAGAACAATTTAGTAGCTGTCTGTAACTGCATTTTTCTTCTATGATTTCATTGTAAGTCCTGATATCTAGATTTTGACCTAAAAAAAATTCTTCAATATCTCTGAAATGAAAGTAAAATAAACAATCATTTTAACTGCACAAACATTTATGTACAAAGCATTTACTATTCAGTACATTTGCCAAATATTTTTTATATAGATGCAGTGTCAGCTTTACTCCCCCTTTTTGATGACACGGTCATCTGAAACACTGCATCTGGAAGGGACATTGTAGAAATTATTTCTGAGGACACTGCGGTCGGCTTGAATGCACCCTAAGGCTCTTTTGCCAGGTCTGTCACCGATGCCTTTAAAAGATTACACAATTTTTACAGTTCTTAAAGGCGGATCAATCAATACTTTGCAAGATGTAGAAGTCTGGGATAATGTTCCAAACCGTAACCTGGTATGTGAAATGAGACTAAATAAAACAAAATCAATCCCCTTTTTTAGTTGAGAATTACAGTGGCAATTAATTCAGGGGTACTACAGTAACATAGGATAGAACACAAAGAAATGTAAACATGTGTGTATTCATATATATATACGGTATATGGAATGTATTTGACACACTGAAAGAAAAGAGTATATATATACTCTTTTCTTTCAGTCTATGATGCTATGCTAGTTAGGCCTCATTTCCTTGTATTTAAAACTCTTTTTATATTAACCACAGAAAAGTGGTCCTCTCTCTTTTAGACATACACAAGGAGACTGCCCCATATTTAAGCCTTCAGAACTGAAACAGAATCAATGAAATCAAGAATTGTCAGACGTATTTGAGGGTGTAGCTCTTGTGTAGGAATAACCCTTCTCCAAAAAGTGAGCAGCAAAGGAAAAACACACTTGAGACAGTCCTCGATGTTAAATCTTGTTGATCTCAGATCAGACAAGAGGGAAGTCTACAGGGAGAAACACAGAGATGACTACAAAGGAACAGAATAACATATTGTAGAGCAGTTCCTGAGATCACAGAAGAAAAAAGTGAATCTTAGATGTTGCTTCTCTGCTGCCATGCATTGTAAAAGCATACTCAGAAACACGGAGAAGGAAAAGGGGTATATTTTATGATGATGCAGCCAGTATCTTGGATCATGTCTGTCAGTCGAATATTGTTTCTTGTATGAGCAAGTGTTAGCGAGAGAACACAGAGAAGGATCAGAATGCAGTGATTGAATACAAAAAAGAGGCTAAACAGAGACATGTTAGTGTCTATAAAAGATCAAATAATAGTAGATGTTCCTCATAATTCATAATTATCTTCCGTTAGACAGAAGATCAGAGTTACTTTGGCAGGAATGAAATGTCAACATCCTGACAAGTTGGTTGAATTATTTGTTATAGGTTGCCATGTATTATCCTGCATATATGGATAGACATCCAAGTGTAAACACTGGCTGTAGATAGATAAACTAAAAAAATAAAATCAGTTTTAAAACATTTCCCCGACAAATTATTACTTTCTCTCTCTGCCTGTTCTCTATTTCCACACAACAGGTCCCACAAGCTAAAGACAACATACTGTATCTTGATTGTCTGCATGACAGAGTGAGAGTCTGAGGCAACACCTGTGCTTTCTTTCATACCCTTCATATACAGACTACAAGAGAAATTAGATCCATGATAAATACAGCTCTCATGAAACATCAAAGGCAGGGGATATTAGAGGCAGGGTTAATGGATCTTGTGAATAGCATAGAAACAGCTTCGTTTTCTTATCGAAATAGTTCCGTATTGTTCATCAAGAAGGAATGGAACAGGCATTCCAAGGAAACATTAACTTGGCCCACAAAAACATAACCTTTGGGTCTATAAATCTAGTTCAAGTGAAGTGTCTTGCTGATGTTCATATTTTTTTTCTTTTACCTCATTTTGACCCGAGGCCCCATATCTCGTCTCTGTTAACTGAGACACAGTTTGAAGAGTCTGCTGTTTTGCTGAAGAATACTTACATTAAATTTATAGTCACAGAATCTGGTTAAAGGTTTTTCATTTCGCGAAATAAATTGGGTGAAAAGGGTGTGCACATATTTTGATATACAAGTGTTTCTTTTAATATGGCTGGTTAAATTTTAAGGCAGCATCTCCAACTTGACAGGGTGTTGATCTCTCCTAAATAAGACTGTTGTTGAAAACCGATAAAACAATGGAATCTTTTTTCTGCACTGTGAAAAAACATGATATACAATAATTATGGGCTTTACTGGCAAAATTATGAATACAAATCATTGTTCATAAATAAAAGTCCCTATCATAATTTTCAATAAGGATTAATTCCAGAGTCAAAACTATGACATTCCAGCTGATAATGTTTCAATCTAAAAAATATATTTTTGCTCATTAATTCTGAGTTTTAAAACAAAGTAAGGCTTAAATGTCAAACTTTAATCTTGCTTTTGTCCTCAGAAATTAAATAATTTCTTTTTATCTCGCAATTAACACACTAAAGCTTCAAACTTATAAATAAGAGTTATAATGGTGACGTTGTAATTTAAAATCATATCACAAATACTTGTAGTCATACAGTCCTCTACTGTTTTTTAAGGGAACAGTTTGTGGAGATAACAGTCCCAGCAGAAACTCAGAGACTTCCCCCTTTCCAGACACCTCCTGACCAGCCTCAAATGTACAAAGGCCAGCAAAGCTAAATAGTCCTCCAGCATGTGCTTACTGTAAAAAAAGAAAATTTGAGGGCAAACAAAGTAACTACATTTTTGAGTTTACGGTTTTTACTTTACTATTCAAGTTTTGCTTTTGAGTTTGCCACATTTTAAATTCGGCGTAAAGTAGTAGTAATGTAGAAAGTGTTATTAAACAAAACTATGAATCTTAAATGTCTTGTTTATTTTTCCATTAACAAAGCAGAGAGGAGACAGGATCCCTGAATAAAGGCATTACTGTATGTTTTGTTTGATCTACTAAGATGGCAGGAGTTGGACAGGCTGCATAAACTCTTGTAAGATGGTCATGAACTGTATGCATAAATATACTGGCAGACACACACCCAAAAAAAAAACATATATAAATACACACACACACATACAGTATATAATACTATCTACCTTTGCAGGGCCTATCCATTGACTTTCATTTATTTCTAACCCATTTCTACAGCCTGACAACCCTACAACCATGAACCTTACCCTAAACCTACTTATTGCAGTTTACCTTAACCACAGCCTAAATTCAATTCACACCTTAGTTCTAAATGTGACCCATGATCCTAAAACAGCAATTCCCCTCATGGTGTCCAGGCATTGGGTCCCACAGGGAGAGTTGGTCCCCACAACATGTTATTTTTCCAAAAAATAGGTCCACAATATCAAATAAAAGGGCACGAACAAGACTTTGCCCCATTGTGTGTAGCAGCATATTTGCAACAGGTTTGCAACAGAAATCCTGTCATACTGTATGGTGAGGTCAAAACTCACTATAAATAAATAGAAACATACAGGGTTTCAAATACAAGCTGAGTTATGACACAGATAAACAAATTCAGGGCCATGACACACAAATCAAATAGGCTAACTCTTTACAAAGATTAAAGCAGCCCTTTTTTCTCAAGCAGTTTTCTGTTGCTTTTTTTTTTTTTCTCAATCTCCCAGTAATACCTCTAGGAAAGAGAGCTGGGATACTGTATATTTCTGTTTTCAGCAGTAGGTTAAAGCCAGAGGTTTACGTTCAGGAATACACAGTATTCTACTTCAGTAAAATGAATAAACTTAATTTATACAGGTTTTAGTTCATTACAAAGCAGACCAGTCAATTGGCATTGGAAATGGTAAAAATGACAGTAAAATGACTGCCATCTTACTTTTAAATCAAAACCGACTGTAATTGACAGTTTTTTCACACAAATGGACAAAATATATATGCAGACCATATTAAAACGGAAACAAAGGGTTAACTACTTCAATCTCTTAATTAAAACCATAAATCTAAAAGACTGTGGTACATATCCCTATAACAGAGATAGATTAATCACATCTAAAATAGAGGTGGAAATCTGAGGGAATAATTCCTTAAATAACTTAGAAGGATCTCGATCTAACATACAAGTTGAAGGTTTAGATGAAAGTAACAGTTTTGCTAACTCTGAAAAGTTGGAAACGTGGATTGTTGGTGACCAGTGGGCGACGCTTTAGAACTTTGCCAGAAAAAGCAACGCAGTAGAAGGGCATCCTGACAGAGTTTATATCGTTGTTTACTGCACCTTAGCTGCACTTAAATAGGTGTGGAAACATGGTTTAGTTTTATGGACAAAGGAACAATTAGATTTCATACTCAGTCATTCAGATTAAGGGTTTCACCATATGAGATAAATTCCAAATAAAATAAAATAGACAATCAATAAAGTTACGCTTAAAATTATTAATAAGTTCGGTTGATCTAGATCAAAGTGCTCTCATTGTATCCAGAATGACTTGGAAACGAGGAGAAGTATCTGTTAGGGCATAAAGTGGTTTAGGTAATGTTTAATCATATGGGCCATGTGCTTGCATTCTTTAATCCCCTCTCCAGTGATGCATGTTGTTGACTGGCCTGTTCCTTTCTATAACTTTGAGCCACACTTTAGAATGTTGCAGCTCAAAAAGATGACTGCACTCACACCCCTGTAGATTCTTCTTTGCTGGTATTATGCAGCTTCTACTTCTGGTTGGTGGACTGGGCATTGAAATTTGGAATTAAAAATGTTAAAAATTTAACAACTATGGGAGAAAAAAAAAATTGGAATCGTCCCGAGTGATTTTCAATGTCCAACCCTAACTGTGGGCTGGACGGGGAGTTTTCTGTCACAGCTGCTGAAATATCCACAAAGAACTGACACACATGACTCACTGGAACACAACATTTCTCTTATCAAAGCTCTGAATTACAAGACTGCTTTAGTGGAGAAACAAAGATTTTTCTTATACTAAGATATATAATGTTATATTAAAATTGAGGGGATATTTTCAGCTCCAAAGAAACTAAGCCTTCCAAATATACATTGTAGAAACTCTCCTACGAGACAAATTTTATTAATCAACATAATCAGGAAAATCACAATATTATCAGAGGGAAATTGGTTAATTAACAAAAACTGCTCATTTACAAAAACATTTGCAAAAAAGCTCTGAGTTGGGTTAACTACTCAAAAAGCCACGCTGAAATACTAAAATGTAAACAATAAAATAAAAATAAGGGCAGTATAGCTAAGTTTCCCAGAAACTACAAGGTATGAAAAAACACCCTGCCTATTCCTCCAGTAACTTTTGTGGAAGTGACTCTGAGCTATGTAGTTAACACCCCGCTGGTCAGGAGGAAAAGCTCAGCGAGCCATGCTTAGGAAAGTTGGCTCTCAGAGGTGTAAACGTGTGGAAGTGAATGTGGGCAAAGTGAGGCCTGTCTGAGAACCAGCCTAGTGTGCTTGACCAATCCAACCTGAGTAAATAAAAGCCATTATCTTTCTGGTCAGACACATTGTAGACGTGGTGTCATTCTGGTTTGACAAAGATCCTGAATTGCGGTTAAAAGAGCAGAGAAAGTAACGTGGCCCCAACCAACATCCTGTCAGAGCACACCTCATTTCATTTTATTTCAAAACACAAATTTCTCATTACTCTCAGCTGGGAAAGTGCACTGTCATTTCATCAGGTTTTTCAAACACCACCACACTAACCCCCTTTGGTCTACTAATTTTCTGAACATAACCCATAAAGAATGTAATGTGGGTCTGTCTCATTATTGCAGGGTCAGTGTGTAGAGCAGAGCAGGAGAGTAGGGTGTCTCGTATGGCTTGTTAATTCAACACCTCTCTCATTCAGTGCTTCATTTGTATAGCTGGCCTTTTTGAAAGGAGTTCAAGCTATATCACGCCCACATAGTGTATGTAGTCACAGCACAAATGCAAAACACACAAATCCCAGACGATGCTCTGACATCACTCTACACCACTGGTTTTTGCCCATCCTGCAACGCTCAGCTTGGGAAATGACCCACTGCCTCTTTCAGCCACTCAGGCATGGAACACACACCCCTAAAAAGCACGAGGGCAGGGTATTGATGGGAAGTCTGTGGTGAAGAAGGGGGGCAAAGAGGTAGCCAGTATGAGACTGTAAGTAAGGTTGGGAACTGAAAAAGGAGAACAGTGTGTAAAGCAGCATTTAGGGCACTAATTAAAAAGAAAAACAACAACAACAAAAAAAGTGCAAAACAAAATAAAAAGGATTTACAGCAGTGTCAGAACTGGAAAACTATTAGTTACAACTAACACGTAATGTAGCATCTGCTTCATGGCTTCTTCTGGAGAGAGACAAGACTAGATTTTATACTGTAGTACACCCAGTTTAAAATCAGAAATATTTGCTGGATCTTCCACACTGAAAAAACATTTTAAAACAGAAAAAAGTGATTACTTAAGAAAGGAACATAAGAAAGTACAATTAGCAATAATGCTGATGTATAATCTGCATTTTATCTTCCAAAAACCAAACATGCTTGCTAAGGAAAGGATGTTTAGAACTTAATTTAAAATAATTGTCGAGATTTCAATGGAGAAAAGAGCAATGTATTTACAGGGATTAACCTGCTAAGTCTAAAGATAGGATCTTGCAAAACTAAACCTATAGAAAAAAACATTTCACTTCTAAGGACAACTGTATAGGTTAGAGACGAAATCAAAGATACTTTTAGGCAAGGATTTGTTTTATCTTTCTCAAGGAAATTACTAATTAAATACAACAGTTGCAAATTATAGATATTAGATTCTATTTAGAATTATTTCTGTATCCTTGGAGATACATTACATTAAGACAGTACATTAAGAATTACCACAGTATGTATGGAAACTGGAACATTTTGGTTAATAATGGGACAGATTTTCCCCTGCAGCTCACAAAACCTGTCAAATGATAGTTTGAAGAGAGAAGTTGGGTCCTTATTGAAATAAATGCATGTCAGATAAGTGAGAAAATAGCTTTTTTTTTGTTGTTTTTGTTTTTTATAAGATAACCTAACAACCTAAAGAAGAGCTCTGTTTTACAACTGTTCTAAGATATAATTTAGTGAAGTAGTGCTTTAAGAAGTTAGTTTTTACTGAGGAGTTACTTGCTATAAAAAGTCTGAGAACCACTGCTATAGAGGGAGCAGCAGCCTGGGTGTTGATTGGAGGGTTTGAGTGTTGAGAGATGGAATTGAAAAGGGATTAAATTGATACTCAGATTCAGAAGGAGGAGGAGGGAAAAGAAGGGAGAGAGTAGGGCCACTTTGAAAGGAGGGCTGGGGGGGTGAACTCTTGGCCTTGAGACTGGGGCTCCGTCACGCCTCACATCTTTGCAAGCCACTTGGGCCTCATGCTCAAGACGGGGGAGTCGGATCAACCTTTGTTGCAGTGGGGAGTGACAAGGCATACCAGCATATCTGACACGTTGGAGCAGTTGGCTGAGAGACCTGGATTCTAGTCAGGTCTGACGCTGGCCATCTGTAGCTTTAGAACAAGATCAAACTGTTTTAAGTGATGAATCCACCCCAGGGAGGATAAGAAATTGTACTTCAAAGAGAAAAAAGAAATAAGAAAAACACATGTTATAAATCAGGTAAAATATGCAGAGTTACTTTAAGAGGCAAATAAGGTCTTTGTTTCCTAAGAAAAATCCTCAATAACAGTTAAATCAAAAGGTGTTTTTTTAGGTGAAAGGCAAATAGAAATAAGCATGATCAGATTTTAGCTTTTGTTCAAGTCCCCAGTTGGTTATATTTATCCTTACGCCTTTCTCTCATAGAGCTCCCCTTAAAGTCATAGAGCGAAGGGAAATGATGAAATGGAGCAATTATGTATCCATTTGTGCTATTCAGGTGAAACCAGGTGTAAAATTTTCAATCTGTGCACCTGCTGTATCCTCAATTCATTGTGCTTCCCCACTACTGTTGCCTGTTAGAAGGTAATATCTGAAATATGGGCAAAATATTACATGCAATAAAGCTATTTAACGTTCTTGTATTGCTTCCAGAGAGAGAAATTGCCTTTTCCACCCTGCAAATGTATACCTAAAATTGAAATAACAAAGGGATCACAGCATAAATCAAAGAAATCCTAAAAGAGACATCTCTGAATTGGTATATTCTGTGGAACAGGAACAGGATGCAGTAACAGAAGATTGTCCCTAATGAAGAAGAAACATGAGTAATTTGATATATAGACCTTTAGCAATATGAGAAAAATAAAATGCTGCATTCTCATCCTGAGCGGGGATAAAAGAAACAAACTTTTTATTCCCTGAGAAAACAGATAGCCGACTCATCTCCTGTTGAGCTGAAGATTAATTTTCATTTTCCAAACAGTTTGTGCATATAAATATTCATGAACCACCTTGAAAAGCGGTGGGCAACTACAAGGCGGTCAACGGAGAAACCAAGAACCCCCCCAACACACACACACTCACACAATCTGCAGCTGTGTGCTAGGGGGAGTGGGAGGTTAGCTCATGATGAAAGACTCTCACTATCGCCGACCTTTCCAGTCTAAAACAAAGATTTGCACAATTAACTACTTTTAAATGTCATCCAACTGCCAGATCTGCATATCAACGCCAAGGCTTGCATAGAAATGAGGATGTTTGTAGACAAATCATTTTTCTCCCCCTGTCCTGTCCCTGACGCCACCAAATGGGGGCTCTTTCTTGTTTTAGCCAGGGAAGAAATGTAAATGTCAACATATCTTGCGTGGAGATCCTTCTGTTGCTAATTAACCTTTGCCGTTTAGAAGCTAAACTGAGCTCTGCCTAAACGCCGCAATTAACTGGAGCTTGAAAGACAGAGAGACAACATCTACATGGAGCTGTGGAACACAGGGAATCACACCAACTTCATTATCCTTGCAGACGCACACCTCAGCTTTTTCTGGGCACTCATTGGTGGATACTCTCCCCAGGCGGCCACAGAGGAGCCTACTGGGAAAGTGTCAAAACTTAGTGTACTGTATTACCAATACTCATTACTTCTTTTATCTTCATAAGGAACTAAAAAATGAGCCAGTTTAGATGTAGCCCCAAGTCAGAGGAACACCATTAAAGGTGAATTCAATCTTCATACATCAAGCTGAAGGCTGCCGGGGTCTATAATTTCAACTTCTATTTCCACATTCTGTAACATGGAGAGAAAATGTGTCCTCCTCTTGCTGAACTGCGTGGTCAAAAAAAAAAAAAGAGGTGGTGTAATTTAAGCACTTTCCTTTGGTGGTCTCTGTGGGCATCCTTTGGGCTTGAGCTGCACAGGCTCCTCTGGAGTAATGAATACCAACACAGACCTACAGCCCAAAGCCAGCATCGGTTACAAAGTCTACCTATTACCATCTTCACTGCTCAACAATATAGTCTGTCCCTCACTACTGTAGAATAAATAACATTCCACTGACAGACAGAGCAGATAGATGAAGGTCAAATTATTCCCATTCGTTCCACTGGGAGCAAGGTGAGAAAATTATATGATGGTGGACATAAATTATTTTTGGCTTTTATATGTTTATATATTTTAAAGCTCAAAAAACTGTCAGGCTAGATACAGACATGTGATGGACATAATTTCCAAGGGAAAGTGAGAAATATGGGTAATGCGAAGGGCAGGGGGGATGTGGTGGGAATTCCCGGTGAGGGCATAGGATTCAGTGCAGAATAAAGATCTTTAGCAAAACAGACCTGAGACAGTAGAACAAGATATAGTCGTGTGAAAATGTTTTAATATTTAATTTATGTTTTATTTTTGGCCATAATAGTAGCTCTCTGTGATTTATGAAGGCTTTAATTTGTTTCCTTTGGTTAGTTTTTCAGTGTAATGCAGTTTGTGATTTACAGAGAAGAAAGTGAGTAAGTCAAAGACAAATTACTCTCAGTATAAACTATTTAAGGGGAAAAAATAAGTTAAGAAATGTGTGGAAACTAACCCTAATAAAATTTTTGCTTCTTCTTTATCTGATATCTTACTTCATACACATGCACTGCCATATTGTTTCAGACATTTCCTCTTCATAAGGTAAGCTGTACCTACTAACTATCAATTTCTTGCAGAGGTTAATTATTTTGATTTCTAAGTATTTTTGAGGCATTTAATAAATTCCTCAAATCCTCTACAAAATATGTATAACCTTTATCATTCCAAACAGGCAATTTGTTACCCTTTTTAGAGTATGTATCATAAAGGCTGATTTTTTGTTTTTTTTTGTTTTTTATATCAAGAACTTTTTACAATGACCATTATTTTTTTCTAAGTGATGAATTTAATGACCCCTGATGGGCAGAACACAACTCCATGCTGGTAGACATTCTTAGATGGACTCACAAAACTTAGAGCAGATTATCTGCCAACAGTAGAAAAATATTTTAAACCACTGGTTAGTCAAAGTATTGGCTAAAGGTGCCTACAGCAGCAATGAAACACCCTTTGACAGATAGCTTATTTTTACACTTAAAAAGTTAGCAAAGGAGGAAATGTCAAACATCTTGAGCCCCATTTAAACTACCCTAAAAACCGATCTGTGCTGTGCTGACCGAGCTTGGAACAGTTAACTGTACCAGGCTTGGTTCCTTACAGCCGTTTAGACATCAGGCTAGCAAGGTTCATAGCCTCCGATTCACAATCTACGGTACTACTGCTCCCTAGAGCGAAACAAGCAAATCAACATGGCTGCACCCTTAACATTTAGGAAGTTTGGTCATAATTGGGATAATTCTTTGTTAACGTAAAATCAGGCGAAAAAAGGCAGCCTTTGGTCAATTTACTTGACAGTCGGCTTTTGTGAAAGTGGATACGACAAACGATAGTCTAATCCTGGGTTACAGACACAGGACAGGACGACACACGTTGAGGTTCATCACACTGCTATGCAGAATCATCACTAGAAATCGTGAAGCATGGTAGGAAAGCTTGTATTTTTATGAACGTCGGACATTTCCTGATTACAGAGGCTGACTGTAAGGAGATGACGCGGACTGCTCATCCACTCTTTGTCATCTGAGAACTGAGCCAGAACTGAAACGCAGCAAGCCCTGCTGTTGAACTAGTACCAGTTTAGCGTGGCTCGGTTGTGTCTGGCACGATCCGGTTCAGTTTTGCATGCCATTTATACTAAACAGTTATCTCAGTTACGACTTGAGATCTGCCATTGTTAGAAGCAGCAAGTTACCATGGCTCTTGTTCTGGTTCATAATTATCAGACAAAGACTGTTGTGTTAATAAGTCTATATATAAATATATATATATATATATATATATATAGATATTAAAAATCAGCTATAACATTCCCTAAACTCAGATTGAGCACGACATTGTCTCTTTGAATATCTGTGCAGTACCTTGATATTTCTGTATATAAATGTTCCTGATTTATTTCTGTCAAAAAGTCAGTGTTCAATATATCTATGAAGAGAAGGATCAATGTGTTCTTCAGCTTAAACAGGTAAAAAGACAAAAGTCATTGTTTTAACACAAAAGTTCGAGATTAGAAATCTCAAAAGAGCTTAATATACAATGCTAAGTATCAAAACGGATGAACCTACTTTTAACTATCAAATTATTCAAAAGTACAGTAAAATGTCCTTCAAAAAAATAAAAAAAACAGCAGTTTGACATAAATAATTATACAAGAATTTATTTTTAATACAATGCAAATAGTTTTTTTGAAAAACAGCTATCAAACTCAACCCAATAGAAACTCAAAGGTTTTTCCTGCATTATTTGATGCCTATGATCAAATAAGTTGTACATGAGCTCTAGATAAAGTTTGCCACTACAGGACAAAGTAATATAATATCAGTTGGAAACTAAAAATGTTCTCCAAAATGATGAAGTCTCTCCAGGTTTTTTTTCCTGCTTCATCCCCTCATTTAAGCCCCATGTATTATAGCCTTTTTAAAATCTGCACAAACAAAAATCTTCTGTGCTCGCATCAACCGTGCTGTGCTTCTGTGGATCTTGCCCTTTGTGTGTATTATATTTATTATATATATATTTTTTGTTTTTACGGCACTAGTGGCTAGAGAGTAGGCTGACAGGAAAGGGGGTATGAGAGAGGGGGAGAGACATGTGGCAAAGGACCATGTTGAGGACTAAGGCCTCCCTACATGGGCCGTGCACGCCAACCACTGCGCCACCTGCACGCCTTGTGTGTGGATTTTTTTGTGCTTGTCTGCTTGGAAAAATAAAATGCAAAAGAGTCACTCTGCCATTTCAAAATTGTGTTGTTGTTTTTTTTTACTGTGATTATAACGCAGTTGCACTTATTTGCCCCACCCTAGCACAATCCACCATCTTGAACCATGAGGTCAGCAGAGGTGCTCATTAGGACCAGAATTAAACTAATTATTTTGCTTTTCTGCTCTGAAACAAACATATGAAAAATGTTGATGTGTAGCAACTGTTGGCTTGGATAATTCAAAATTAAACAAAATCTTTGCCTTTTACCGCAGCTTTCCCATAAATACAAAGCATGTGCTTTATCATTCAATTTCAAGCATTGGTTTGATTTATATTCACTTAGATTATCCTTTTTTTTCATATGTGATGTGGTTATATTGTGTTATTGATGTCTTATCTCTATTCTTCTTTCTTATAAAGCACATTTATTAATCATGTACAAGAACAATGTACAAGAAATAAACCTTGGCATTTACGCAGGCATTTAAGTACAGTTCTAAAGGATCACAAATCAGTACTGACTGCTTGAGGAAGATGGGTTGACATTTCTAAAAAAAAAAAAAAAAAAAGCCTTGATTATGATCAAGACGTACTCCCATCAATTCTTTTGAAGAAGTTGAAACAAGCTTCTGCCTTTTCCATCAAGGACATCTGTCAATGTCAGCTATGATTAGGTCTAGAAAAATACTAATTTCTTAGGAAGACTAGACTAATGTCCTTGCAGGGCCAACATGACAAATGTCCTGTATGGTCAGCATCAATTTTTATCAGCACCTCATTAATATGTAAGTGAACACATGAATATTTACCATGTTTAATTACTGCTCTCCATTGCAATACTGGAGTCTACCTGCACTCTTTTTATAATCCCTAAGGGCAGACCTTCATCCAAGTGTCGTCTGAACACATACCTCCACCTTGATGAATATTGCAGAAGTCCGAGGAGTGTAAGCAAGTTGAATCAACCTCAGTCAGCTTGACAATTGCTGGCACTGCCTCACATTTGCAAGGTCCCCTAATTGGAACCAGTATAATTCAGTAACCTGCAAAATTAACTAGAGAGCGAAAATGAAAATGTGAAGAGAGATCAACATGTTTGTTGCAGAGACTATAATGCCATGTCCTACTATGTTTGGAAAGAATGTAAGAGACTCAGCAATGACCAGGTCAATGGTTTCTACTCATCAAAGTCAGTGCGATGAAACTGACATACAGTGCCAAAACCCTTAACAGTTTTACATTTTTGTTACATCACAACTACAAACTTCAGAAATATATAATTCACCAAATGTACTTAAGAGAAGCGGCGAGTGTTAGCATCTCTGGGAGGCTTCAGAAAAGCACAGTGATGCACACAATGCTGCTATTAGCTGTGAAGACGCTTACATTAATGCTTCCACATCCACTGGAACAAACTGTTGTTGTACAGCACTGTGAGGAGGATGATATGGGTTGCTGGTGGTGCTCCTAATTTTGTGAAGTTTCTTTTCTTTTCTAAAATCCTATCCTGAGATGTGTGTTGTCGAAAACCTCATGTCCTGCTTGATATCGAAGAAAACAACAGACCTTAATGACCATAGACCTGTTGCCTTGACATCCCACATCATGTTGGCCCACTTATGCAAGCAGCAATCATGAGCCCTCGCAGTTTGCTTATTGCTGCAGAGTTGGGGTTGAGGATAACATTAGAGATGACACTGTGTAAATCATGTTCTTTGATTCCCCTGGTGCATTTAACATGACTTGATTTGCCTTGACTGAAACTCCTGAACACCAAGGCTTCAACAAAAACCGGATCAAAGAGTGCCTGAACAATGCAGTGTGTGCGCAACCATCTGTTTCCTTTTCCTCCTTCTATGTTACAATAGAATACACCTTCTAGATAGAATAAAAATCTGTTTAATCTAAATCTGCCAAATTTATGTATACTTTTAAGCCAAACATTGCTTGTTTATTTTATTTCAATTAGAATTTTTTTTTTACCTAATAAAACCAAACAACTGAATGAGTACCTGCAGCGTCAGACATATGTATGCGTAAGGGTGTTTTAATGATGTTTTCATTATGAAAGTTCCATTAAAGTGTTACCCTGTGACAGAAAATACCATAAGATTTATATGAGAGTTCATCAGTTTGATATTTTATACACTGGCCAAAAATAACTATATGTTCATTTATAGTAAAATTTACGCAAAGTTAAAAGTTCAAAGAGTTAACATTCATGACATACAGTAGTTCAGACTATTTAATCCAGAAAGAACCCCGTTTTGCCAGGTCATTTAAAGATGTAAACTTCTATGACTGAATCAAAAGGAATTGGAATCGAAATAAAGACTGACCTAACATTTGAGTGTCTTTTATTAAAGTTTCACCAAAAGCCTTTTACTTGTTTATTAATTTTGAAAAATGTTTTTTTTTTTTATAATTGAACTTTACTGATCTCACACTACAGAAATTTAACTCTGAATTTAACCCATCTCCTTGGGGACCAGTGGGCTGCCATTGTGCGGTGCCCGGGGAGCAGTGTGGGGTTAAGGGTATTGCTCAGGGACCTAGAGTGGCAGTCAGCGGGAGTGGGGCTTGAACTCAGAACCTTTGGATTCCAAGCGCAATGCCATAAGCACTAGGGCATTCCCCCCTAAGTTACGTTTTTATGAAAGACATGTTAAATGTGCCCATTCCTTAAACAGACAGAAATCTATTTTACAGAAAACATGAATGTTAGAAAAATGTTTGACATACTTTGTATAGTCTGCATGGATTAAAGAATTTTTTTTGTCATCGTTTGGTGGATATTAATTGAGGACCCAGATGCAAAGACTGAGAGGCAGAGAGGATTTCTTGCAGATCTAATGAAGTTGTTGATCGTAAAGAAGCAGATAATCCAGAAACAACACACAACTCAGGAATCAACAACTAGGACAAGCTCAGGGAAACTAACATAAGGAGTAAAGTAATGAAGAGAATCCAGCTGCACAGGAGATTTTATATATAGGAGACAGAATAAAGAATGAGCTAATCAGCAGATAGGGAGCAGGTGTGGACAGAAATAACTAGAAGGGAGCTAGTGGAAAAGGAGACTGTCACAAGGGGGCAACAGAGAGTAACTAAACAAATACAACACTGCTTAAATATAACTAGAAAACAACTAGAATGACAAAAAATGGAAAAGAAGCAATAGACCAAGAATACACAGAATGACATAAAGAGTAACTGAAAACTCCAAAAGAAACTTAAACAGAAAATAAATAGTTGTTACATTTACTTATGCCCACAATAAAAAAAAAGCTTAACTTGACATGGACAATGTTAATACTAAAATGGGGAGTCCTGAAAGACAAAAATAATAGCAGCTTTAAAGCCTGTGTGACAAGAAGAAACATGAAAGAAAAAAAAAGAAATAAACACTAGTAGCACTTTTTTTCAAATGTCAATACATGTGTAATATCCATCTGTTCACCTTCTGCATTATAAAAGAATAAATAAAATTTCTCAGAGTACAACTCAGCCTTTGCACACCTTAAGATGGGAGTTCCATTACAGTAACATAAAGATGTTCTGTATCCTCCATGTTTCTCATTTTCAATATGATTTGAGGAAGATTTGAAATACTCACACACCTACTGTGAGCTGACCCCCAAACTGCTGACAACTAGAAGAACCGTTATAGAAAGAAATTACCGTTGTTTTCCATTTGATGCTTTCTCCTGTGTTTGATCAGCAGACATGAAACAGCACCAACATGTTGAAGAGTAAAACAGGCACTTGAAAAGGACAATATCGCAGAAGACAGGGGGACATACTGAGTGGCAGGTTGTTCGCTCTTTGAGGCCTTTGCTGTCTTGCTGGGCAGCAAGCTGATGTCTCCTTGCTTTGTCTCAGATGTGGAACTCCTGTGATCATAAGTAGTTCTGACTTTGAAAGTGTCCCTTAACAGAAATGTAGGTGTTTGGGGAGAAAGTCTAACAAATGCACGAGTATTTGGGAAAACGTTTTAAGAGTGGAGTTTGACTAACTGGCTCTAATTTAAAACAAGGGTTTCTTTTACAATTTATCTAAAAAATAAAAATGACAGAAAAGCAAAGCAGATCATTATTAATGGTTGTCTTTTTTTTAACCGATCTATAACAAACTTAAGAGGTTACAATTTTAAGATTGATTTATTTAGTTAAAGATCATTTTAAAGAGATTTCAATTAAAGAACCAAAGGGGCAACCAGTGTTTAAAAATTAACAAAAAAAATAACAGCAGCAAGTTTTCTCGGCTGCTGACAAACTAATAAATAAGCAAAGGAATTCTCAAATAGCACATCCTAGATCTGAATTAATGAAATATTCTCACTGAATAGTTATTTCTGTAAAAAGTTGAATATGCCAACAACAAAATCACACATCAATCATCAATGGAATCAAATGTTTTAAGTAATGGAGGCCTGGATTTGGTGTCACACACAAAACTGAAGTGTTAAAAAAAAATAAAAAACACTTCAGGCTGACCCAACTTTGATTTCGATCTATCTTCTCCCGCTTATTCCGCCAAGGAGACTAAAGTAAATCTTTTTGGTCATAATTCCACTAATCGTTTTTTGGAAGAAGAGGAATGATGAGTACTGTACCATCCCGAGAACACCAATCCTATCGTGAAGCATGGGGGTGGTATCATTATGCTTTAGGCGTGTTTTTCTGCACATGGGACAGAGCATTGAAGATGGGTCGAGGCTGGGTCTTCCATTATGACAATGACCTGAAGAACACAGCCAGGATAACCAAGGATTGGCTCTGGAAGAAGCATATCAAGGTTCTGGCTTGGCTTAGCCAGTCTCCAGACCTAAACCCAATGGAGAATCATTGGAGGGAGCTCAAACTCAGCCCAGAAACCTGACTGATTTGGAGAAGATATGCATCGATGACTGAGCCAAAATCCCTCCTGCAGTGTGTGCAAACATAGTGGAAAAACTCAGGAAATGTTTGACCTCTGTAATTGCAAACAAGGGCTACTGTACCAAATATTAACATTGATTTTCACAGGTGTTAAAATGCCTATTTGCAGCTGTATCATACAAATAAAAAGTAAAAAAAAAAAAAATCATACATTGCGACAGTGGCGGCTGGTGGAGTTTTCTCCAGGGAGGGCTATAAATTCAAAACAGACGTATACCAAAAACCAATCAAACTTAGACAAAGTTATCACACCAGTATATTCATATGAATGCCAACAACAACAAATATTATAAAAACACTTTATAAAAACAAAACATAATTTTATGTGTAGGTTTATTTACGTACATATAGCTTGCCCTTCTGAGGCTTTGTAAAGACAAATCTGTGTTTTGCATGATCTAATATTGTTTCACCAACCCAAAAAAATTATGTGCCAGTTTAATAATGGAGAAGCTATTAGTCAGCTTTATATATATTTTTTGATATAAAAAAACTATTTATTTTCTGAGAATGTGTTTATTTAAGAGCAACTATGCAAAATAACAAACACCTAGAAATAGTACACTATAATATATTATTTTCCATATGAATCCCATATTGTTCATGCTTCCTTGACTTTTCAAAAAAGTGCTACAAATCAGTCCTATCTGTCTTTATCCATGCTGGGTCAGATCATGACACTTGAAAAAGGAGGCAGGGAAAGCAGAATGAAGTGTTAGCCTCGCTACCTGCAGTTAGCCAAGCCTTCTAGACAAACCAGGTCCTGGAAAGGGACATTTCTTGCGCAATTTCTCTATCTCCAATGAGTCTCCAACTCCTGCAACTCGACCTATAAATCACCTGCAAAAAGTCTGCGCTGTGGCGGGAGGTGGTGAGCAAATACACTTCCTGTCACCTTCGGGGCGCAGCTCTCCTGCACCCAGAGCTCTCCTATACCTTTGTATTGCAGAGGAGCTGCTGTACATGTACAACTTTTAACGAGAATCAATGGGCAAAGATTTTTGCACCCTAGGGCGGAAATACATCACTAGTCTGGCGAAAAATGGAATGAAGCTTTACTAGTAATTAAAGAGTATATATTTATCTTGCACATCTAAAAAATATATATTCATGTATTTCAAAATATTTAAAAGTTTAATTTAAAATGTATTTTTTTTTTTATGTCTTAATCAGGTTCATTGAGTGGGTGGGGCGATGACCTAGCGCCCTCTATTAGCTAGCCGCCACTGCATTGGGATTTCTGGATTTGGTTTTATTAGATTATGTCTCTCAAAGTGGACATGCACCCACGTGGAAAATTTCAGGCCCCTCCATGATTTCTAAGTGGGAATACTTGCAAAATAGCAGGGCGTTTAAATAATTATATTCCTCACTCTATCTTCTTTCCACTTCTAAATGCAGATCGAATTTCTGACAGCTTGTCACATAATACTCTCAAAAGTCATATCATTCTGTTAAAGTTCTAACAGTACACATACTTTTGCAAAAAAAAAAAGGGGATTAGATGTAATATATTTTGCCAACCATGATGTTTTTTACTATTAATGTTTAAACAGAGATTGTTGTTTCTACATATCATGTGATTTACATTTTGAAAGTTCTGCTGCAACAAAAGCTCCACAAATGATACGACATAAGCAACAAAACAATGTACTTTCATTCTCAAAATTGCCCTTCGGGGCTTTAAAACACACACACAGAAAGGAAAGACAGAACTGCTGAAGTTGTAGTGTTTTTATTTATGATTTAAATCCAGTCATTTATGGTTGCCTTTGCAAATCAGGAATCAATATTTCATCATCTAGCAGAGAAGGCGGTTCCCACGGCAAAAGGTCAAATTGTCATTTGGGTAACACTCATAAATTTCAACAACATCAGAATGAGTTTGTTTTTAACTGCCTGTGATGTCTATCAGTTAAAAAAGTTAATGCTTCAACTCAAACTCTTGGTTCATAAAGACATTCTTCCAGTGAGATGATGATGATTAAGGACCAGAAGTGACTCACACCTTAGAAAAGTACCCTGATTCTTTGACTTTTACAGTACTGAGTTTCTGTTGAACAAATGAAGTATGTTCCATTCTTTTGGGCTAACTTTCACTAGTTTTTGCGAAACTTACTCTACTACAGAGAGAAGCCAACAAACATTTGCTATCTCTGCTTACAGTTGTGCGGCAATTGTGTAAAATCACCGTCTAGTCCCTTCACCGGTCTATGTTCCTGTCCAGTCCATACCCACCCCTGCTCTTCTTTGCATTATTGTTGGCGGCTGTAAAATATGTAACTGTAAATCCTGTGAATTATAGAAACCCAAGGATCCATTCTTCAAAAAACAGACTTAAATTACACTTTAAGATTCTGAAATGTGTGTTCAAAGAGTCAGGATCCAGTTGTGCAATTCAAACAGAAGAGATTATGATGCCTTTGGCTAAATACAGCTAAATAGCTCACTGCATTTCAGAGCTATTGCTAACAAGGATACTGTACAATCAAAACTATCTATAAGTATATGCTAAATAAATCCCATGCGATTTATATGACTTAAAATATGATTCCATCTAAACTTATACTAAAGAATCACTTCAGTAAAGTGGGATTCAGGCTCTTATTCTGATAGGAATTAACAACAGCTTTACTTTTACTGCAGGTTATGTTATGAAAACATTATCCAATGTCTTTTTTTTTTCCTTTTAGTTAAAAAAGGCAACCACTGTTTCTGACAATGCTAATTTTCATACCAAACAGATTATGTGATGCTCAGTCATAATTCATCTTTGCCCTGCAAATATGCAGGAGAGCCCAAGGCCGTACAGATCTGTTTTCCCTTCACATTGTTAACACTCTGAAACAGAAATCAAAACAAAAAAACCCACAGAAACATGCACTCTTCTTGGCTTGACGATTAGAATTTCTGGGCCGAGCATTTGACCAAGTCCTGTGTTTCTCACACAGTGGCTTGTCAATGGTCCCAAAAAAATCCACGAAAAGGTTAAATCCGCCAATGCCCAGAGAGAGGAAAACTATTGTCCAAATGGAAGAAAATGCCTCATCTGACCATTTTCTTTAAAACGCCTCAAGTTAGGTCCAGAGCCATGGCAGTTCAGTCTGACCCCTGGGCCTAAGTGGTCAGATGGGAAATGCGATATGTTCATGTTCTCTGCTTCCTCCCTCAGCAGCTGGGTGAAGTGGTTTGGTAAAATAAAAACTCTTGATGGGCTGACATGGAGAAGAGTTTTAATACAAGGGTTTCATCTAAGGAAACAAACAGTTATTGTCCAATCTTCAAATAAAACTACTCTGGTCTAACTATGGCTAAATAACTTTGATGTAAGAACTCTTCTTTTGTTAATTTATTTTACAGATATCTATTGTAACACCTACTCAAACTGCTTGCACCTTTATCTACCAAACTAACAAGACATTTTATAGTCCCACCCTGAGGCAGGAATACAGAAAATTATGTTTGTAAAAGTAGTTTTGCATTACAACCAAAATGTGGTAGAAGTATTAAGTCTCTTCCCTATGAATATAACAAACTAACATGGATTGACCTTAAAAATCTCTGATTACCAGATTTATTTTATTTGTTTTGCCTGTAAGTGTGTCACTACATGTTTAACATTCAAGACTGAAGGTTGAAAGAGAAATCCAGATGGATGATCTGCACTGAAGTGGACATGGTCATGTAAAACTGTGTGTTTGTGTGTGTGTGTGCAATGCAGGAGTAGCTATGAAGAGTTAGACGTGTTGGGGCTCCAACCCATTTGATAAGCTCTCTCCAGGGTTCTCTTGCAGTCCTGCATCACTGTGCTGAACACGATGTGTGGGTACTGGATCACCAGCCTCTCCACCGTCTCCTCGTTCACCTGTAAAATGCAAATAACATATTGCTATTATAAGTAGTGTCGTGCAGATTCACAGGACCTAGTTTAAATTGGAGTTCTTATGAATGAGGAATGGATTTACCATTGCACAAAGTTGATGTTTAGATTAAGAGAACATTTATGTAACCAAATTTAACATATGCACATTCATCTGACTGTTTAGAAGCTAAGCTACCAAAAAATGCTAGAAGTTGGTAGATGACATAACCCCCCCTGTATTTGGATTTCAGTTTGTTTATCTGATTGTTTCTTTTTACGCTCTGGGCTCTTGTGTATTTGATCTTATTATAGTCAAATTCCCTGAAAATATGCTGTCATTCATACATTCATGTGTTACTCCAGTCCAATGGGGGGAAAAAAGTATGACTAAGAAGAAAACTTTCAACAATATGTTTTTAATCAAGATGCCAAAGTATTTTTATCTTTTTCGTTTGTGAAATAATTTCTCCGTTAACATGAAAAAAATAAAATTTCACAAAATGTTGAAAAAAAAAAGTACTCTTTAAAAACTCTACGTTGAATACATTTTCCTCCCTCTGTTGGTGTACATAAACAAAAAATGACTGGATCTCGTTTTATTCTAGATTAAAATGTCAGACTGGATAGCATAGACTAAGCAGAAGTCCTGCATATGCAGTTACTTTTTAGAGATTCGGTATTCATGACATTAAAGTTGCAGATAGCATTAAAATTTTAAATATAACCTGAAATATAATCATCAAGTACATTTAAAATCCAATTTGTCCATTTGTTTTGTTGCTTCTGCTATTTCATGTCTTTAACAATATTTATAGAAATAACAAACTCTTATATTGGTGTGAGGGATATACTGGAGTCAATGAGTCGATGCAGTCAGCTGGTTTTCCTTAGATAGAAAACTTTGAACCAATCTGACTGCTTGATCAGGTTGAATTATCTCTGTAAAGTGCCTGAAAATGACATTAGTAAAAAAAAAGTAAAGCAAATATATTACTTTCAACCGACTTAATCCACATTTTTGATGGTCCATCTGAATTAAACAAACATTTTTTTTAAAAATATGATTTCTGTGATGTCTCCTAAAACAACATCAGCTATATTAAAATTGGGCCTTGTGGAATAAAATGACTTAATTGTAGACTAATATATAGAACAGACAGTTTGCCATAGGGCGTGAAACGTATGGACATGCTTATCCACAAACACAATTGGACTGTGCCTGCGGGTTTTGTACCAGAGGACAGCTGAGCTCACTGGGCTAATGAGCCCTTCATGTTCTCAGAGGACTAGAAAGACAAGCGGCTAATAGCCTCTCTTGCACATCTTTGCCAGTCTAACACTCTATCAGAGCATCACTGAGATCCAAAAGTGAGTGAGTCTGAGAAGCTGACAAGGTGCAGAGACAGAAGAACCCTGGAGAGCAGAGGGGCTAAGATACAACCCACCTAGGACCACCAACCCCCAGTGATGCTTTTCAGGGGAAATCATGCATACATACTTAGATGTTAAGAAAACAGATGCATGTTGCATTAATCTAGTCATCGTTTGTTTTTTTTTTGTTTTTTTACTTTTACTAAACTAAAGGAAACTTCAAGCAGAGCTTTTACATTTTTTTTTTTTTTTTTTGCTTTTCGCTTCCGCTTTGGAAAAAAAAATTATTTTCACTTTCAAATTCCCTCTTCCCCCTTCCCTCACGTGCTCCTCTGTGGTTCCTTGGTAACTAGAAATAAATCAAAGAAACAAACAGAGCTGGAATAAAACCAGATGAATCAAAGGAATAATTGTTCTGGAGGAGACAAAACACTTATTTCTCTTGGGTCACGGAGGGAAAATGGAAACTCCAGACTGAAAATAGAAGAACATAACGCAGTTTCACCCTATCTTCTGATTGCCAAGAAATTTCACAGTGAGTTAAAAGTCAGGTGTCAACTTAGACTTCTCTTAGATCGCAGCAATGCCAGAAAAATTAAGTTAATCATAAGCAAACGGTTGGAAATTTGCTCGCAAGCATCTGCTCTGAATTTGTGATATTAAAATGCTTTGTAAAAGCCAAAAAATGTGCCTCCTCACTCTTCTTTCCAGTTGAGCCTAAAAATGATAAAGATTGGAAAAGATTGGCTTCTAAATGTTAAATGTCGCACTATCTCCAATAAGGAGCTCTAAGTCAGTAAGATTCAGCAGGAGAAAATTCTCCCATTAAGTTCAGAGCTTTGTTCAGCAATCCATTAGCCGGTCCATTAATAAAACAGTGTTTTAGGATATTACTTTAAAGATTTCACATTATTTTGCTAAGCTAATATGAATATTCTAACTGCTAGGCAGTTTTTTAAAACAAATCATCACATTCCCCATGCATTAAAAGATCAAGCCCAACAAGTGGAGGATTCCAACAGATAATATGAAAGGAAAGGGAGAAAGGGACCTTTTAGATATTTTATCCTCAAGGTTTATTCATACTGGGCATGAAAAAGGATATTGCAATCAAAGGATGCCTGCAGTGATTCTCTGACTGTGCCCAAAGTAACAGAGTTCCCCTTTCTGGGTACACGGCCCATTTTAATCTGCCTGTATTTATGCAGAATTTCAATTTGAGCATAAGATTAACTTGGCATGAAATCACATTTTTTCTGGATGCAGTTTTTAGTGACTTGAAAAGTCTGTGAAAATGGTTCTCTTGACATAGAATGCAGCGCTGAACTACATTAAACAAAGGTTATTACTATTGCAGTACAACTACAGATAGTATTATAATGCAAAAACATATTAGACAATAATATAAGCAAATTGTATTCTGGCTGTTGGAGCCATTTAACATTATTTGCCAATTATTTTTGATTAATGCATTAGTAAATGTTTTAGGACAGCTTTAAGAATCTCCATTGATAGAAATTTGAAAGCTACAATAAAGGCTACATGCAAATTCTTAAACTAGTTCATGGTATTTAATGTGAAATACTAAATTATTACTATTTCTTTCAAGCCTGCAGACTAAACTGTTTTGACTTTATGTAAGCAAAGGATCCAAAGCAGCAGGGATTTTATATCAGTGTAATGGAAGTGTTTAATGTCAATGGATGTCACTTCTCTTCCTTAGTGTTGTCCAGCACTGATATATTGTATGCATTGTACATTTCAGCTCAAATATATTTGCATCCCTAAAAGAACCGGGTCCAGAGTTAACCCCATCAACCTAAATAGCTTCAGCTCTTTAAAAAGGCAGAGGTCAGCAAAATACATCACACTTAAAAGTTAACTAGTGTATCTTCTTTTAACTTCTAAATCCTGCTGCTGTGTGTCGTTGCACAAATTACACATTATCAAAACATGCCTCTCTTGGCCCACTAAAACCTTCTTCCCCTTTATGCAAACCAACCAATGTGTAGCAGTCCTGTTAGTTCCACGCATGGTGAGTCAGGGGCCTAACACAGACAGACTGACTTCTACCCTCCTGGTTGAATCTATAATTTTTAATAAAACACATGGAGATAAGGCAAAAAGGCACCATAGTCTTGCCTTAAGGTGAGTAAAGTGAAGTGAAGCCACATTTTCTGGTCCAAAGGGTCAATAAAGGAAATGTTAAAGAAGTTTTTCACTTCTAAATGCAACAGTTTCAAGGTTTTTTCTATCACTCACTTTTTAATCACTCAAGCAACTAAGAAACATTTGCTTTTCACTGCTCAATGTGTACAACTCCACTTGATCAGCAGAGTCCACTGGGTTTTAGATCATTTGTCTGTAATAGTTATTTCCTTTACATATGGTAAACATAGTAATTTAGATATATCCTATTATTTCTCCACATATTTGTATTAGACAATTTTCTCTTAAGCTTACTGAGTTTTTTGTACTGGGATTAAACTACAGGAATTGTAAGTCGATACATTCAGCAGCTTCAATGCTTGCAGTCAATTCAAGTTGTTTGGTTGAAGTTTTTTTTTTTTTCCTTTACACTTTCCTCTGAATTTTTCAAAATGAAATACATCATCCCTGTTGTTTCCAGACACACAGGCTGCTCATAACCACACAGCAGAAAACCACAATTTTTTATTAATTCAACATAACATTTGCAAAATTTGCCAATTAAAGTGTCTAAAGAGTTCTGAATTACTGATAAACATTGACATTGTTTGT
Organism: Cyprinodon variegatus; assembly: GCF_000732505.1. Taxonomy (NCBI): domain Eukaryota; kingdom Metazoa; phylum Chordata; class Actinopteri; order Cyprinodontiformes; family Cyprinodontidae; genus Cyprinodon; species Cyprinodon variegatus. Next base: position 55,216 of record NW_015150600.1, read on the forward strand.
TGCAGATAAACATGTAACCATTAATTGAATTCATACAGGACAGAAAAATGAAGAGAGCAGCAGTTAAACAGAGGGCTTCAAACACTGCTGCTGTAGAGACAATAAGTTAAGTTTGTTTTGACATATGGGTGAGCCTCATTAACAAATAAAATGACAACCCCTTGATTGCCTTCATAGCATATTATGCTACATTCATGAACTGAGTGTGAAACATCCCCCAACTTGTTAATCAGGTCTTAATTACAATTAAAACCGATCTAAAGAATAGACCTGTCACACTGATGAGAGGCCATAACATTCATTAATGCTAATTTAGTGCAGCTCTACTTGGTGAGCAAACATAGCAAACACAACAAGGCTCCCAATCAAAATGCTGAATCATATGCTAATTGCTGGTTGTGAGACTGCTAAATGTTTCAGCTAGTTCTGGAAAGCTTTGATGAAAATCATGAGAAGAGTAGCTGGTGCTGACCTCTGCTTTGTTGCTCCTTATTACAATTCAGAAAAGAATGTAGTTCATACTTATCTTTTAAATGCTGATATTTAATTACCACCATGTGCAACAGGCATGTCATATCTTTTTGATTTATTTATGCATGCTGTCAAGTTCCGTGGCTAGAAATCCATAAAGTTTTGAATGAATCAATTTGCATCAGTTCTAAAAATTAGGTAATTTAAATTGCAGACAGTAATTGTTTTCATTTTTTCTCCCCTAATCCTCTCTCGTAGTCTATTTAGGGTTATCTGTGCATTTTATTTAACAGTCTATGCTGTTGCAATATGAAAATGTGTCAATTTAATATACGAGTAGGGGAAAAAATTAAGCACATTTTGTCCAAAACTGGAAACTGTCATGTCTGAATTAAGTGCATTGATTATGATCATCTGAACTTCATCATGGAATATGTTTCTTTATGAGTTTTATTTTTCTCCATATTTAGGGATTTTATGATAATTTTGGAATAATTATTAAAGCAGCAATATAATTATTAGCTGATTTAATCAGAGAGCAGGTCAGGCTGAGGATAGTTGGTGAATTAATATAATCAAAATATAATCATCAGTATTAATAGAACATCAGCATATTGTATGGTGAAATAATGTATTGTTATGTATTGTCGGTTCATCGCTATGCAATACATCCAAGTTTTCCAAACTTCCCCTGAGGTTTTGCATAGAGGTGATAATGTATAATTTTCCACATTTTTAAAGCTAATGTTGTAGAATATCAGACACGGGTAGAACGTCCTTCAAAGTTAATCTTAAATAATTTTCTTAGCTCAAAAGAAATTGGAATATATTGTCTAGTCTGAGACAACTTTTTTTTTCATTTCGTTTTTGCACAACTTTAGGACAGTAAATGAGCAGCAGCTTAGCAGTAAAAAGAGCATTTCCATTCCATAAAGTGCAGCAGTAATCAATGTTTAAACTGTCTGATAGATATATTTTTCTACAATAAATGATTCATTAATACTTAGATGAAGAGTTCAGAAACCTTTACTGTATTTGTTAAAAAATAAATGAAACAAAACGGTCATAAAACGACAAATACACACAAATGGGGATTCTAACATTTCAAAAGAATACGGTTAAACACTTGTCTTGTCTCAGAGGTGAGACTGTAGAAGGATGGACTAAATGGAAGATTGATTAATTCAATACACATCAGTGTTTCAGAAAAGCAGACAAGGATTTTTACACTTTCTAACACATACCGTTACAAGATTTCACTAACAACTCTTAGTTCTGAGAAAGTACAGTTTTTTTTTTTTCCCCACTGTGCCTTATTTTCGCTTAGACCTTGTTTAATAAATGATAACAATAGAAGCCAGATTCAGACTTTGTGCCCTAATGCTTTTGATCAACAGTATACTTCCTGGTTTATCCTATTAAATGTTGATAAGGGTTGGAAGGTCATGACTGGATTTTTTTTTCTATTTGGAAAGATATTCCTGTTCTAGAAGGCTCTTAGCTTTCATCTCTTCATCCCTTCAGCTTGAGCACTGTTATATATTCTTTACATGGCTCAGTGTTACACTGAATGATATGTGATGATATCACCACACCTGCTTGGTATTTGCAGCTCAGAGAAGATTTGAGATATGAAGGTCAGACCGAAAAACTGGATCCAAGTAGTTTATACAAAGGTTGGTCTTATGGTTACATTATGCACCCGTGAATTCTTCGTATTTCTCCTAGAGGTTAATTTTGTTACTGAGCAAAATGTTGCTTGATATTCCACTGCAAGAGGATATGATCAGAAAACACTAGGAGAAAAAAAACTGGAGTAGTGCTTCAAATATCTGGCACATCCATGGATTATTTTCTCTTTCTTACTTTACTCTCATTCGGTACAGATTTGGTGATCCAAGCTATATAAGCTATCTTTTAAACCTGCTGTCAAATCTGTAGGAGAGCCATATGATAGAGCAGATCACTGCACACTGATGATTCTAATCTCTGAGAAGCATCTAGGAGGGCAGCTGCAGTTATGTGGACTCAAGCCTATACTTATTATATTTTCCCCCATTTTAACTTCAAAGATGCTGCCCTCTGGATCTTAGCTCGGAGTAATGCATGCTGACGGGTAATGAGCTGTTGTCAAAGTGTACAATCGGGAAATAAAGAAGAAAAATGTGGGCCTGATGTGTTATTCAGCAAAAATATAATTTACTATAAACATGGAGGGCAGCAGATGAGAACAAGGTTAACGGGCATCAAGGTGACTCTTTGAAACAGATGGCTGAACATTTGGTGGCTATTTCAAAGTTTACTCCAAATACAATTCAATCATTAGCCCGTGTAATAACTTTAAAACAAAAGCAATTTGAAGGAAATAAGAAAATAATAAACAAAAATGAGCAATTATTGGGAACAGTGTCTTTTTGTCAGATTATCACATTTTAGGCAATGATATTTGTTAAATAGACTTTGCAAAAAGTCTTGGATATATTTCTTTACTGGTGTGATGCTGAAGAATGAAAGTATTAGTTTAAATGTCCCCAGCTATAGGAGCCATGCCACTACACCCTTTTTATTTTACATCATATACTGTAAGTAACATTCACAGATAGAAAAGAAGAAAAAAAACTAAGCTTAACATTATTTACTATTGGTCTCATTTTTTTCATGCATAAAAGAACCTGGTTATCTAAAAGGGGTATACAAACTTTTTGATTTAGATGCATGGATTCAAAGCAGACCTCTGATCTATCCTTAAAGTGCTCCAATATGAATCCACTGATGCAAATGCTCTCAAACACCACGTAAAATATGCATTTACTGCAAACACTGGGCCTTCTTCTAGTGAGCGAGGCAATAAAAGAAGTCGTAAAGTTGAGTCATGCAGCAACAGTTCAAATTCCCAGTTAAAAAAGCAGGCTGTAAACTGATAATCAGCAATACACATTTAAAGCTAGATGTCAAATTATACTGTCAAGCTTAGAACATCCTCAGAGGACAGCAAGTAATCAGGCGTAGAAAAAGGAGAGGAAAAAATACACAACAAAGCAAGAAAAAACAAAACTGGGTTTTGGTGGTTTTTTTTTCAGAAAAACAACCAAATGTCTTTCCATTTCCTTTGTGTTTTCATTAAATTCAGTGCAAGTATACACTTTAATATTTCATTCCTTTTTTTGTCCTTGGCCAAGTGGCCATGGCTATTCCTCGGCCCATAAAGGGAGACAAATACCTCCTTCTCCACGTCTACTCCCATGTAAACAGTGTATCAATCAACCAGTAAATACATTTGGGGTAAATGTTTAAAAAGGGCTGTTTAGACAGCAGAAGAGTGCAGTGCATCAGGTTTTAGCACAACACAGCTAAACCCAGTTTAGATTTACACAGGTTCGATTTATGGCCTTTAAAACTGCTTAAAGGAAAAGCCCCCCAGTTGTAAAGTTTGGCAAAGAGTAGCTGTAAAGCAAAGATAGCTTTCCATTTTGAGAAATAGGAGGAAAGGGATGGATGGAAAAGAAAGAAAATAAAGGAGACTTTATTAGTCAAAAAGCACAAAAGAGGTCTGTCCAATTATATCTGAAATATTCTAGATTTGTAAATGAGCGATTGATGCTTTGGCTTAGAAGCTTTGGAAATAGACTGCTTTTCTCCACAGAAAGCCAGAGTGTCTCATTTTGACTGAGCTGAGAGAGATCCAGAAAGAACAGCAACCTGAGCAGAATTTTTTGGTACATACAACAGATCAGGCGCTGCTTGTGACATTTTAAGTCTGGTCCTTCTCATCTCTGCACAATGTCAGACAGGAGCAGAACTGAAAACGAGGTTGTCACTACATACACTCACACAAAAAGAGGAATGGCGGCTGTACTGAACAGGGTCAGCAAAAGAGTTTCTGGAGGCCGGGTATGTAAACTCCACACTCCATCACGCGTGACAAAGGTAACTACAGGAATGTGAAAAAGCTAAATACTTTTTTTTTTTTACCCTGACTTTTTATCTCTGCAGACTGAGGTAAAATGTACCATCATATCTATCTTCTGGTCTCAGACCCAAAAAGAAGGACAACTATCTTAGCAAAATCAATTAAGAAAACCTAAAACGATAGTAACAAAACTAGGAGGTTTTGCAGCAACATATTAGAATACCATACATTTTTGATATATTATGCTTATATGTCAGAAAAGGATAAATTACTTCTAACTACAATATCTGTTGTTTATCGACTCCCTGATTATTCGTGGTGGATAGAAAAGTAAAGTATAGAAAAATATAGAAAAATAAAAACTACTTTCCTTTTTCCCAAAAAGTTATTCTGTAACTGAATAAATGTAAGTACTTAGTACCCAGCTCTTTAATTCATTTAAATATAACTCTTAAATGTATGAATGACTATTATTTACAAAGCCCTGCAGTAGAAATCCCGTACTCACACTTTACTAAACTGTGCACTTGTAGAGTAACACCTCTTCAAACAGAACGACTGTAAATCCAGAGGTATCTGACAGAACAACGCATCTGAATAAGATCAACAGATGGATGAACAGAGTCAGAGCCAGGTTAAAAAAGAAAAAGAGGAAATGCAAGCGGGAAAAAAAAAACATCTAAGATTATCATTTTGATTGTAGAGTAGCTCAAATTAATTAGCAGCTTAGCATTTAAAACCAAACATGAATAGTTGTGTTCTGGCAGCAAACAAAGTAGTTTTAATCAGCCTGAACTTTATTTTAAACAACAAACAGAATAGACCAGATATCTGCAAACAATAGAAAAGTGATAAAATGCTATTTTGCCTTCTAAAATTCTTAAAAAACAATAGAAAATGGCCAATTCATACCAGCATTCTGATTAAATACATTGTTCTAATACACATACAGTTTGTTAATGCAATTCTTTTTCTTAAAAAAATAGTGCTGCAAGTTCAAAGACATTACAGTCAGTTACTCGTTACCACACTTCTAGCTTCCAGGCAGACTCTAAGAAAAGTATAAAAGTTGAATTCACCTCTAAAGGTACAGTTTAAGTTTTTGGACTTGAAGTTGTGTGTTCATCATCAGTTGCTTAGATGTAACAGTGTCACTCTGGTCACCAAGCCTAATGCTATGAGAAAAGGGCAGTAACATACCGGAGAAGAAGTCATTCTGATACAGTATGGGAGCACAAACAATCAAAGGTTTTGAAGCTATAAAACTATGTGTGTGTTTTGTTGGACAATTTCAAATATTCTAAAACATCCCAGAGATGCTGCTATCACTGCACCATGTAGGTGCAGAGGAGTTTATGAAAACAGAAATAAACCAAAACGGCTAATCAACAGCCAGTGGAAGGATCCATGGACAACAAAGGGAAGACATGAAAATAGGCCAAAAGTAGACGAGAGGCGAGTGGAGGAGAACTGCGGTAAATCTGAGAAGCTAGCTGGGTAGACAGCGAGCCGGGGGAGGGGTGAGGGGCTGCAAAGTAGCAGTGAGCTCTCCACTGGAGGTAGGACTAAAAACAGTCCTTCTAGGATAAAATTAAAACGGCTTTTATAAAATTCACCTAGAAACCTCTTTAAAGCATTCTCTACTTGATCCTTTGTCACCATTATTTTCCCTATCTTGCATTTTGACAAAAAAGCTTGTCTACTTGTCACAAGCCTGAGTAGATGTTTGCACTGTAGTTATATACATAATATATATATACACAGTATATAGGACTAGTGCATATTATTCATCACTGGTAAAATTCTTATAATTCAGTTTTATAAACAAGGTTTAACAATTTGGGGTGTTGAAAGCAATTTGCAGGGCCGGTGGAAGGGACCAATCAGACTGAGCACCAAAATGGTATCTCAGCTTGCCTCTGTTGTCCGTATCATATCCTTTCCCCGGCTGTTGATTAACTTTTTAGTTTATTTTTGTTTAAAGGAACCTTCTTCCGCACCTACTGTATGCAGCAGTGTGATAGCAGCCAAAAGATAGTAATTTATATTAACGTCTGGTATGTTATAAAATTGTTGAAATAGTCTAACAAAACACATGCATAGTTTTTTTTAGCTTTAAAACTTTTGATCATGCGTGACCCTGTACCCCTGTACCATACCAGAACTACATTTTCTACTGAATGTTACTGGCCGTTTCTCAGAGCAGGAGGCCTGCACTGGAAAAGCGATCTACAAATAAGTAAAAATTTCTTAAATTAAGTGTATTTACCCTTAATTTGAGTAGGTAAATCAAATAGTTTGCCAATAGAATTAGTATTTTTAATCTTAAAATAAGATAATTAGATAAAATGCAATTAAAATAAGACAATGCAATAGTGTTTTCTTATTTTAAGTGTAAATTGTCTTGTTCCATTGGCAAAATTTCTCTTCTACCTCCTCAATCCAAGAACAATGCACTAATTTTAAGAAAAAATAACTTATCTAGCTTTTGATTTTTTACAGTGTGGTTACCATAGTGACACTTATCTCTCAGCTACTGATGTCATGTACAAAAAACTGAGCTATCCCCTTAAGTGGGGTCGAGAGGGCCAAAATTCGAATGGTTCTATCTTCTCCTTCATGTCTTTATCAATTATATATATACATCATTTATAAATATACAAGTGACCATAAATAATTGTGTAATCATATATATGTAATTATATAATCTGCAATTTTGTACTTTGATCTGCAGCTTCCTAGTGCTGAGCTGAACAACAGATGCATAACAGAAAACAATAAATAAGAAAAGAGATTTAAAAAAAAAAAAAAAGAAGACAGATTATTTGATGATCTGTTGGGACAATCTATATTTATGGTGACTGCGTTTGTCCTTATGAGGACTAAGCAGTCACATAAGCAGTAGGGAGGAACGTGTGTACATCTACACAGAGAAGCAAACAAGAACCAAGCAGCGGAAATTCCATAGCGGCTTACCGCAGGTCAAGCAAATGCAAGAATTCCTGAAAGATAACAACAAGGGCAACAGAGTTAAATCATTTGCTACATGTGATCCTGCGTTCTCTTGAATGAATAAACAAGGACATCTTGCCCTCTGGAAGGTACACAGGACACTAAATGAAGAGTGACTGTTTAAAATGAATAAATTATGAATGGCTGAAATCACAAACAGCATTAAGCAACACTTATCTACTTCACATGCCTCTGTGACTGTACTGTTTAGGCTACATTATGGGCTAAATGTTCAATGTTAAAATGTGAGCAATGTAAACCGTCATATTTTTTCTATATATAAAAAAGTTCAAAAGTGAGGCGAAAATTGTTTTAGGCCTTGAAATACATTTCTACCCCGAGGTAGGCAATTAATTTTTGTGGATTTTATTTAAGACATAGGCACAAAGTATAGCAGAATCATACTTTTGCGAAGCAATTCTCTGCAAACCAAAACATACATTTTTATTTAACAACCCCAAGGAATTCATCTATAGAACACACTTTTTGGCAAATACAGCTGCAGTTTTGTGTTGGAGTGTGGTAACACCTTGGCGTAAATTTGATTGTCTAGCAACTATAACATCAAGAGGCATCAAGTCTGAACCTTATCTTCTTTTATATTTTATCTTGATATATAGATAAATTAGTGATTGTAGGATAACACAAATTCAAGAAAGTACAAATAAATATAGCACCATTGTTATGGCTAGTCTAATAGAAAAAGTGGAAATTAACAACATATCATGTAGGTATTTCCCTTAAACTCCAACCAGTTTTAGTCTTCTGTTTGGTTGTTAGGTCACAAAATGTGAACAATGTTCACATTGTGTGAAAACCGTTGCTTGACAAAACATAAACAAACTTCAGCAGCAATGCAGGAAGAAATCTTTACAGGGTCACATATTACAACATTTGGGTTTGACCAAAGATGTAGCTTCTAAGAAACAAACCTGAGTTGTCACCAAGTTATCTTATTTCTGGATGCACTCAAGCTGTAACACAGCAAAACACATATAAAGCTCCTATATTTACTGGCTATGGATCCCGATTTCCAAAAATCATAACAAGCAGAAAAAAACAAAAACAATCACAAGCTCATCAGAGCGAAATAGATCGGGATTGGCAAGTTGGAGCATCCAGGGCAACTGTCTTGCCATAACTCTGAAAGATTGCATTGACCTCAGCTATGGTGAGTAAACAGCCACCAATTTGGGAGAGTGGAAAATGGGTGGGAGATGGACAAGGGTGGCACTTAAACTGACTAATTGAATGAGCATGATGTGAGGAGCATTCAAAATTCAAAAACAACCTCAGATGTCCTCATTTAAAGTCAGTAAACAAAGGGAAAAGAAGGAATTAATAAGGGCGGAACAAACTGTAGAGTGGACAAAGAAATGCAAGAGCATGTCCAAGAGCTAGGGGAGGTCAGCTTTTAGCTTCTCCAATATCATATTTTTGTTGAAGGGCAATTCTTAGATTTCCCTTATACAATTGGTGGACTCAGTCGCAGTTTTGTTTCTCTACCTCAACCCGTCTCCTTTACTGTCCTGCGCTTCTGCCCTTTAGAAAGAGATGAAGGGATGATCAGGCAGCGGCTTGAGTTAAGACCACCAATCAATACAACTATTCTGTGTGGGATGAGTTTCCAAGATTACACTGAAAATCACAAATGGCAAATGACTCTTTCAACCTACTTTCTTGACTTTGAACATTTAGGTGTGAGCAAAGTATTGGGCCCCTTTTCTGACACTTGATGCTGTGCATAAAGCTTTTCTCCTAATTCCCCTCTGCATTAAAGCCTTGAAAAGCAAGATACCTGCTGTGTCCAATAACAATACCCGCTGCAGAAAGTTTCACTGAGTTCCAGACCTCTTATTTCCTAAACGAGAGTTAAAATGCTTCCTAACTCCTCACCATACTTCATAATTATTTTCCTCACTCCAAACCTCCAGGCCCCGAACAATTAGGTCCTGGTTTATGTCTGCAAATTGCCATTACATGCCTATCTGTGCACAGTCCCAGGCAGCTGGATGCAGAGGTGGAATGACCATATTGATTGGTACGTCTGCCTCTTTTAACAAGGTCTGTCTGGATGTTCTATCAGAGGGTGCAGTGGCGCTCATTCCTGCTCCCTAAGCACCACTCCACCTCATTTCAGGTAATAGGAAGCCACTTCAAAACTGCTTACACAAAACACTTTTTGGGGGTGCAATTTGTAAAACGGATTTGCAGCACTAACTGTATTGTTTCTCCCAATCTAATCTTTCTCTCATAAACTTACAGTTTCTGACATCTGTTAAATAATTTCTTTTATTTTCCTTTCCCAGAAGAAAACATTTTGTTTTCCTTCGTCCTTCCCTCCCTGATCTCATTCCCGCAATATCTCTTACTTTCTCCACCAGTTGTCCCTGAAGAGGCTGGTAACAGTCAGTGTCATTATTTTTCTAGTCGGGCTTCATGCTGAGTGTGTGAGTTTGCCTCTCTGTTTTTAAGCCTGGACTGCCCCATTTGTTTTCACTCTAATGAAGTAGTGTGAATGTAGCTGGGGAAAACATGAGAGAGGAAAAAAAGAGAATGTAATGCAAAAGATGAGGGGGGGGGGGTAGACAAAGGAATAGGGAAAAGGAGGTGAGGAAGTGAGGAGAATTAGAAGGTTCAACAAGCTGTGAAAACATTTAAAGAAAACATTCCACTGAGGCCCGGGAGATCGAAATCCCCAAAGTGATATATCATTGGAGAATGACGGCTCTAAAAGCACACAGCCAAAAGGGCCTATTACAGTTAGCAACTTAACAATTGAAGAACAGGAGATGTATGAAAACAGTCTCTAGATAAGTGGGGCAATACGTTACAGTCAAGTATTTGGCACAAGCTTGGTGGTCTTTACAAATTAGTGGGCATACTGTCTTTAGTTCTGAAACTCTTACTTCTGGCTATTGTTAATTAGAAATTTAAAGCACCATAAAGGTACATCCTGAATTAAATGAAAGTCAGTTTTGAGAGATGTATTTTTAAATTTGTTAACTTTTCTGAAAGTATTAGTTTATGAAGAGCAGCTAGTTGCCACTAGAATTGAAAACCATCTAACAGGACAGAGCCTTCTTTATCTGCTTGTTGACTTCCTTTAAGTTGTATGTTGTGATGCTGTTACCTCAGCGTATGTTGGAAAAACAGATCAAACTCTCCACATCAAACTTATAGAAGATATGTAGCATTTTGTAGCAAACACTGAAGAACCTAATCTTCCTCCAGAAGTACAGTCTTGTTAGTTCTTGTAGACAGATTCACAGTTGCACCTCCATTAGAGTCTGTTTTCCAGGTGAACACTGAGGTATTTATACTCCTCCATCATCCTCATTTCCTGTCCAAGGATGTTAATAGCGTTTGCTTGTTTTAAAAACAAATTTACCATTGAATTAACACAACTTGATGGAGGAAGTCAGTAGTGTTTTTTAAGATGGCCATTTTTCACATCTAGGTCTCCATTTTGAATATTATGTGCTTATATTATAGTTGTAAACTATAGTTTATGCCCCCCCCCCCTTTCTCTGATCCTGTTCAAATACACTTAAAGATCGCTGGTAAACAGACTTTTATTTGAAAAGCATTTCTTTAATGTTAAGGTTGTTAATGCACGCATATATTTCTTATCAACCACAGACGTACAAGATCTGCTTTAAAAGCCCTGCGAGTGGCTTGACCTAACCTAAAACTCTCACACTTGAAGCAAAATCATGTTTTTATCATCGTGAACAGTACTCTCCAGCTCTGTATTATAGGAGAAATGTTGGATGCCAGCAAAACTATAAAATTATGCATCTTAAAGAACCCTCTCAAGACTCTGCCAAAGCATCTTGGCACTCGGTGACACGACTCTCCCTAGTAGAACTAAAATTGAATTTATCTGTAAAATATAAATAATCCTCATTATTCAGCAAGGCCACTTGGTAATTTTTGGGCTCCAAAAACATGTTTAACAGCATCCATCCTCTTCACAATAAACAATATCACATAACATATGTCATTAAAATAACTAAACATTCCTAGATTTATTCTGTCTGGCAGCAGTTTACATCTAAATTTTGTTTCCACCAATTTCTAACCGAGTTAAAACAAACACAATAGAACTTAGGTCGAGAAATACGGCAGGGTGTGGAGAAAGGTTTGATTATAAGGCTCATGTATTTTTCCTGTTCCCGAGTGATTTACTCTCAAACCTTGGCACCAACAGATACAACGCTGCATCCAGAGTTATGCTTTCCTGTAGCACTGATCTGAAGCAGTCAAATATTTGACCCTTAGCTGAAAAAAAGAGGGCTTTTATGAAAATATGTTCCTTATAATACATAATCTTCCACCAAGGAAGATTATGTATTATAAGGTTTTTGAAGGTGTAGAAAAATGCAATCCAGCTACTGAGAGGGCTTTACAGTTAACAGCAGAGCCACTCACTTTACTGATGTTATTGTACAAACCAAAGAATGCTCTATTCAACAGAAATGGATTAAAGAAAACACTGTTCTCAGCTATGAATACTTCAAAAAGCCTTTCACAGTGGCAGCTAAGGGAAGACTGAATGAATTGATTTGATTTTCTTTTTAGGACCAGTCTGGATCAATCACATTCTTTCCACTCATCAAAATGCGGCCGTTTGGCCCCCGAGGTAAGAGGGATGTAATCGTTTGAGGCAGGCGGAGTCCGCCACTTGCCCTGGCCTGAGGGTTTTGAGTTCAATTCTCCATTATGAGCTGCATTAACAGCAAATAACATGAATTCCTCCAAGAGTTACACACAGACACTATGATATTGAGCATTTATAAACACAGTAAAACACAAAGGAGTTCCTTCCAGCAGACGTGAAGGGAAGGCCAGAGAAAAAAAGCTCAAAAAAACGAACACATTCCTCTCTATTAAGGCTGAAGGTGATTCATCTTTAGAAAATATAATTGAAGGAATGTACTCTGATAGGCATATGGGTTGCCCTTACTGTATGTATGTGCTTATGTGCATGAAGATTACCCTCACAGTGACTGAGCTGCGATATCTGAGCACTGTGTGCAGCAGCGAACATCACATTCAGGCTGGCAGGGCTTTCAACTCTATGCAGTTCGGAAGCGCGTTTGCACAAACCGTGACGAAGGAAACGGATCCTTCACACTGCTCCACATGAGGGGAGCCAGATGGATCCCGTTAACAGATCCTAAATGAGTTCTGCACTTTCTAAGTCTGCCGACATTCTGTGGAGGCTGCTGCATTAAAATTCACAATGTTTTGACAAATCCAAATAAATTTACACACTGCACAAGCACAGAGTTTACTTGTTTGCTTGCACCAATGTGTCAAGGTTATCATAAGACTGTGTTTGTCTGAGACTGACACTGTGAAACCTAACACCGTCAGATTGTTTGGCAGCCCTTGTAGAAGGACAGACGTAAAAGGAAATATATTTATTCTAAAAAGCCAAATTAGATTAGAAAAATATAAATACGTAGCTGTGGGAAGTTAGTGACAGACACGATATTCAGTTTATCAGGAGTCAGTTTATTCCTTTTCATTTTTTTTTTTGCTATTTGTGCAAAATCTCTCCAAGGCATTTCGCTCAGAAGGAACTAAGAAAATTCCATGTAAGGGAAAAATTTACCTCTTTTGCAATACATCCAAAACACTTTCGACAGCATCAACAGGACATTTTGTGCGCTTAGAAGAGTACATAACAGTTTATTTTTGCAATGCAAACATTTACAACAGGTATGCAGAGGTATGTTATTTTCTATTAAAAGCAACAGGACTCAGTATTAGTTGGGTTACACTGAAGTTTCAAATGCATAAATATTGAGAGAAATCTGTAAGTGCATAGATCCCTATGCAATGGAAAATAATGTTTACTGTAGATGAGTTTGTTAAAGACTAAGGCTTCAAGCATTGGACAAAAGTATATCTATCAAGCAGAAAGGTAGGACATTTTTCCAGAGAGGTAAACACATTCTTTAGGAACTTTTTTTTTTTTTTTTACTCTTTTTGTTAATGTCAGCTAAAGGGCACATGAAGTTCTCTTTTAAAGTGCTGCTGACTGTGAACACTATTTAATGCTGCTATTAAGAAAAAAAAAAAAAGTACTTCCAAGAATGTTTAAAATCTGATAAACTAAACCATATTAAACAATCAAGAAATTATGTCCCGTTATGATCTAATTAGATATTGATATAACGTTTCATGGAAAATGTTGATCGTCTGTTGAGAAATGTTAGTAAACCACTTATCAATTAGAATCTCACCAATCAACATTCAAGTAAACAAATGTAGAGAAAACTGGTTTGTGTAAACTTTTACATTTGGAGAATAATTCGATTGCTCTCAAATGTAAAAGTTTACACACATTTCACTAGTATTAGAATTGTTTTAAACTTGGGTAGAACCTTTGAGGCATTCTTCCATAAACCTCTGTTAGTTGTCTGAAGGAATTTTGACTCATTCCTCGTGACATAACTTGTTTAATTGATTTAGACTGTAAATCACCTTGCTTAAGCCGGGCATACACTGTGCGATTTTTTTTCCAATCGTTACATGCAGCTACAGCTCACACTGTACGGCGAAACCGCAGGGTTTCGCCGTACAGTGTAGAGTTCCAGGCTCACGATGCATGTTGAGCCCGACGCTCTGATGCGATCAACCTGCTCACACTGTACAACTAAAAACCAAGTCGGACTCAGCTCCGCAGTGAGATGGACCTACTCTGACTCATCTATCCAGAAGCCAAATTAGTAAAGAGGAATATGAAGCTCACTAGAGTGAAACGCGCTGCCTTGGCAATTTGTGCCATTTTGTGTGCTGAAATCCCTAAAAAGGAAAGGCGATTTTGGACAAAGACATGGCTGAGCAAACATGGCTACTATGGTCAGTCAATTTTACATAAAGAACTCCATTTCACTAGCACCCCCACCATGCTTCTGTGTCGTGAGAGACAGATCGCTCCTCGTTACCCCCTTTACACTACACGCCGCATGATCAGGCTGAAAGCCGCCCGATCGAATAATTCTCACTGGAAAATCGCCCCGAAAACCGCACAGCTTTATGCCCGGCTTTATGCACAATCTTTCAGTTCCAACCACAGGACTACAATGACCCTGAGATCCAGGCTCCACAAACAACTGTTTCTCTTAAGCTGCTGTTGTGTTAATGAACCTGTATGCATAAGTCTCATCATCCATTTGAAAGACTTCTTTGTTACAAAACTTGAACTTCCTGGCCTATGTTTTCAGATGTTGCTTCCGTATCTTTACTTAATGTGTTTTGCTTTTTTTTACTTTAATCTGTCCCCTGACTTCTTGAGCAAAGGTTGATTCTTTAGTTTTCCCTCAATGCAGCAGCTTAGCTCATGGCTTAATACAGCATGTTTTACTTCCTCTAGATATCTGAAGCAATGGACTTTTAACGAAAATCATTTTGGAAGGATTGGAACAACTGATGAGCTATAACAGACATATCTAAAACACATGTGTTTTTCAATCTTTTTTTTTTTTTTGTTTTTACAATTGTGGAACACACCATGCCTAACTGGGCAAGAAATTCTATAAAAGGCTGTCTATTATGGAAAAGTGAGCCAAGTAGAAACTTTATAATGAAAACATAAACAAAATATTCACTCTTTAATTCAATCAGACCCCAAATTAAGAATTATATAGAATGTTACTAATCTAAACTATCTATATGGCTATTGTTGAAAAAACAAAACACAGGTGCCAGACATAAGTTTGATTAACAGAAGGAGGTTAACCCTAAAGCAAGAGTAAGACAAGAACTGGCCTTGAGTACCAGATAATTATGACTCTTCCAAGTCTGTTTCAGTTGTTATCAGTCTAATTGCCTTGTAAGCATGACTGTCTAGACAAGTACTGTAAGAGCATGGAGGGTACAGAAATGGCTGCTTTTTTAAGCATTATTTCCTGTTATACAAATGTATCTATGGAATCATTTTCTCTGAATAACAAACACAACAATAGCTACCAGGCTGAGTTTTATATAGTTAATCTGTCAGCATTTTGTAAACACTGCAAAAAATATAGTATTACTATACTATTAACCAAGAAGAAGAAAAAAAGAAAAAAAAAAGCTGTTGGCTTCTGATTGATATATTGAGCAAATAAATTAAACTGTAATCTTGTTTTTCAAGTACTCTGGATGACATTTCACTCATCCAGAAGATGACATATTATAAATTAATCTGGACTATGGACTGATTATTAAGAGTACAGTTTAAGATTTGTGCAAAATTTATTTTTTATTTTGGGAAAAATAACATTTTTGAAATAAACATAAGAAAACATTAAATAGATTGATTTAAAGTGGAATTAATTATAGAAAATTGATAAATGACTCTTTAAAACACAGTTTGAGATTTGGAAATCTTACACTCTTTTGTTAAATGTGAAATTAGAATAAAACAATTTCGGTCACTATGGAAGTGATATTTACTCAGAACAAAATAAAGCATATAAATAAACATCAGTTTTTCCTTCCCCTGTTCTGCCTAGGTGATAATTATCTATTGTAATGCCTAAATAATCACCCTTACAAGTCAAAAAGGAAGCTGAGAGGATAAATTAAACAGTTTTTCTTTTTCCAGTTTAAAATGTGGGTCATTCCTGTTTTTATTAGCTCGACTGTATCTATCGATTGCTGGGTCAATGAGTCAGTGTGGTGTTGGTGAACTTAATGAAAATGTAGTCTGAGTGATCACCTGCTGTGTAATGCTGTTTCACTTTACTACTTACAGATAAATATGATAGATACACATTTATGTCTGCTGTAATGTGAACCGAGTACACTGCCTCATCCAAGAGACCTCACAAATGGGGGTCACTGTCAAATCCTCATGTAATATGATTTTATTACAGTCTAAATAGATAAATATGATACACTGATGCACTCGACACACTTAACCATCTGAGAGCATTCATTTTTATCTAAGAAATCCATAGGGTCAACTGGGAGGCCACAACTCGCAGATATCTACCGATTTTATAATGAAGGGATAAAACTGATGGGTTTCCAACCTGCTGAACAGCCTTGAACATAAGTCAAAGTTCCTCCTACCACTTTTTATCACCACCTTTTTATCACTAGCACAATTTAAAAGGAGACTGGGGAATTTTATTGTGAAATCCAAAACCAAATGTAAAAATGTTTCTAAATCTAAAAGAAAAAAAATGATAGAAATCTATTCAAGGCATTATTAGGTAGACCTTTTATATAGGTAAGGGGTTTGGGCTGAGCTACAGAAAAGTAAGCCCCATTTACACTACCCTCTGAAAACTGATCCATGCAGAGGTCGGACTGAGCTTGGATCAGTTAACCATGGTGAGCTCAGTTCGTTACGACTGTTTACACATCACGTCAGCACGGTTCCTCACCTCCTAGTGACGATCTACAGTACAAATGATCTCTAGAGGTAAACAAGCAAATGAACATGGCGTGCCCGTAACATTAAGAGAGTTTGGTTATAACTGTGATATTTTTAATGTTTGGGAAAAGCAGGCGAAGAAGGCAGTCTTTGGTGAATTTACTTGACAGAGACGATTTTTTGAAAGTGGATATGACAAACTTTAGTCTAATCAGGGCTTACAGACACAGGAAACAACAACAGACGTTGAGGTTCATCACACTGCTATTCAGAATCATCACTGGAAATCGTATGGCACGGTATGGAAGCTAGTATTTTTAAGAATGCATGAAATTTCCTGATTACGGGGGCTGACTGTAAATAGGTGACGTGGTCTGCTCATGCGCTCTTTGTTATCTGAGGACTGAGCCAGAACTGAACCGCACCAATCTCTACTGATGAACTAGTACCAGTTTAGTGCAGTTCGGTTAAAAAAGATGGGCCAGGTTGTTATCCTGGTAACAAAACTACAAAAGCTTTTTTAAGGTTCCTGATTGGACAAGATTTCCTAAAGTCAATATACCTCTGCTAATTAACAATGCTCTAACAAGGATTAGCCTCATACAGATTTATTCAACCCTATTTTTTTTTTTTTTTGGCACATAAAAAAATTTAAAGATTCACTTGTTAAGAAATAAATCATATCCAAACCAACCTGACCCTTTTGAAGACAACTAGGCACTAGGGCCACAACCAGGGCGGCACAATTTCTGGAAAACATATAACTGCGAGATTATGAGAACAAACTGCAACCGTTATAACCCCTTTATTGCTTTTTCAACATCTCATTTTCATTTGCACAATCCCTAAACTTTAGCTGCTTCAGCAGCCAAAAATGTATTTCAGTTCTTGTTTTAAAGGACACTTAGAGTCCATCTACCTGGTCAAACTCATGATTGGCATGTGAAGCACGAACGCACTAAAAACCGAAATAATATTATCCATCTAAACATTTGACACAAACCAAAGTCTTCTGTACACAATGATATTGTGATTTGATATTAAATGGAGGTCTAAAAACAACAAATGTCATTGTAATGACTGGCAAAGAGTTATTCTATTTTTTCACATTTATTTGATGATTTATAACATCAAATATGTTTTTATGCTGAGGTTAAAAATACATTTTTTGGCTTATAAAACAGGCGATAGCATTGCTACAGATTTTATTTAGCCCATTTCATATTTGCAGTATGCACCAGAGATTAATAAGAAGCCAAGTACAAGGATCTGGTGAACCGCTATGTGCTAATTTTGCCTCTATATTTTCTACAAATCTGTTGTGGAGAGTTTTANCTGCCATCATCTGCTGGGGTAACAGCATCAGAACAAATGACTGAAAGAAGCTCAACAAGCTGATAAAAGTGGCTTTTCTCATTAAGAAATCCTTTTTTCACAAACACAAATTTTCATAATTAACAGAGTTGGTATACAGCAGATGATGGAAACATTTGATGCATTTTCCAGCTGTGGGACCGATAATTTTTGCACAAATGCATTGAGTGATGGTCCAATTTATTTCTAATCGTTATTACTGTCACATTTTCAAAATAATATATGCAAACAACGTGGATGCCGAATGTGCAAATCTACACATTATCCATCCAGTATTTTCTTTATTTACCCTTTAATAACACAGGAGATCTCATGAGACACATCATTTCATTTTCAAGACAACAGGATATAATGTCATGTAGATTACATTCTGTGTTTGAACTGGTGACAGTAAATATGCTACCGAGTGAAATTATAGAAACCTCCAACAAGAATACCAGCAGTAATGATGATGAGGGGGATGAAGAAGAAGGATAATTACACATTTATGCTGCAGGAAAGCCAAATACCCAGTAACCTCACTCATTGCGGATACCTTTAGTTTGTATTTATATTTTTTGCATAACTTAACAGTTTTACAGAGACGATACTGATAACTATGATGAAGTTTTACACAAATTAGATGTTTGGATTTGGTTTAAATAAATCTATCTATTGTTTTTTTTCCATGTGCGGTACCTGTAGACGGGAGCGAAAAACAATAATAATATGTCAACATGAAGAAGAGACAACCAATTATAAATTCTAATTTTCATAACCAAACATGATTGAGTGTTTAACTGTAGAGGAAATATTTTGCATGCTGAAAATACCCTAAACATAAAATGGCAAATAATAACAATACTTCTAGTCACAGTGAAAGCGGGTGGTCTATTCATTACACTAAAAAGCTACTATAATTTCAATAGCAATGTTTTCTGAACCCGATGGCAAATAACTGTGTTGCCTCAATGACAAATCTAAGACTTTAATTCTCTGCTCGTTACGTGCCATATTTTCAGTGACTGTTAAATCTTGATATTTGAATTTCCATTTTAATAATCACTATCTTCTCTTAACTCTTTACTGAGGGACACAAATGCATGCAAATTTACTTAAATATGACTTTCTGCCACAATATGTGAACACACACAGAATACACACACAAAGCAATCATCTGCTGTAGTCACAAGTTTAGCAATGAGCCTTGTTACCTTGTCACACCTCATGAGGCCCAGGTATCGGAGGGACCGGCTGCTTTTAGCGATCTGTGTGGCTCCTTTGTCTGTGATGTCTTTGCACCAGCCAGCATCCACGGTCTCTATGGTGCTACTGTACTGACCTATGGCTATCAAAGCTGTGGACATAGAAGGGGAATGGGGAAGGAGAAAAAAAAAAAAAGGTGTTATTCAGAAAACCGATTCAATGCAAATTTGGTAGCAACATTATCCCTCAGAGATACACAGAAGTTTTAGATGAAACAAGGGCAACTCATCCGACTAGCTGTGACACGATTTTGACGTTTAGTCAACACCTTGTAAAAAATCCACACACATTTAAATATTGAAAACTCACCCACACACCCATGTTTTTGCAGACAGACAGCTGCAGGAGTCATACATCAGAATATTGGCATGAGTCACAACACTGAAAGGCAATGACAACGACACAGCGCCAAAGCAAAGTGTGACTCCATGCCAGTGTATGATATAATTTCGCATGTGTGTGTGTGTGTTTGTTGACTGGTGCCAAGGAAGACATAAATGACATGGTAAAATGTAGCCAGCAAAAACAAACATCTCTTTCTCTGGGGGCTTTGATAAACCAGCGAGGCATTTGTGAAAAGATGGAGGTTTAAGTCACTGACTTTGCATTTCTTTTAACATAGTGGAATGATTATGAAAACTGAAAACAAATTCAACATTTTAGGAAAAAGGAATCACATGCAGAGACTCTGATTGTAAGTTCAAATATATACATACACCTGCACAAATGTTTGGTATCCTCTAGTAAAGTTCTCGTAGACTGTATGATTTCTGAACCACTGTCTTCCATAATCCTGATATGATATCTGACCGGTCCTCTTAACAGAAATTTTAGAGTTTATTTACATTGGTAGAGTTGTTAGCTTAAACACAGACGATGGAGAGAAATTGGATACAATGATTAAGATAAAGCCAGCAACAACCTTGACACAAGCCTATTAGAAACTTTAAAACGCTGAAGCCCCAATCACTCTGCAAGACCAAGATCAACAAGCTCAAAAATTTATGGGGAAAAATACAATCAATTAGAGAAGAAACAGATTGAGTTGCTTACCCAAAATTGCAAGTATACCTTTTTAGATATTCAAGATAAGGCTCATAGACCTTTCAGGTACAGTGGTTGGACCACCATGCTGAAAGTCAGTGGTACTGATGCATTGCACAGAGTGGTGCAAAGTGGAACATGAAAGACTACATCTAAATTATTATGCGTCACCTTGAAATTGACTTATTGTTGAATGTTTCTGAGAGCCAATTAACAAACACAAATTTGCTAAGAAAAATTTGTGGATTTTTGTTTGAAAACCATTAGTACTAGAAAGCAAACTATTTCAAATTAGCCTTATTCATTCTGACAAGAAAAGGTCACGTATTAGGGGTGGAACGGTTCACAAACTCCACGGTTCGGTTTGGTTCACGGTTTCGTGGTCACGGTTTTCGGTTCGGTTTAGTATATGTTGATTGTTAGCCTGACATGTTGGTCGTGTTGCTGTTAGCATAAACAAAACGTGTTGCACAATGCTTGCACACTGTTTTTATCCACAACTTTCTTTCCGCCGTCATCGTAGGTCACTCTAAATGCAAAGTGGTCCCATACAGCAGACCTATAAAGTGCTGCTGGCGCGTCTTCCAACCCTTCTTCTTTCCCACTCGCCATACCCACACAATTCTCCACAACAACTGATTTTTTTCTGCTACACCCGGCTACGCTGCTTTGCTTCTTCTTCTTGTTTACTACTGGTGGTTGGCTTTGGTCGCAGTACCGCCACCTTCTGCTCTGGAGTGTAAACCCTTCGCCTATGAGAAAAAGGAGCAGCGCATGAACCGAACGAAACACACGCGAACCGAACAGAGACAGTCGAACCGAATGGTTCGGACGGTTTTCATAAATCGTACCATCCCTATCACGTATCTAGCCAGATTTCTAAAAACACCAAGTGGGTCCTCTGCAACTTGTTAGCAGGCACTTATTTTTGCACATATATTTGTATACTCCAGCCTATTTGAACACAATATTTAAGTCATTCCACCTTGAAATAAATTAAACCTTAAAAGGGAGAATAAAAAATTTAATATATGTCAATAATAAATGGTTTACAACAATTTTTCTCAAACAGTACAGCATTTCTCACCTGAGTCCTAATTGTCTTAATGTAGTGACAAATTAAAATGTACAGCAAAAAAAGTGAGAAAACATCTTCTATAGTCTAGATCCTAGAGTTGATACAATGTATTAACACCCAAATACAAGCAGACACACAACAATCTCCCTCATCAGTCTTTGCCACATCAATTGTGTGCATCCCTGAGACCTGTGCTCAATCAATCAATTGAGGGCTCTGCTTGGAGATCGATTGGCAGTTCCTGTGCTTTGTTCTTCATTTTCACAACCATCACTAATGAGAAGCTGAGAGAAGGAAGGATAAGAGGTGAGGGAAAGATGAAAGGAGGAAGATAAAGACAGAGAAAGCCTTTGACAGCCCCTTCAAATAGCTCCTTAGCCCTGATGTTGTTTCTCATTTGCAGAAATCCATTATACCTCAAGCTTTTTATTTAACAAACGAGTCTGAAACATCTCTACCTCAACAAGCAAGAAAAAGTCTTGTCCTCACCGTTTCTCTTTTATGAAAACCACTTCTGGTCGTACGCTATTAAATAACAGTCACCACATCAGAAACGTTACTGCATATCGAGTATGACTTGCAACGCAGGACGGTGTGTCTAAGTATATGTATATGAATGTGTGTTGGAACTATTGGAGCCTTTATTTTCCCACAGGAGAAGAAAAATGTATAATCCTATGCTCTGTTCTCCATGTCCTTAAATCCTCTTCCAGCTGTGTAAGTACAGATTACACATGTGTGCATATGGTATGTTACATGGTTAATATATAGCTCTTGCCACTTGAAATGCGCCACATGTGGTTCCATTTGTGCTCCATCATGCAAGGTATAATGGTACATTATGGCTAAAGACAAAAGATGCTTTGAAGATACAGCATGTTTCAAGTAAAACAGCAACATGGTGGAGAAAGCTTTAGCAAAATGGATAGATTAAAAGAATATGAGGTAACCAAATGATAAAGTTGGGAATTAGGCCAATGCTACGGACACTGACTTGTCTGTGAACTGAAGAGCATGGAAAACTGGAGTGTTTTCAATGTAATAAAACGTTTTATATCTTATTACCTTTATCATTTTTATTAATATGATCCAGTATATGATTACCTTGGTTATGGGCTTATATCTGAGAAAAAAAGACACACACATCACTGCTGTTTAGAACACATGCAGAGAGGCTGAGGAGGTTTCTGTGGAAAAGACAGATCAAATAAAAAAAAAGTGCGAGTTTTTCAGTTATACGATTCAATACACTGGATATTTTAGACTTGTTCTTTAGCAGAAATACATTCAAGATCCTCTCAACCCAACCCTGCTTAGGATAAGTATGACATGAAAAGCATAGAATAAAATGTGGAGGCTCACTGATGGGAGTTTAAAGACAAAATGAAAGAAAATGTGAAGGTTCCTTTAACTCAAAATTTCTCTGCTGCATTCAATCTGCCTCAAGTGGCTGGCATTTTAAAATTTGCTGGCGTTTCATACAAGAGACGAGAAAATGCTAATATTTAATTTATAAATTTATTTTGAATCATTATATCTCAATCAAATTATTTCTGTAATACAAAGTTAAGTTGAAAGCTATTATTTTTTTTCTCCTAAAAATAAAGATACATATTTGACCAATATTACATTTGAATGATCCTGCTGCTTTTTATTTATACTTCATGTCTTATTTCAAAAGATTTGATTAATTCTACAACTCTTGATTGTGACTCACAATCACTGGATTTCAAAGGAAACCTAACGGTTTTGTTTCAAATGATGTTTGAAAAGGTACAAGATTTGATAGATCAGCATAAAGTAGAATTGTCTGTCAGCCAGAGTTTTCCACATCCAGAAAAAAAACAACATTTTATTTATTCTATTTTTTGAAAAATAGCTGCACCTCATTCATTCAGGTTTAACAGAAAGTGTATATAAAGAACAATATACAAGTAATAACCCCAAAGTTCCCTTGGATTTTGCACTGGACTCACACTGGGCCATTTTAACTTGAATAATCAAGTTATGCCATTCCTGATGAACATCCACCCCTGTCGCGTTTTTTCTGCAAAAATGGTGAGTTCCTTCTTTCAGCCATGTTTATTTTCTGCTTTTTTGATGGACAAAAGGCATAAATTTTGCCAACACCTTCTTTTCACATGTTTGCTTCATCTGCAACATGACTGGATTACTCAACACAGTCTCACTCCCAACTCGTCACAGGAAGGAAGGAAGGAAGGAAGGAAGGAAGGAAGGAAGGAAGGAAGGAAGGAAGGAAGGAAGGAAGGAAGGAAGGAAGGAAGGAAGGAAGGAAGGAAGGAAGGAAGTTTATAACTGATATTCTAACCTGGGTTGTTTGTGGAATCTACACTGGTTTAACGTTTGCTCTGTTGGTTCATTAAAAATGTCACTATGTGCCGACAAGAAGTTATAATGAATACTGTTCTACAGATGCTAGCCATTGACAAGTAGAGTATCCTATTTTTTTAATAATCTAAAACATTTTTATGACCACTGTTAACTGAGCATTGAGGTTGATCATCACTAAGTGAATAATTTTTTTATATGAATAATAATAAAATAAGTCTACTTTTTTTCTACATGGTTTAAAATTTTGCTTAAAATATTCCTATTCTTTTTCTTTATAAATACATTTTATGATAAAATAATAATAATAATAGAGAAATTAAAACAAAGTTCTGACTGTGTAAAGGAGAGCTTGGGGACAGGGAATTGTCTTTCCTCCCTCGTACTGATTTGCTGTCTGAGACACAGATAAGGTGACATGCAAGAGAAGTTGAGGTGAGAAGGCGGAAGACCAAGAGGAAAAAAAGATGGTAAAATCCCATTCAGCTCGCAGGAGCTGTGACCGAGTGATGACTACACAGTCACAGGCAGTAATGAGGACACCCTTTGCTGCCCTACCTGAAAATGGGTTTAGGATCAGTCAGCTGGTATGTGTGAAAATGTGTGTATCCGTGTACCTTTCGCTCTAAAATTTATAAAGAAATAAAAAAAAAGTCTCATGAATTCCTTAAAAATCAAGCAGATATAACAGATTAATAAAACCTATAAATTAAGTTTAATTTATAATTTTTATCTTGAAGAGCAGCTTTTATTTTTTGGTAAATCAAAAACTCAGATCTTTCTGTTGAAACTATTGCAGCTTGAGCTAAAAAAACTGAGTAAAACTACAAAGCTCTGGTGTTTCATTAACTCTGTTAAATCCCTGGATAGGAATATCCTAGCCTAATACTTTCTCAGCTCAGGCACAAGATGCTGTCTTACACCATGAAGGACAAATTCAGTTAAACATAAGGTGGTTTTAGGGTAAAGTAACTCTTTTAAGCAAAGTCAGAAAGTGGTCAACAGTTTGATGACTTTAACTTAAATGGTCCTTCTCCTTAATCAGCTGATCCTTCTACCTTTCAACCTAATGCCAGAGTTCCTGTGGTTTTGCATCTTTTAGAGTGTGATTAGAGATTTACTTAATAGATCAACCTAAATGATGTTGTATAAGTAATGCTACCTTATTGCATGAAGACATTTCCCATCTTTTTGCAGTAACTCTGATTAAGACAAAGTGCATTTCAAAGATGTATGTGTAAGCTAAATTAAGGCATAATATGTGTATGTATGTAACGTGTAAATTGTCCAATTCCAAACCCTTTCATTAGTTTTTATATCATTCTGAATATTTCATAAAAAAACAACCTTGTTGACTGGCATTACCTGTATGATAGACACATCATGAAATAAAACAATCAGCATCATGGCAAAGGATTATCCTACTCCTGTTTTCCTTCAACAGGACAGATTTAGACTAGTTGATTTTAAACATTTCAAACAATTAGAGCAGGATCTGTAAAAGTTTTGCATGTGTAAAAAAAAGTGATAACTGTACAGAGTTGTAAAGCTGAATCACTAACCCAATGCAAATATGATCAGAACAGAGGGAGCAAACTTTTTAGTGCATTTCCCTTCATGAATATGCAGAATATATGCAGATGGCCAAAAACAACGAAGCAAAGGAAGAAATTTATCAAACCAAAAGCAAGATAGTGGGGGAAAGTTTATCTGTCTATATTTAGCCCATTTTGAAATCTGGCGGGAATTCTGTGGTCATTGTGGTGAGGTGCATTGACAGGCAATGCATGTTATATATGCACTATCCATCAGGAGAGGCGGGACAGCTCCCAGACGCCCGGCCTGGGAAATAAACAATCAATGTCATTGGTCCATTTCACTCAGGTATCTGCCTTGCTAAATCTTCAATAGACAGAACAGAGCAGTTGGGAAAAAGCAAACACTCCCCTTGCACCCATCTTTCTGTTTCTGTGGCGCATAACAGAATAAAAGGAAGAGAGAATTACCTGCAAAATTCAGTAAAAATAATGCTAGTTAGCAGGTAAATCATAAACCCAATGGTGAAAATGCTAGCGTAGTCTATTTGGCACTGCTTAATGAGGTTAGATCCACTTAGAGGAAGGGAACCGAAACAGACTTAATGCAAATGTTTTAAGTTTTTGCAAAGCACAATGTGAATTTTATAATGTTCTTTTTTTCACATATGTGAACTTATTTGGACTTTAAGAAATAGCTATATTAGAGTGCTATTTGTGGGAAAAGACATCTGCACTGGACATATTCGAGGAACCCAGTCATGTACTAAGCCTATATGAAAACATGCTCAAAATAAAGCAACATACATCAAGCTTTTATCCTGAAAGGGTTTACTTAGTTATTTTTTAGCCTAACCCTAAAACTGTTTTGGGGACAGATTTTAAGTGTCACTTCTTTGTGTTAAATGTCAGGTATAACACTGTGTTTGTATCTCATAAATGTGTTTTTTCTTTCATTCTGATTTCATAGTAAATAACACCACAATAATCCAGCCTACTATACCTTTTCATTTCATTTTTGGACAAATAGATGAAAACGAACTTTTAGGCCAAGAAGATGGAAAACATAAACCCAAATAAATAATTGCATAAATTCATTTTAAATAGGTTACAACGTTAGTGTCCTTAAATGTTTTATTATAGAACAATTAAAATGAACATTCATTTTTATATACAGATAGACATGCTAACATACAAATTATTTTAGATAATTTTGAGAGCAAAGTTGGAAAAAGAAAATAGTGAATACATAATTTTCTCTTCACAGAAATGTATTTCATAACCTAAAACCCATTATTTTAGACAATGTCCAAAGTAAAGGTTTGAGTAAAGCTGCTCTCAGCTGCAAAACAACACAGATAAACACTAAAAAACAGACTGTTTAAAACAGAGCGACATGTCTTGAATAAGCCTGACATTGACATTACTTTACTCCTTTGATGTCTTTTTGCAATGGGAAAGTGCTGACCACACTGTCTGACTGATAAATAGACTAACCTCTACTTCAAAGGTAATGGACCTGGTCAGGCGTAATCTAATTCAGTAAACAAAATTTGATGCATCCCTTGAAATGCGTATGAACTGTAGATGAGAAACAAGGTACAAGTTATTTCTTATTAGGGTCAGAGATGAGTAAATGCAATGTTGTGAGAAGAAGATGGTGGGTTTTCTATTTCTCTGTTTCAAATGGCAGAAAATTAGAGGAGCCAAAACTAAACAATGCACAACTTTTGTTCTGGAGATTTAGATCTAAGGTAACAAAAAGGCTAGAAACTTAAATCAACTGGCCGTCACTGAAAGATGCATGAGAAAGGAGGAGCAGACTGAAAAGTTGATGGTGGAACATTCTGGATGTGGGAAATTAATTAGATCCTGTGCTTGGCGGGGGCAGTGTGCGTGGGGTCACTCTCCCTGTGAGCCTCTGATATGCTGCATGCCAGCTGTAACATTTTGTTGCCCTGTATGCTCACGTTTTTTATGCGCTTGTGTGTGTCTTTTGTATAATAAATGCAGGCAATAAAAATGGCTTATGATTTTTACTTTGCAGCTAAACAAAGAAAAAAATAAGTTGCAGTAGTTAGAGGTCTGTAATTGCTGAATAATACATACAAATACAGAGGCTGCTTTAGTAGTTCATGTGTGTTAACCTTGAGAATGTCTAAAGTGGAGACAAAGATTGGAGAGGTGAGTGAATGACAAGGGAGGTGAGGGGAGAGATCGAGTGATGGGCAAGGACAGATAGACAGAATGAAGGGGTGATAAGGAGAGATGGAGCTATCAGAGAGGTGACCTACAGCACGCTTTTCTTTGACACTGAAAACAGCCCCTCCTCAACAGTTTGCAAACACATGCAGCCAGGCAATGCCTTTTTGCCAAAACACTAAAATAGTTGAAACAAAGCCTCATCCCAAACTCCAGATATAAAAGGTCAAAATAAACACGTGGGTCTTCTGAGCTATTTACAGATTGTAAAAGAGCGGTGTCTGGGCTGTTTGATGATGTCAAAGTTGTTAAAATGAATACAGATATGAAGATTTCCCTTCTTGAATGCTGGAACTCTCCAAAGTATGTCAAAGACATTTATGTTAGTTTCAC
This sequence comes from Cyprinodon variegatus, assembly GCF_000732505.1. Lineage (NCBI taxonomy): Eukaryota > Metazoa > Chordata > Actinopteri > Cyprinodontiformes > Cyprinodontidae > Cyprinodon > Cyprinodon variegatus. The sequence continues at coordinate 83,211 of NW_015150600.1, forward strand.
TGCGGGAGCTAGCTGGGCAGCAGTATAAGCTGTTAATTTGAAAGTCTTTGTATAGTTTTCTGACCTCACTGCCAAAACAATGTTTGTCCACAGATACAGCATAGGAGCTGGCCTTGGTGTTATTGAAGTCACACTATTTTAATGTAAAGATAATTTACTTCCCCCTATTGTAATGTTTGTGCGCATTTAACAGACAAAAATCTTTCAGTGTTCTTGTAATTAGTGCTCTTTTTGATTGCTGTTTTTTTTTTTTTTTGATGAAACTTTTAAAATAAAGTGCTTTATAGGCGATTTTACAAAACAAACAAATCCACCTGGTCTTTCAGGCTCCAACAATTTATCACTTACTTGGTGGGACAATAGGATAACAGCCTATGGGTTTGGTGATCAATGTGAGTGCCTGATCAGAATGCAGGTACGAATGGGCCAAGACGTTACACCTATTGAACAGGTGTTACTCTACAAAGGGCTAAAGGCCAGGTCACACAGATACCATCTGACTTTCAAACCTACAATCCTTTTTTTTTTTTTTCCCACGTCGCACTTAGTACAGTTCATATAAAGAGACTCTGACTATGCAGGGCGAGCAGAACCCGAACTGTGAAGATTTTTTGAACTACTGTCGCTGTGCCCCACAAACTGAAACACTTTCTCCACATTTGACTGGAAATGATTTTGAGAATGTATGAAAAATAAAAAAAATAAATGGTGCAACTACAAAGCAAAGCCCATTTTATGAGTCTGTCTGTCAGCATCTCATAATGGAAAGAGAATTCTATCCTATTCTAGCCTATCTTAAAATATAATGGGAACTATGTTTAAGGGAAATAAAAACGTGGAAATACTGTAAAGGCTGTGGGATGGCTTACAGGGGTTCTGGATGAGGCAGCATGAGGATATTATCAGAGACGGATCTGTTAATTTTGTTGAATTTCATTTCGTTTTGTTTTTTATAAAGAGGGTAGAGTGATAAGCTACGCTTACTGTACCTGCACTGTCTGTGCCTCATTGCTTTGTGGTGCTCAAAGAGGATCACTATTTTACTATATCCATTTTCTGTCCTCCTGAAATTTGTAACCTTTTTTTTCTCTCAAGGAGGACGAAAAGCTGCACTTTCGTTCTGTCCCTCTTCTTTGCGAGTTTCAAAGAGGATCAGTACTTTATCCCTATTCTGTCATCCTGAACTATCACTGGCAAAGTACTCTGTATTTGTTAAATTTTTCATTTATATCTTATGCATGAGTGTCCTGTCTTACTTTTGCACTGTGCTGGTAAAGATTCTAAGTCATTAATTCCCAAAAAAATAAAAAACAGTTAACAACCAACCACTGGACTTTGTTTTTCCAATTTTGAAGATATTTTCCTTCCCATCCAGGAAGCTTTTTGCAATGTGCAAATCCAAAGGTGGCAGTTTCCCCTTGTGATGGACACATTTTATTTATTTTTTTTCCCCAAAAGTGTTTGTATTTTACTTTGAAACTGCATCTCTCTTCCTGTCAGACCCATGAAATTGCCACTGAATTGCTGTGTAGTCTGACTAAAACAGAATTGGGGTCTATCTCAGTCAATCACAGATGACAAAAAATATTGTGATGATGATGATAATGTTTAATCTGGTTTATCCTGTGTGAAAAGGCCTTTATTCTGACAGCTTCTTTGTAACAACACTTATAGCAATGGTTCTCAATCCTGGTCCTCAAGTACCCCTGTCCTTCAACTTTTAGGTGTTTCTTTACTCCCACACACCTGCTGGTCATGAGGGAATGATTTCTGCTGAACTTGATGGATGCTGAAGAGCTCATGCAATCATTTGAAGCAGGTGCGCTGCAACAGAGAGATATCTTAAACATTTACACTTAAGGACCAGGATTCAGGACCACTAATTTATAGAATAGGTCCTAGTTCTTTATTACAGTCCCGAATGTTGCATTTTACTCATTGTAATTCCACCCTGCTTCAGTTGGTTTGAGTCCATTTAGGGATCCTGCTCAGACCGATGTCTCAGTTCTGCTGGAATTTTTTGGATAAGGTCGGTTTCTATTTCATTATACAACCTGAGTTGTGTAGTATACACGGGTTAATGAGGGACAACTAGCCTCTCACGACCACTTTCCAATTGAGTATCGTATGGTCGGATGAAAATCAAACATTTGGAGTTATGTCAACTCGCATGAGGTTGTCATGAGCGCATCCTGCTCTTGAAGCAGAGCTCGACCTTGAGCATTACACATGTGCAAAAAGGGAATTCTTCTTCTTCTTATCTGACCTTACTTCTACATAGATAAGTCTGACCAGCGCAATGTCTCTTCAGGGCTAAGTGGTACAGAATAGTGTTGCACCGTTGCCATTTTTTGGCCCCGATACCTGGCTGTGCAGTATCAGCCGATGCCGATACAATACTGATACCATCTGTTTCAAATTTATGTGTGTATGTATATATGAAGAACTGCATACTACTTGGATGTAAAATAATTGCAATCATGGCTTTGTGAAGCTGCTGCTTACCTTTAATACAAGATTAATACAAAGTGAATCCAGTAGAAATTTTTATTGCCTACATGGAATGGGTGACAATAGTTGGCTCTTAAAATGGTATCGGTTCCCTATTTGTCGGTAGTCACCGATACCAATACCACCATTTTAGAGAAGTACAGTATTGGGGCCCTGCCCGATACTGGTATTGGGGCAACACCAGTACAGAATGAGAAAGGACAGTAAAGTGTAGGAACACGGTAATGCAACAACAGTAGTCATGAGCTGTGAGCTTTTAAACCCTGCAGTTTCATCATTTTCTTTGAGCTGCAGCTAAGTACAGTAACTGAAAATATCATATTATCCTGTCTGTAGAGCCAGGCAAACATCACAGCAATGACCATTTATGCCCTCTACTCTTCCTCACTCTGCTTATAGCTACATGAATGTACAGAAAACGTTTTGTGCCAAAACAATGGGTTTCTTGTTTTATTATGATAAAGGCAAAGAGGACATGGTTAGAGGTCCCACTACATGGTGCATGCTGGAAAAAAATTAAAAACTGAAACGCTGAGAGATAAAATTTAGAAACAACCGGACCACTTACAGCACTGTATAAAACATACTTCCATAAAATAAGATTTTTAGCCACACCTCCTCTCTCAACACTGCTCAGGTTATGTCCCTCTAATTATTGTAGTAAGGAGAGTTGTTGTGATTAAGTAAACTATTACTTTGGAGAAAAAAACATTGCAAAACAGCACACATTTCAGGTTATTGGCATGGTTCTGACAGCCACAACAGTCTTTCTCTGCTTTAGTTTCATGTATTTTCTTCACCACGGTACAGTATATGAGAACACGTGCAGATGGAGCTGCTTTTTTTACCCGATTATATCTGCATAAATAGCCATGTGCTTACTTCAAGCATGCAGAACAAAGGGGGCATACGAATTAGCTCCCACATGGTTTATTATAGAGAATGAATGATTATAATGACTGTATGCAAAGAAACTGATTCTGTGTCGTTGAAATTTCATCTAGGAGGTTAGAATAATCCAATGAAGCCACAACTTACAGGAGAAGTTAATTTTGGTAAAGTGTTGCAAATTTCGTATACATAGTTTGAGATATTTTAGAAGAAGTGCTCTATCTTAAACCTAAACAATGCCATCTTAAGTGGAAGGTAGGGATAAGTGTTTATATAGGACAGGATAGAATTAAAACTTATGGAGTTCCAGATCTTCGTAGTAGGTTCATCAATAAAGAGAGGAAGAGAAGAATCCAGTAAGGGAGTGAGTTAAATGTCATGGACTGAATCCAGCTCCAGCAGCAGCCAAAGACTCTTCTCTCTGAATTGTGATCTGTAGTTTGAGAAACAACTATTAGCTGCTCAGTAATAAAAGCTAAAGCTAGGGAGTTCCAATCCAATCTTCCTTTGGGAAGAAGTGCATCTTTGATAATCAAGGTATTTGCCTTTCCAAATTTAAAGATACATTACAAAGTGGAATCCATGGCAAACCCGGATACAGGTCACATGATGTTCCTCCCCAACTGACATGAACATTGAATACTTTAGGAAGAAACAAGCTTTATCTGGAAGCAAAAAAATTTTTTGCTGGAATTTGTAGTTATGCTAGCACCCTCATTCAGTTCTGCAAAAGAGGGCCATTGTAATCAGGCACTGAACTGATACAAGAGAGGCACCAGTTCCAAAAGTTATCTAATGTAAAAGATATGTACAATTAAAAAAAAACAAAAACAAAAAAAAACAATGACACACATCTTGGTAACAGTTGGGGTCAATTTGTATTTTACATCTGCAAAGAAATCCTGTAACAAAGGAGGAGGATCTTGCCTTTGGGAACCAATAAGGACACCAAAAGATAATATAAAAAGGCTAGAATGAACTACGGGAAAACATTTTTTATGTAACACTGTTACATAAAACCCACTGGGTCTTGCATATTCATAAACCAGCTAGTGTAGCTACTTATTGGCTGCACATAAAATACGATTCAAGGTCATTTATTGTTTACAGCATAAAAAACTGTATGCATTTCATAAAGCAAAGTACCTTATACCTGTACAAGTTCAAAAATTGAGTCCTTTACTTTATTTAGTGTTAACAGCATATTTCTACAGCATGTCTGTGACTGTTGTGCTGATAGACGTATCACACAATTAATTCAATTGAAAGTAATCAATTCAAAAATCTTTTTTTCAATCCCGAAGGGAAATTAAACATAGCAACCCATCAGCATTTTTTTTTCAACAAGTTGGGATTAGATGTTGATAGCTGTAGGCAGGAAGGATCTTGTGTTGAGATATGCCTTAAAGGATCTAGAGAAGCCTCGGATGGAAGACACTCTTAACAGCCTTCTGAACATGACAGAAATATTATACAAGCAGGTAACAAAATCAAATATCAGTGAAATTAGGAAAAAATTAATAAAGTAAAAATATAATCCATGCAGTGTAAGTTTTGAAGAAATCATTATTCCAATGAGTGATTGTTTCAGCTCGTCGATGTCTATCAGGACCTTTGGCTTAAACATAAAAGTCTTATACCCCATTCCCACAGGCTGAAAAACCCGTTTAAACCCGGGAACAATTGGCTTTTAGTGGCAGTGGGTCCAGCTCACTGACCCGTGTCTATCGGGGTCAGACGACTCAGCAAGCGACGTGTGTTAAAATTGCCTCCGCTCTGATTCTGCATTCTGTAGGAAAACCAGACCTGGGTCGACCCTTTAATTTACATGATACCATTGAACGCAACGAGCGATGTCACAGAGCAGGTGCATGTATACAGGGACTCTGAAACACTGGAAGTAAAGTGGCCGGTTAAATTTGCACGCCCCTTTCTTCATTTTTTTAATCTGTTAAAAAAGTTTTGAATATCCAATGAATTTCCTTCCACTTCATGGTTGTGTCCCACTTGATGTCAATACTTCACAAACAAATACAATTTTATATCTTTATGTTGAAAATCTGCAATGTGGCAAAAATGCTGAAAAGTTGACGTTTATATATGATAACAGCAAAATCAGGCGACTCAGATATATGCCGACAAAAAAACTATAAAACCGCACTATTGACATATTTTCAGAGCATTGGTGTTATATATATGTGCATAAACTCTGAAGCTTTATGAATGCCATCTTTCTTTTCCAAAGACGATATCAACAAAATACACAGACAAAGGATTCCCATTGTTATATGCAGTAAATGCAGGATATTAAGCCATATTTCAAACCCACGGCACCCTTGCTCCCATGGACCTCTCCTTTGATATTAATCCTCTGCACCCGCTTTCTTTTTTTTCCTATGTATTGGACTGTGTAAATACCAAATAAAGCATTCGAATTCTGGCAAAATGTTTTGCTACTTTTTATTTGAAATGAGAACAGAAGTGGGTAGAGCAGCGGAAATGAAAAGGTGGACAGATAAAGATGGGCTGAATTCTACATACTGAGTAGTCATAGGCATCTGAATGGATGAATGTTCTGCACAACCATGACTGGTACGGATTATGGCCGATCTTTCATCATAGGAAACAAGGGTTTAAAGGTAATTATATGCTACAATTGGATCCAGAGTTCAGAAGCGGACCCTTTTTTTTCAGCTCATATACATTGAAGTAGAAAGCTGGCTCTTGTGTACAGGACTACTGACTGCCATTTAATGTATAGCCATCTGAATGGTGAAAATGTTGAGCAGGGTACATGTATTTGTGGCTTCTGAGAGAGAGTTACTCTCTGCTGCCCATTTCACTTTTGTGGGAATGCAAACAAACAGAACAAAAAGAGCTGCAAAGTTGCAGTAGGCAGATAAAGAACAGTTTTCTAGGATTTTCTTTTTATTTAAGTACATTGGAAAGGCCCAACTATTAGTATTCCTCTACAAAACACACATCCCCTCTGACTTCATCTGAAACACAGTGTCAGCCTTCAAAGTACCACCAGGTTTGTTTCAGTGTCTTATCTCCAAGCTTTTAACAGTCAACTCCGTCTGCTTTGACCCAGTGGGAATCATTAACTAGAGACAAACTCCCCATGCCCATTTCCTAGAGAAAACCCCACTAATTATTCAATGGAGCTGTTTTGTCTGTTGCTGAACTGAGGGTCTAATAAGCCCCCCAAACTGCCCTAAAGTCAAACGATTACATAAGTTGCACTGCAATTACGTCAGTAAACCATTAACAGATCCTAGTCTCAAACAAAGAATGACCCAAGCTTAATTCTTCTGTCTAATTGTGAGAGCAATAAAGACAAGCAGAGCTTGAGTTTGTTTGAAGGGAAATGGCCAAATAAAACATGTAATCAGTTATTTTTGGCAGCTTAACATAGTGATTTACCATTCTGCCTCATTTCAGTTTTTTCTATAGAAACAGTTTAAAATCTATATTTTTCCTCCAATTTGAGATCTGCTGATCTAATGTTTGAAATCTTAATTTAAAACACAGAAATTTTTAGCTGAAAAATAACAAAAACTAGAGACATATGAATACATTTACAGGCACATTTTACGCAGTTAAGTGCAAAAAGAAGAAAAGGTTTGTTTTCCAATAATAAAGCATGTCCATCTTTATAATTAAGTGGGATGATTTGATTTTTTTTACATTGTTCAGGTGTTTGGTTTGTCAAAAGAAATTCCTAATAGACCATGAGTCTGTAACTGCACTCATTCAGGTCCCACCAAAAGCTCTTTAGCAAAGTTTAAAGCGGCTGTGATGTTTTCTGATCAATACCTGGCCATAACTCAAATCACACGTCAAGTGCTATAACTGCATACAGAGGGCACACTCTACCAAAGTGCTCCACGCACTCCCATACACTTTCATGAGCTCAGACAGTGTTTTTGATCAATACCTGGCTATAGATCAAACATCTTTTCCAGTTTATGGGTAACCTTTCCTGAGGCTCATTTCAGTCGCGCACAGAATAACTCATGTCTTACTTGGTAAGGCTGCTTTGACAGGGTCTATGAATTTGATAAGAACACTTAAATGCAAAATGGCAGTTTAAGAACCTCGTTTTCAAACTGCTGCATAGTCAAAGTGGCTCATAAAAACACAAAGCATGTCTTTTTTAGAAGCAAACTTCAAATACAGAGCGACAATAACATAAGGGAATAATTTCAAAAACAAAAAACTTTACTTTTCCTATTTTAAAGACAAATAGTTCCTATGCAAGGAAAAAAAAAATTAAACAGAAAGGTTCCATGTATTGTCGGTATTGTCCTTAGGTTAACCAGAGTTTAAAGATTTCCTAATGATTAACGAGTGATCATAGATGATGAGCTAGTTATCATGCTGTCCTGCACATTAAGCAGGATGCTAAGAAAGGCAAAGAAATGTCTATGCTCACTGTTAAGAGAACTCAGTAGAGATTGTCCCCTTTTAATCAATATAAATAACGTCCTTCAGATTATATGTACTGCCAATGTCAATCAGTTTTGTTCACAAACAAAAAACACATGGAGTTTTACTGGAACAGTGTGTGACAAAGGCCATTTCTCAATATGTGTACTTGAGCATTCTCATGTATTCGTGAAACATCCTCAGCCTCAGCACTGTTCCAATTCACAAGAACACAAGACCGGGAACGGACAAAGTCTCCGGGTGTTGTTCTCGCCCCTCCCTCTTTACCGAGTATGCATCAGAGCAGACTTGTCCATTCTCAAAATTTACAGCAGTCCCAGCATGCACCAAGGCAGAAGCAGCTTCACAGAGTATTACGTTAAAAGTTCTCTTTTATGTTGCCATTGTTCTATAAAAGAATTTTCTAAAATCATTGAGGTGAGAACTTTATACTTTTACTTCACTGTATGTGAAGTACTGCTGGCTCTGATGATGATTTCGTGGTTTTATTTGGCAAAGCATTCATCTGATTTGTGTTTTTGTGTTTGACTTAAGTCCTCCATTAGGTTCGGCTTGAAGTATGGTGAAAGATCTATGATGCTGTGAGCCTGTTTCTCTTCCAAAAGCCCTGGAAATCTTGCTATAGTAAATTTAATCGTCACACGATATATATTAATTCAAATAAGAAAAACTGAGAGAGTCTTTCGGAAAAATTATAAATGGGAAATCATGTGTGACCTAAGTTGTCTAGACCCTGTAGTCTAGAGCAGTGGTTTATAATGTTTGGGTGGGACTTTATTGGTGTTTGTAGGCTTACAAAAAAGAGCAAATGTCACAGACCAATAAGATTGATTGATTTTTTTGTGATGACAGTTACTTCTCATTAATAACTGCTAAACATTGGTTGTCCAACCAATAGTGAGACTTTGATCCATTGTTATGGAGGATTTGAAGCTAAAAAAGAAAAGTTTGGAAACAACTAATCTAGAAATATTATGAAAATAACTTTTTAAAGCTTCCCTTTTCTGTGTACTACAAATTTGAGAAATCTAATATAAGAGGACTGTCCTCCAGGTAAAAAGTGGCTGCATGTGCTGCAAGACTATTGACTGAAGTGGTAACGCAGACATTTTTGTTAAAAACAGATATTTCCTTCCGATTAGAAACATAGAGCTGTTATGATGATGAATCCATTGTTGATTTTCAGTTTGAGATTATTTCACTACAAAAGAAAGATATGTTTTTAAAGATTTTTTTTCACCGCCCTGTTCCTTACTAGGGTATGAAATTGGTCTGGTCGATGCTTTATTCAGGACATTTCTAAACCTGACTTACCTGCGAAAAACAGCCTTTTTAAGTCCAATCACCACTTTACCACTGCAGCAAACACCATAACCAAGATGTTTCCTCTTTCTGTGGGCTCCCCATTGATATACGCCACATCCAAACTATTTCATTATTGACCCTTTCAGCTAACCTGCTCCATCCTTTCCTGTCAAGTATTTGATTCTCTCCGTCTTTGGTTAACTTATTTCATCTCAGCCTTTGTTGACTTCTTATAGCCTTTCTCACATCCTGCCTCCCCTTCCTCTCATGACTGGGCCTTTCTTACTTCCCTCTGATGTTTGCTTTTCCCTCATCTTTAATACCTCTCCATCCCCCCCTCCTGATCCTCTCTAAAGGATGTTCCTGTGTTCAGGGTCACTGTCACCATCTTAGTAGCTTTGTTGGCCTCTAACCTCTTTACGATAGGGGTCAGCGGCTGCCGCCATGGTGTTTAACATCCTCGTGGGAGACCTTCCATGCACATGGGTTACGGCGTGCAATATGCAATTCAAAGACACACACTGCTGTATGTAGTTGAAGCTTTCAAATTATAGAATACTCTGTTACTCTTCTTCAGGGGGGAATGAAGGTGTTGTCAGAAACAAGTAAGGGAAATAGTTCACAATAGAAGAGAAAAAAACAGCACACTCAGATTAAATGAAGTGTGTTACTGAGCGGGATGAATTGAAGAGGGCACATACTACAAATGTGATATTTCTACACTAAACAGCAAAGATTTAAACAAGGCATTACATTTGTTCAGCAAAGGGAGAGTTATGCAGTCTAATGGGTTTGGCAGACAAGATGGATGCCACTGCCATAAAATGAAATGCACAGGACATAAGAGGCGCTCTCAGGTTGCTTCAGTCCAAAAATATGATTATGAAATCAATCATATGGGATGGGAATGGAAATTTAGACATTTTCAAAACAGTTGGTGACATAGACAGCAGCAAGGTGTAAGAGTCAGAACATATTAATGGAATTAACTGAAATCATATAATATAGAAAAGTCTGGCACAGCTACAATTATGTTTTTCAGCCCTATTGAAAGCAGTTGCTGAGTGCATCATGCAGCAATCTCTCCTCTTGATCGGAGATCTTCAAAAGGGGGTCCTGCATGGGGGTCGTAAAAGTTTTGGTTGATTAGCCTTTCTTTTTATATATATATTCCCCCGTGGATTTTTTTTTCCACTAATTGAAATATCTTTAAATCCACATTAACATGAATTCAACACACTGTAGCAAACAGATAAATGGAGGCAGAAGATGTTTTTCAGTCATCAATGCACACATTCAGCGACACACGGGTGCTCTTTCAAGCTGGGTACAGTTTCATTCACAACACCTGTCCCATCAGCCAGGAATCAGAATCAGAAATACTTTAATAATCCCAGGGAGAAATTACTTCATTACATTACTCCATATGTAATAGAGTGACTATAGGACCAGTTTGATATAACACAATTTTATACAATATATATAATTAGGGGGTCCCCGCTCCATCTCCCCATCAGTTTAGGTCCTTGGCCTGGAAAACGTTCAAGACCCCTGCTCTAGATGATAGTCAGCCAATGAAACCCTCACTAATTGGGTTTAGTTACAAAAGTTGAACATTTTTCAAATAACTTGTGTCATATTGCCAGCCCATGTGCCAGCCTGAAATTTGACACCCACAAATTCTGCCATTCACTAGATTAAAGGCGGTCAAGTAATGTCGCTTCATCGCACAAGCTCCATACGAATGAATGGAGAACAACTGATGCTGCCTCTCATGTCTCATGCTCTAAACAGCAGCTGGGAGGAAGGATCTGCAACAATGCTGCTGAGTACGGGGTGCAGTAGTGTTTCCCTTAAGGAAATCTCTAACTCTATATACATGTACAGGGAGATCCTCTTAGTTTTTAAGAAACTGATTTCAAAGTTTTGATTTCCTTACAGTCTTAATTATAAAAAATGAACAGAAAGAAATGCTTTAAAGATATGCATAAAAACTATGCATGAAAAAACTATGCATAAAAAGATCTATGAATAATATTTACTTTTTTTTTTTTTTTTTTTTACATCCTAGCATATCTTTTTGTTTTTTCAGAATGCATACCATGCTGCATTAGCATTTGAATCATTTTAGGGTAGGTTTAGAGAATATATATATATATATATATATTTTTTTTTTTTTTGCTGGCCTTTAAGTAGATACATTTATTTAATGGCTGATTCAAGCAAACCCTAAAGGATTAAAATG
>NW_015150600.1:94802-114218 GCF_000732505.1 Cyprinodon variegatus
ATGATCTCATGTGTGGAAAAGGCATTTGTTAAAAATAAGATAATACAATTTTTTGAACGTATTTCCTGTGTATGTACAAAGAGAAATGTTACAGCTGTTACTTTTTCGCAACTCCGTCTGAATGGGGGTGTACTTGGCTATGAAAGTGCAAGTGAGCTTTTCTGTGGGGTGTTAAGTTTGAGCTTTAGGAAGGCCAAACACTTTTGTGGGCAAATGATATAAGCCCAGCACTCCTCCTCCATAAATTACTGGCTCATTACAGTAATGCAAACCATTTAACATAGGAGGAAGGGGGGAGGGACAAGGAGGATGTAAAGGGGGTTTGGAGGTAGCAAGATGCGTAGGCGCGTGGGTGGGGTGCAGCAAGTGAAACGGAAATATCGAGGAGAAAAGCGGTGAGTACAAAGAGGTGGGGGGTTGTATAACAGGAAATGAAGGAAAAAAGGAAACTTGGGTAAAAAAGGAGAAAAAACTGCAGGAGAAAGTTTGTTGTGGTGTGATTAAGCATTTGTTATGTATGAAGATGGGCTCTGCATTAGGTTAAAATCACCTATTCTGCTGTAGGTAAAAAAAAAAAACAATCACAAAAAAACCCAAAACAATGGAAAAGTATTAATATGACTAGAGGAAGGGACTGAGATATAAACTCAAACAGGATTAGACAGCAGAGCACAGAGGGGGAGGAGGAAAGCCGGAGATGTAACACATGTAATTGAATAGTGAACTAGAGAGGGCCTGAGTGTAAGCACTGATTAATACCATTCAAAATGATTGTCTCCTTGTATCTGTGAGAACACCTCATTGTGACTTTCATATCTGAACATTCAGCAAGTTCTGTAGGTGCATGAGTGTGTGAAACAAGACAATAGATGTGAGGGGTAAGGAGACAGAGGGTGCCCTCTAGTGCTAGAGGTTTCTTTCATCCCATCTCAAGGTGGTAAGCTGGTGTCAAGTTTCCACAACTTCCTGGTGTAAATATAAACAATTATCCACACCAACCATAAGATAGCTATATGTTTTAAAGTAGATCAATAAAGTTGCAAAAAATGGCATCTCAAAGAGCCATCTCTGTTTTGTAAAACAGAGATGGCTCTTTTTTTTTTTACAACTTTATTGATGGGGGGGTGTTCAGACCATATGAAATACAGTTTTTATAAACGGTAACAAAATGATGTGGTGGGAAAGATGATTCTGGAATCTTTTAGTGTCCTAATCGATCATATATGGAACTGTGACTGAAAATGATGAAGATTATGAGCACAAATACTGTAACATCAAACTATTTTTAAATGTTATAATAGCTACAGTAAAAATACTAATGCTAAGGATTTATGTGACAGCACAACTATTTGGTAAATTTCCTCATTAGTCTACAGCTCTATCCGGTGTCATTTTACCAATAAAAAACATACAGAAAAAGCTCTGCTAATGCACGTTTTTGAGAGCCAACAAGGTGGTGTGGGAAGAGTCCAGATCCATTTGCACCTCTGAAGCAGAGAGAAGGATTTATAGATGGGGTGTGAAACAATCATTCAAGTTAGTGCATTCAATTAGCAATTGCTTGTTTCTCACACTGAGGCTTCTCTACTCGTGAGCTGGAAAATCCAGGCTCACAGGATACTTATGCTTTTCAACTAAATATCCAAGGAATTCATTGACATTCCACTTGCTTTCAAACTGCATACAACTATTCAGACAGCTCCATTAATTCTGCTGATTGTGTCAAGTCCTCAAAGATTCAGTGGACTGATTAGCTACCGGATAGACACTACCTCATGGTTTTTTAATAAGAGAAAGATTGTGAGCCTGTGGGAATAAAATAAAATGCTTTTCTTTAGTATTTGTATTAAATTATGCTTATATTGTGCATCTTAAAGCATGTTCATCAAAACAGAATGTATTGTTTTTAAACTGTTAATAAATCAAGACGTTACTCATTACTTTAATAAGAATATTCATTTTCCAATTGTTTACTGATTTAATTTTCAAGTTTCACCTTACAGGAAAGTGACATAAATCTAATTTTTAAAAACCCTTTCAGAATGTAATCACTAGCAGAGCTTGTATTTGTAAATGTATATGCTGTATCAATAAAGCTTTAGCTGTCGCCAGCTGGGCACACTTTTTATCAACTGTTTCTGGTTCTTTAGAGTTTTAAGCCCTGCATACCATCAATCTGGTCATTATCTTCGGCTATAGATTCTTTATGGGACTTGATGGATTCAGGACTAGAATTACTTTGCTGATATTGCTTTTTAATTTTAACAATTTTATTTTTTTTTTTTTAGTTGGAGCCAATTACCTTCATACTTACATATTTTTAACAGCTTTACTATTACCGCATAATGGAAGCATTCTTTATTGTTTCCTTATTTACAGGGACATTTTATTTTCTATGCATTATCCTTAGAAATTGCTGTTATAGTTTTGTTGTTTCCTCTCATGTTTTAAAAATTCTAATTCCTCTTATTCATGTGCATTTTGGTATATTGAAGCAGTTTTATAAATGTGCCAATTTTTTCATATAAATTCTCCCCCGTAAAAGGAAAATCTAAAATCAGGAACAAAATTCTGTAGTGCATAACAAACAGACCATTTGTATGACAAGAAGGTAAAAACTGGAGGAAAGTGCAGGGTATTGATGGGGGGTATTGATGCAAGCAGATGATCAAACCATTCATCAATTATGTACCAAGAGAAGTAAGGCAAAGGGAGGCACATGAATGATTTAGAATGGCCTTGTGCATATGTAAAGTGTTTCTGCATATGTACCGAGAAACAATGAGAAGAACAATAATTAGAGCAAACTTAGAATATTGAAGCCAAAAAGCTTTAATATAATAATGGTTAAGCCCCAGCATGCAGTGTATGAAAAAAAAACACTTCCAAGAGGGCATTTTGTATTAATGAAGTCTGTTTAAATCATTCAAACCATAAACACACCTAACCATCCATTTAGGCTAAACTGTTGTGTGTTTAAAAAAAAGAAAAAGATTAGCTAATGTAGTGTGTATTCTAGGCCAGTCAATACAGTTGGATGGACTGCTTTTCAGTAGAACATAATGGCCAATTATGCTGCATGTACACTAATGGCCCGCATTAACTGGTATGAGTATGGGGGCAGGTGGTGGATTCTGTGGTAAAAGAATGCTTTCTGGGAATTTGGCAGTTTGAAAAACGGTACACTGTGGCTTGCTCAGGGAGGCCTGAATCATTCATCAAACTAGAGCTACAGACATTTATATGGCCGAACTCTACCTAAATACTGCAGCATCATGCCTCAGAACCCTCAGCAATTAGGAGAGATGTGGTTTTCACTTCTGCGCTGCTGTCTTCAATCACTATATAGTACCTTACTAAATTAATTTTCTTGATTTTCTATATTATTTTAGTGGTTCATAGGATCCTCATATAGTATCATCATTCACACCAAATGAATTTTTGCACACAAAGATAAAGCTTAAAGCATTTTTTGGAGCTTTTGTGTGACTGACAAATGGGGTGAATACCTGTTAAATTGCAATTTCTTTTGTAGATAAAAATCTAAAAAAAATGGGAGGAGTATTTTCATTTAAAGGAATAGTACACCCAAAACATGATTAGCCTTCATTTTCTACTCACCCCCATGCTGAACAACACTCTGGAGTACTTTTTTGATATCTCAAATGCATCTGGAGATCTGGGAGGCTTCTTGCTGTCTGCTGACATTCAAATAATGGAGGTCTATGGTGTCCGAGACAGAAAGGTCCATAAAAGTCCACAAAAAACGTGTCAATATTCCTCCATACTGCTCGTCCAATGTATTCCAAGTGTCCTGAGTGGGTAGCATCCAGAATTTGCTCGAAACAAAGTCATTTAGAATGTTTTTAGAGCATAAACAGTAGTGTATAGGATTTCCTGAAAGCGCGCACATGCGCGCTCACGACGCTACGGAAGCCGGCACACCAAACCAGATGAAAGTGCGCATTCAGCGTAGAAGAAGAAATGTGCTGTTTACCTGTGCAAAGAAAGAAACAAAGAAAGAAAAATGTCTGAGGACTTCAGTGTTGAGGAAGAGCATGAGTTCTTTGCCGAGCTGAATGCGCTGGTTTGGTCTGCCGGCTTCCATAGCGTCGTGAACGCGCATGTGCGCGCTTTCAGGAAATCCTATACACTACTGTTTATGCTCTAAAAACATTCTAAATGACTTCGTTTCAAGTAAATTCTGGATGCTACCCACTCAGGACACTTGGAATACATTGGACGAGCAGTATGGAGGAATATTGACACGTTTTTGTGGACTTTTATGGACCTTTCTGTCTCGGGCACCATAGACCTCCATTATTTGAATGTCAGCAGACAGCAAGAAGCCTCCCAGATCTCCAGATGCATTTGAGATATCAAAAAAGTACTCCAGAGTGTTGTTCAGCATGGGGGTGAGTAGAAAATGAAGGCTAATCATGTTTTGTGTGTACTATTCCTTTAAGTCCTCTTTCAGAATACTTTATGTATAGCCTTAAACATTTTAAGTTCAGGACTCCCAGAATGACGAACAGACAGGCAAGGAGCCCTTGCCTCACTTGGAAATCTGCTTCACAGAATTAGCTTTTAGTAAATTATATTGAAAATCTGACTGTGTGTTGAAGCAGAAATATGAAAATAATATACATGCTATCAACATCGACCCTGCTTGATTATCAGAAAGGTATTTTTTCTAAAGGTTGAAAAAGCAGAATGCTAAAATGAGCTGGCTCACTCTTTTTTTCGGCATCTGTGTGTGATAACTCATATCAGCTGTATTTCAAAATCTGCAACGCTCCAAATTAAAGTCTCTAAATTAAAGATTAAATATTGCTATTTTACCATTTTAAAGATTGAATCGTACCATTTTCATCTCTATATACCGGTTTTCACATGTTGGCTCTCATTCGAGCTATCTCGAAAGATGCAACCAGAAACAGAAGGCAACAGCCAATACTACCTGCACACCCACACAAACACACAGGTACCTGTTCAGCTACTGCATCTCCCTCCACTATCACCTCCATGGCAATTAATCTGAGCTTGTTCTTTTTTTCTCAGAGAGTTAAGCCTGTCACACTTACCTTTCACTCTTTCATCATCCCTCACTACCTAAAGAGCCACGTGAAGACAATATGAGTCCTGGAGGGGCGGCGATATGACACAACGCCGACAGAAAACAGCGACCTTGATTTAAATCATACTGGCATGCAGATTTATCACTGTTTAACTTGTCCAAAGTGTCTCCTCTAGTTGGTGCAGATCAGACTCTGTGAGCTGTTTGGCTTTCCTCTGGGAGCGCCCCAGGCTCTAGCCAAGCTTGGCTCAGTTATGTTCTGTTCTGCATTGTAGAGGATGCAGTCACTGTTGCGACAGGCTACCAATGTCAGCAACAACACACAGACATTACCCAAGTGTGTTTAAAAAGTTTAGGCCATTGAGCCGATCGCTGGAGGATTTCTTTGGAAATCTTTGGGGCCTGTTCTTTGCAAATCAGGTTATATTCAGCCATTTACGAAGCAATCTTTCTTTTTGGTCATGTGGGACACAGCAACGCAGTAGCTCATTATAGCAGTCAACAACAATCGTCTATGCAGGTAGAATGTTATTTGGCAACAATCTACCAGGTCACTAATAAGGAAAAAAAACACCCAATGACCCTAAAACTAGCATGTTTTAGGGCTTCTTAGTGGGCTAAGCTATAAGTCTATATTCAGATTTGCCTACCGATAAGGGATATAGTTCATGGCTAGCCAAAAATAGCTAGCAGTCATTAAGTGACCATATTGCCCAGTAATTTGCTAAGTTTATCATCATAGTAAAGCCCCAAGCAAAAAAAAAAGGAAAGAAACGTTTTTGCATTACTTTACTTTACGGGTGTAATAACACTGCAATAACTAATACTATTTATCTATTTAGCAAACCAGAAACCGCACCTTACCTGCCAACACTTTATTGTACATAAGATACTGTATACATAAGTCACCTTAAATCTCTTCTTTTTTTTGCCTTCGACTGGGAAAACTGGTTGCAGTGTTTTGCAGTTGCTAACCGGTCCTTAACAGAAATATTCAATCCATACAAATTAAGCCAATATTATCCCAATAGATATCAAGATGTCTGTGCTTTTCCTGTGACAAAATGATTATAAGTACTCCAATGTTCTTTTCAGAAGTAAGCTCAGCTTATGGAACTAGCAGATCAAAATGGAGACATGCATCATCCTATCAGATTTAATCAAATTCTGGCAGAGGTGTCTGAGATATTGGAAGTGACGGATGGATGAACAAACAACCAGATGGGGACCAGAGGGAAAGGGACAAGAGAAATAGGAACAGAGGTAGGGTGAATCTTAAAAATGTTACAAAGAAATTCAGAGATGGAGAGCAGCATTAAAGGCAGGGCAGGGGAGGTGAGCAGCGTTGTTGCACGAGGCGATAAGAGGTCTGCTTTTAGATAGATGGAACCCAGTTATTGATAAGGTCAGACCTCATTTGCGCCAGACCTTTTACATTTTGTGAAATGTTGGCCTAGCCATTGGGCTGTCAGGAGCAATTCATCCCTTTGAAAAATGGATTGGCTTATTGAAAACAGTGACAGTGTGCTAAAGCCACAAGGCACAGGCATTGTGCCTCAGCTATAATCCACCATATTAAGGGGTATGAGCCACACTAGTTTGAAATCTTCACTGCTTTCAGAGTAACTACAGTGCTTTCTGTTGTATTTTTTAGCTTTTAGCTTTCTTATTTCCTTCTTTTAAAGATTCTTGCATAACAAACAACAACAAATGCAAATCTCACTATTTGATTGTAATTAATGATTTATTTTTATTAAAAAAACAACAAAGGTCACCCCATTCATGTGATGTTAATAACTAAGTAGTAAGGTAAGCATTCTTTTCTGTATATCTAAATAGTATACAATTATATAAACATTTGTCTGGATATAATTAATCTGTATAATGTAAACTAGGTTACTAAAGCAAATTAACTTTTCAGTAATTCCCAAGTTCTTTTTATATGAATATAGCATATAAAAATAAAATAAAATAAATGAAATTAGGTTTTATGGATAAAAAAAAATTGTGACGTCAAAAAATACTGAAATCGACTTTTTATCTGTTGCTCATTAAAGTACATAAAATCTGACCCCTCTTACTGTAATTCTTTGGACAAGGACATATAACTGGAGTCCAGAGGACTGTAAGTCTCTACACTATGACACTGGCCTGGCAACACTCCAAGGAACGTTAAGACATGCTCCATAAAATAACACTGCAATCAGTGTTTCAGATAAGCAATCCAATTGCATCTCATCAACCAATTGCTCCCTTTCTTAAAAGATTGCTGTCTGTACTGTTGCATAAGTTCAGTAGGACTTCACTTGGATTTTATACATAAAAAAATCAATTGACTTTGGAGAAGTAAATTCTCAGGAGACGCCATGCACAAAGCATTTACTTGATAATAAGAGGAACCTTCCTTTAATCAAAACCTTAAGGTGTGTTTTCTGGTCAAATATGTCTACAGATGCAGCATGAATTGATGAATTGATGATGGTATACCGTTACTGAAGGAGGAGGGGTACGTGAAGGATGCACGGTTAAAAACCACGCAAAGAAACACACTCCTCTATGTGTGTGTCTTAGCAGAAAGTAATTGTGCAAAAAAGGTTTGTCATTTACCCAAAGGTTACGTGTGCACATTAAAGTAAACTGTTTCCCACCATCTAAAATCAAAGCAGATCTATTGTCTATATTTAAAAACAGAATGTAATTTTTATTAAGTGAATAAAATAAGCTAAATATATATGAGAATGATGCCTGAAACTGGAAAAAGGCAGTTAGTATGAAATGTATGTAAAATGAAAAGAGTTTCAGTCTTGCCATTCATTACCCTATGCAGTGCACGTCTCTTATCTATACAGCTCACGATGATCATATTGTTTCCACCTTCGTCTCCCTCTCCAGGCTACTATTCCACCAGCTGTAGCTTAGGTGGCTGGCTGACCCTGACTGCCGCCATATCAAGCAGAGACCTCAGAGCTGAAATCAATAGCCTCTCTGCGGATGGAGATTGTTTGTCACCCTGTCCCTGGTCTGTCAGTCACCATTGTGTATGTCCTCAATTTGCTGCAGTCACATAACTACTCTGAGAGAATTGTCCAAGACGGAGGCCTTGAAAATGCAGAATGTACAATACTTTCTGATTAGAGATGCTGCTACTCACACAAGATCAATTAGCTGAAGTGTTTGCTTTGGAAGGACATGTAGCTCTAATTGAGCTTGATGGATGAGGGTTTATTCTTGTTTAGAATAGTCCATGGCCTATTTAGGCATTTGTCATTTCTGCTTATATTTCTGAAACTGATTGCTTAATCATTGAAAAATAAAACTGAATTATCTTTCACCACAAAATGTTAAAATAATATATAATATAATATATAATAATATAATATATTTCAGCTGATCTTGAATGCTGCAGCCAGATTTCTGATGAAAATCAAAAAGAGAGATATCTCTCCTATCCTAGCTTCTCGTCATTGGCTTCCCGTTAAATCAAGAAGAGAATTTAAAATCTCTTTCTCACATATAAAGCCTTAAATGGACTAGCTCTGGCTGATATCAGAGGTATGATTGTTCCTTATGTTCCTAACAGAGCACCTCGCTATCAATCTGCCGGTTTACTAGTGGTTCCTAGAATTTCTAAAAGTAGAATGGGCTGGCAAATTCTATTAAAAAATTTAATACATTTCAAAACATGGGGAAAAAATTGATAGTGTTTTTAAAAAAAAGAAATAATACATGTATAGTAAAAGCTGGAAAATTATTATCTTAAAAAATGAGCATCTTGTAGTCACACTTAGAAAAAAAAACTTGTTGACAAATAAATGATCTACTGTAAGGGACAGGATTTATGAAGGCTTTGTGTGCAACTGCAAAAATGAAAAATAATTAAAAAGACAGACAGTCTAAGGACTCTTCCAGGTAATACCAGATCAGTATAGAATATCTTTAATCTAATCTATCTTTAAATTGTTTGCATGTTTACAGGGATAATTGTAAATTTCATAAATACAATTTACTTAAACAAATATTTACTAAAGCCCTGCGCTCAGGTTTAATGAGCTTGTGTTTAATACAAGAACAGCTTCAACTGGATTAAGATTAATTTCTCACAGTGCACATCAATGAACTTCAATTTTGCAATGAGCTCTTGCAAAGACAAGAGTCTAATCAAACCCCACAGAGGCTACCCTTATAAAACAGAACGGATCCTCTCTCCCACAGAGTCTGACTCACTCTGTTTTTCTCCTTGTGAGCGTTACAATACGCTTTCTACTCCAACACACCTCACGCATTTACAGACGGTGTTCAGAGATGCTGCTAAAACCGTACCAGCTATGCATAATTAACAGCCACTAAGATAATATGAATTTGCAAAGTTGTCATTTTTTAATCTCAAAGCTTCCCTTCTCAGCTGTGTTCGGTCAGTAAATGGAGTTAATTAGTATAAAAGAATGTGAGGTTACTGTAGCTTTGCAGTCTGCAAGGTCAATCTAAACATTAAATTTTACAAGTTAGTGGTGCAGGAGTGACAAGTTGCTTGTCTTCGGACTTATGTGGAGGTGACACTTTTAAAGAATTGATAAACGGGGGAGAAAAAAAAGCTTTAGCAGCTCATTTGAAAGGCTGTCAAGAACCACCAGTAACTCCACTTATCACTAGTTGCTGGCACCTCTCTCCCTGTAGGAAATGCTTCAGCATTAGGTGGTTGAAAACCAATCTCTGCTTCAACACTACGTTAGAACAGATCTTTGGCACATGGAAACTGACAGTCTTACGTGACAGACTTCTCCTTTACAGACGCTACAAAACAGAGCACACATCCAGAGGCATAAGCTCGGTTCTCTTTATGCAACCACAGAAACTCTTGTTGGCAGCACAGCATATGCTCGCCTTGGAATTGCTCTGTGGGCCTGGCTCAGGTTGGATGGCACTTATACAACATAGGATTTCTGAAGAATCTTCTTGATATTATTGAATGAGACAGCCGTCAGTGGGCTCCGTCTTTGTGGTTTTGATGTATTGTTTTTCTGGTGTCTGATGGTAAAATGATGTGGTTCTGTTGATAATAATAGAAACTGTGTCCTTTTACTATGATGACAGGAAAGGAAGACTGAAAAATGGGTATTTCTGCATGACAAAGATATGTTGTGCTTGCTGAAGTTTAGCACTGATAGCAACCTGTTTCCTTTTCTAACTTCATATTGACATTCAATCATTTTCTGAAGAAAAAAATTGGTCTTTGCAACATTATTAAAGGATGACCACAGCCTCAGGTAATACAACTATAGATGTAGAGTAAAATCTGAGAGATTTTCTAACTATACCTCAAAGCAGCACATCCGTGGGAAATTGGCCTTACCATATCGGTACATGGTCACACACACATCCATTCTTTTCTTGCTATAGGTAGTGAGGACCCTATGTTGACTACCATTGAGTTCCTTCAATTCTCAGTCATGTTAAACCCTTTCCATATCCTAACCTTTCCATTAACCCTAAACCTAACCATTATCAATGCATACCAACCTAAATTCACACCTTAGTCCTACTTAAGTGATAGCAAAATAACTGAGGACCAGCTAAATGTCCTCACTTTGGTACAAAATGTGCACAGCATAACAGTGAAATCAAATAAAATCAGACAATGGGGCCCACAATGTATTAAAAACACACCCCAACACACACACGCATGCACTCAAAGTGAAATAGAATTTGCCAGACAGACTCTGGTCAGAGCATATGGTGGATAGCATATGTAATACATTTCAAAGTGTCAGTGAAACCTGTTCACAAGTGACAGTACCAAATCCCTTTTGGAATAAAAAAAGGGGGGAAAAGAAGAGTGAATCAATCTAAACCAACTCCAGATACTAAAACCCTTTTACTCACTGAATATTACAGAAAATAACTCTATGTGTGATAAAAATGTAGAGACCTGTTGTGAGCAGCAAGTGTCGAATTAAACAGTGCCTGTAAGGGCTTTTCCTCATTGCAAAGCAGAGTAATTCTAACACACACACACAAACAGAGTAATATGTCTCTGCATGTTTTCATTAAGCTTCCAATTTCTTCAGCCACTAGAAACATTTCAATAAAGTCTTTTAATTAACATGCACACCGATTAGAATGTCATGTTTCAGAATGGGCAGCAATCTGTCTTCCTGTCACTCTCCCTCCAACACACCAACACACACACCAAGGCAATCCACCCTAGCCTGTGACTTAATGGCTTTTTTTTCCCACCTGCACTTAGCGCTGGACTATGGTCTGTGAATAATAAGTGGAAAGAACAAGTAAAGCAGGACAGGGGGTGACAACAGTAGTGAGCAAGAATACAAGGTGTATTTCATAGCTTGGTTGTTAATAGTAGATGCCAAATCCTATTGAAAGTTTCATACATTTTTACCATGTTTTTTATACCTTGAATTTATTGATATATGTACGGGGAGCTATGCTCTGACAAACAGTTTGGAAAGTTATTGAAACCTATTTTCAGTAAGGACTTGTCTTGTTGCTAACAGGATGAGTACATTAGAAACGTTTCCTTGCACAATAGACGGAAGTACAGTTAATTGTCAATCTATTCGCCGTACATTTGATATGTAGAATCTTGCAAAACAACTAGATTTTTTATATTTTCCAATCAAAGTCTGCAAACTGTATTTTGCCTTTGCATCTCCAGAGTATTTATTTAATCAAGTCATTAACTTGCCTGCCCTACTAAAATAACCCTTCCATGTAGATGCTACACCAAGGTTAGTGTTGGAGAAAATGTTTTTAGAATAATAATAATTCTTTCCACATAAAACTTAGTGTATAGGCCAAAATGCACAGTTTTTGAATAAAGCACCTTCTTCTACATGTTATTTGTATCCCCAACATGGCTTGTGGAAAACCTTTACGGAGGACTTCTAATAGTCTTACTAAAAAAATCTTTATTTCTGCCCTATCTCTATAAAACTCATATCTGTTCAGTGAATGACAGACAACTGATGATGGAATTATCTATCCACACAGACAAATACAGTGTGGACAGAAACTTCCATCTCTACATCTCTGTGGATCTCTACATCACCTTAAGAGTTACCATTTGCATTTTGGCTCTGTGTAAATGATCTTCTTGTCAAGCCTTTAAGCTGTCTAACTTGATCATCATGATGATGTTTGTTCACCATTGTTCTGTTAAGCCTCTGAATATTCATTCCTAGATTAACAATCATTTGAGATCAAACTACTCAAAGGATAACCTTACTTACCAATGGATACATACAAGATGTCTTTTAGAGATACATTATTAGGTTAGTTTTATTGTAATGAAAAAACCACCCACACAATAGGTTCTTTCCTTCCATTTTAAATTAAATTAAATCTAATGCCATTTATTATCCTTGTATAATGTTCAACAATATTAGAGAGCTTATATTTTCAGTGCAAAACAAATTTCTATCAAAATACCACTATTACAAAGCAAATTAAGCGCAACATTTTACATTATAAGATAAAACAAAGATACATATGTTTAAAGGAAAATAAATGAGATTTAAAAAAAGTAGTGGACAAGACACTGGGTGTATTGCACATAACGGAAGAATTCCTGAAGGAATGGAGGAATAATTGCACATTATATATATATCATCAGCAAAAGTTTTTGATGGTGATGGCTTTCTTAAAGAAACTGTTTCTCATTCTGCTTGTCTTTGCTTTGACGCTTGATGTGCAATGCCTCCCAGATACCAGCAGCTCCAACAGCTGAGAACTAGGGAGTGAACTGTCCGTGATGATTTTATGAGCTCTGCTGAGGGACTGTCTGTTAGGTAGGGGAAAGGGCAGCCAGTAATCCTGTGCTGCATTAACTATCACCAAGTATTGCAAAGTCTGCCTTAGTGTTGTTCCTGTGATGAACACACAACATCAGCAGGCTAAAAATGGACAAGCGATAGAGGGCTAGCAGCAGCTTCCTGTCCTGGTTGAACGTCCTGAAGACTCTCAGGAAGTGTAGACACTACTTGGCCTTCTCAATGACAGCTGAGGGTTTTTTGTCCATGAGAGGTCATCAGAGATCTGGATTCTCAGTAACGAGAAAATGTGGACTTTTCTACAAACTAGTTATTGACATAAGAGTAGGGGGGTCAGTTCTGTTCCTCATGAAAAACCCAAATACTTTTGTCCATTACTATCATGATCCTAAAGTTGAAATCGGTCCCAATCTATGAGGCAGTCCTATAATGTACGGAGAGCCAAGCTTTAAACACTTTTGTAATGGGTCTGAATCTGCATCTAAGGCAGTTGTATGCAGGTTTAAGCAGCAGGGACAGATAGTCAGACCCTCTGAGGTGGGGCTATAGTATAGTATAACATACAAGCCAAGCTTGATGTTAAAGTGGACATGATCAAAAGTGTTTTCTCCTCTAGTCAGGTACTTAACATAATGGTGGAACTTTGGTAATACAGCCTTTAAATTCTCAAGCTATAATTTGTACACAATCAGAATGTGCCAACTGTTGTTTGTTAATTCAGCAGGAAAGACTGCTGTGCTAGCATTAGCCTCAGACACTAGGGAGAAAATAAGGCTGGCATCTAACTGACATGTACCAGATGAACATGGACTATTATCATGCAGTTATTGCGATAGCCTTCATACTCTACATACAAAGCCCCTTCACCTCTGCTGGTATCAGAGTCCTGCAGAGAGCGTCCTTCCAGCTGACCACTGGCATAGGATATTTCCAAGTCAGACCAGCTCTCTGCCATGATGATGACACAGCAGTGATGAACAGAATGATTTGCAGCAAGCTGTAGTTTCCGGTTGGCCGTTTTATAGGTAACAAATCTGCCTTTGGTGAGATACAGGTTTGGTAGAATTGGCTTGCGTGGTTTTTCAAACAATATGTGTTGGTCTATCAGATGCATTTCAGGTGAATGCACTATATTTTGTGCTTTTATTGCAACTTCTTTTTAAAGTAGAATAGCGACTACTCGTTTGCGATACTACAGATGATTTAACAGCAAAATATGTAGATGGTGATGAACCACACATTTCTTATATTTTTTTTAATTCTATTAATGAAATATCAGGAACAATTGACAACTGAGAAAACAGGAAACATGATGCTGGGGAGTATGTGATAGCAAAATAAAGACTCATTTTGTGAGTTGCAATTAGTTTCCTTGCCTGGGGGAGGGTAGAATCAGACAGACGAGAATATATAATTAATAGCCCTTCAGTTTCAAGCAAAGCAACCTAAGATGCAGACTTCTTACTAAGAAATCCTTGTTCTTTTTAGGGAAAAAATAACTCATCCTTTTCAAGTTTTATTGCGCAAATAACGCTGCTTTCACACAACTAGCATTATTTCCATCACATAAACTGCCAAGGGAAAATAACTGACTCTGCCACAGCCTATTGCCACACAAACATAAAAACTGAACACCGATGTATACCTGAGCTCCCTAGGGCTGATGGCCTGCATGAGTCAGAAACCCAGCTGCTATTTTGCTGAGCTTATAGCTCTGTGAATCTGTGTATGTGGGTGTGTGTTTATGTAAAAATCTCAAATGAGGTATAATACTGTCTAATAACAAGTAATAAGGCCAGTGTTGACCTTGTAATAGCTGGTTTCCTGCCAACCCAAGGGCTTGAAAGACTGTCTTTGTATAATACAGGCTGCTGCTTAAGCAGATCACTTGAAGGGTTAACTAAACTGAGACACCAAAAAGGACCTTTCAGTATCAGAGCAGTCAGGCCCAATTTTGACAAGACAAACATAAAAAGAGTATGACAGGTTTTTACTAACCCTTATGTGAATCAAAGCAGAGAATAAATCTGTGAAATCCAAGACAAAGTATTTAAACTAGTATGTCCAGTATGTGTTTCCATATGGAAAATGTGCTCCAAACACTAAATTATATTTTATTTGAGGAACTATGAAAAAAACTTTTGTAAATACTTTATTTAACAATTAACTGTATTACATTTATTAATGAGATTTTTTAGTATTTAAAACGGTTTGGAGAATGTCACAAATTTATGACAGATACAATTGTCATCTCAAAAAAGTGCTATTTTTGAGATGACAATTATGATTTAGAAACTTTTAAAAATCAGCAGTTTGTCTCTCTATTAAAACTAATATGAAACTCTTACCAGACCAAACAAAGCAGCCCAAATGGCCACTTTTTAAGCAGCTTGGGCTTACAACATATGTCAGCAGTTCACAATGTGGGACAGAGAATAACAACAGAGCATAACATATGCATATGCAATACAACATTTTCTTAAGAATTTAAGTGTTTTTCTTATCTGTAATCTGTAATTGTTAAAATTAAAATGAATGCGTGAAATATTTTTACTCTATGTGTGACATGAGTGTGAAATGAGTGACAACAATACCTAAATCATTTTAGATGTACCTGTATTTTACATTTTTATTTAACTACTTTTAATTAACTAGAATAATAAAATAATGACATTCTATATGCATAATATTATTTATTAATTAAAAATGCAAATTATAAGAATTGGAATGACAGTTGCATTTTTGAGTAAACTGTTGTTTTGTTACTGTGCTATTAAATAAATGTGGCTAATTGTAATGTAGGCTGCATAAGCTGAAAAGCAAGGTTAAGTTACAGTTTGATTTTTTTAGCCAGAGGTTAGATGCATCTACAGGACAACAGAACAGATGAATATTCTATTTAAAGAGGCAGGCGGCCTTGAAGCAGTGAACCTCAGAAGCAGAGATGTTCAAACACAATTTGCTGTTTGCTCTCCTGAGCTCACCTTTTCATTCTTCATCTGATTTCACTCTGGTGTCTCTGTGGGCCCAATGCCACAAAGCTTCGCCTTAAGCCTAAAATATCCTTGAAAGAGAAGTGGGAGAGGCCTGTATCTACATAGCTCCCCAATGCCAGGCAATACGCCCTTTAACTAAAAACTGGTTTAGTTGAATTTTCTACGCACAGATCTGCTGTTGCATAGCCCTGTTGCAATAGGATAAGATAATATTCACAACCTTATCTAACCAATCCATGATACAGTTGTAGGTGTTGATATTTAAAGTTGTACTTTGTCATTTGAGGTTACACAATTAAGTCAAAGATTTTGTTCCTAATGTCTTGAAAAAAGGATTGTAACATTGTAAGAGTGGCAGCCTAGTTTACCTTGTGTTTCAGCTTATGCAAATTTACAAGATTAAATGGCTGCCTTGGTTTTGGGGAATGTAACATTTTAATATCATTAACTGGAACTACAATCAGCTGTATTTTATTTCTCATGATAAACACTTTTTACCTTCATTTTTTCTGTTGTTGAAGATTTTCCTAATTCACCAGCAGAGTTTTTTCTATGGCAAAACAGCAGCCTAATTTTGTGTGTGATCTTTGTAAACTGTATTATAGTATATCTATGAATGTGGGCTTACTCTATCTATAAGAGGTCTTTGTGCCCCTATTTATAGTAAAAGAAAGACTGTTTAGGCTGCTGTGGCTCCCTTTCTTTCTTACACATGACCTGCTTTGAATGCTGCGCTCAGATAACTTCAGAGTTGAACTGTTTCTGTTCACTTGGGGGTGGGATTTGGTGGTGCACTGGTTAGCGCACATGACCCATGTATGGAAGCCTTAGTCCTCGATGCGGGCGACCCGGGTTCAAATCTGGCCTGTGGTTCTTTCCCGCATGTCTCTCCCCCTCTCTCATACCCCCTTTCCTGTCAGCCGACTATCCATAAAAACAAGCCACTAGAGCTGTAAAAACTAGAAAAAAAGAAAAAACCCAACACAAAACAAGGTTCACTGGAACTACAGTTTAAATTGATCAATCCAGTTTACTGATGAGTCATAACAAAGTAAATAGTGCAGAAGCTCGTACAAACCTGGCACTTTAGCAAACTGCTCCAAATGAAAACATTACAGAAAAAGAGAAGTGCCTTTGCCTAAACAAATTGTTTCGTTTCCTTATAAGTTAAGCTTGAAAAGTTCAATTTAGAACTAAACAGGACTTATCAAGCTTGACCATGACCTGGATGACTGAGAATCTTCATAGATGTTTCCTCATCAGTTGTTTTTAAACTGTTCTATGTCAGGAATCCAGTTTGTGTGGTCTGTTGTTTGTGTTTGTCTCTCCCTCCACCACCAGGTGGTGCCCTGTCCTCATTTTTCCTCCATGCACACCTGCGTCTCATTGGATCATTCTCTGGAGGAGTACTTAAGCTATGGACTGTCACTACCTCAAGGCCAGAGTGTTTGCCAGTTTTAGGTACTCTAGACAAGATTAGTTTTGCTACTGTAAGTCGTACTGAGTCTTTGTTTCACTGAGCCTAACTGTGTTTTTGTCTTTGCCTTTCGGCAGGAAGTCATCCAGCAAGCTGGATGTTTTTGGCCTTCTTCCCCTGGAAGGATTGTTTGAGTCTCACACTGAGCAGGGGATTAACCTCCACAAGTTCTGTTCAAGTTCTCCTGGATTTCCGAGTGACAGTCCACTCTATAGCTCCTCAGGGTCCAACAAATGTCTACCTATCCACTCTCCAATGAGTCACTACCTCTGGATAAACCCACACAGACTGGATTCTGGGAAGAAGGTTTTCTCCACCAACGTGAGTCCCATTTTCTCTGTCTCTCCAAGTAATCTTTCAAAGTTCCCACGGATCCTGAACTCACCTCTGTGAACTTCCCTCCTCCCTTCCAGTTCCGGTTCACCAGCCCTCTGAGTACACAGAGTTTCCTGAATCCAACCCCTGCTGGTTTTCCACAATAAACCTGTTAAACCTTTGCCTTGCTCTCTGAGTGGTTCTCTGCATTTTGGGTCAGAACCTTAAATAAATCTTGAAATTCTAGGTCTGTTAGCCAAATTGTTAGACACCTCATTAACTTTGGTTAAATGTAAAATGGCATGTACTTTATACATATCTTCATACACAGATGACAGCAAGTTACATTACTGCCACAAATGCCCAGGGCAACACTAAACTAAACGAGGCTGTTGTGCGGAGGTGTAGCCATGCCCGCTGACCACCATCAGTAGGCAATGTGGGTAAAATGTCTTGCCTATAACTTAGACGTAAAGAGCAAGAGTTTGAACCATTGTACTGTAGGTACCAGATCTGCTCAGTTGGTTAGATTTGCTAAGGGCAATGCCCCTGCTGATGCTGTCACAACACGGCATGCCTCTCGGACAAACTGTACTGCACCCATTTTGTAAGAATCTAATCTTTTCTGGGGTTTAAAATGATCATGACCTATATTCGCTATTATTTTAAATTTCCTTTATCGACCTATAGTAACTAAAATTTGAAGAAAAAACATTCTGTCTTAAAGGCACTTACTGCGTTCTAAAACAGAATAAGCATTGTCATTTAACAAGGTCACACAAAAAGTTTCATTACTTCTTTTTATCAAGATCTGAGAGCAGGGGAGGACAATTAGAATATAGACAAAGAACATATTCTTCTCTCCTTGTTTGTGTCTAACACAATGCAGCAGTAAGCCTAACTCCAGTTAGATTAATATGTGAGTAAGGATGTAGCTTCCTTAGCTCCACTTTATTTCTCTGAATCACGTACACGGTTTAACATGGAGTAAAACTGTAAAGCAGAAGTAAAATACCTACTTTTGGAGCAGTATCATTAGAAAACGTTATACAGAAACCTAGAATTCTGTTAGCTTTAAAATAAACTAACATAGTCTAACTAACATAGACATCATATAGCAGTCAAACATCAAATTTACTGTAAACATTCTTCACAAAAAGACAAAATATTTTTCAACTATTGAATATTAAATCAAAACTTACAGACAGTGGTGTCGATGGCATAAACAGAAGGCAGACTGCAGTTGACATTTCTAGTGATTGACTGAAAACTAAACAAGATTTCTCACTTCCTGTTTTCTGTCCAAGCTCACCTTCAAGATAATGGGCTAAACAGATTGAGAGTAAATTGACGATAAACCCACAAAAAAATTAAGGGGCAGAACACTACCTGCCTGGCATATTTTAAGATGCCACATATCAATACTTGAGGCATAAACTTATAAACCTATCATGTCCCCATTTTTTAGAAGCATAACTTCTGTAACAGGCCTAAGAAACTTTTTGGCAGTCCCATCCTTGACAACTTTGACCTCAATCCTGCGTATCTTTCCATCACTGTCTGGGAAGGTGTCTGTTATGAGAGCAATGGGTTAATCATTGTGAGATGTCCGATCATCCTTCAGCAAAACCACGTCACCGTTTTCAATGTTGGGACTTGACTCTTGCCATTTGTGGGGAAGTTGTGATGTGTGTAGATATTTGCTCTTCCAACAATTTCAGAATTAATCAGCCAATCTTTCAACTTAGTGCCACTGTTGCTTTT
>NW_015150600.1:114281-184363 GCF_000732505.1 Cyprinodon variegatus
GGTCTTTCTCTTTGAATATCCCTGGAGGAGGTAAAACACTCTGCTTCTGAGTGAGAAGCATTGTTGGGGTAAGTATCTGTGGAAAATCTGGATCTGAGGAAACAAACTAGAGGTCTTGCATTGATGATGCTGTTACTTCAGCCATCAGTGTGCCAAGGACTTCATGAGATAAGCTGGAGGAGGGTACGCATCAACATTGAGTCTAAGACTCTCCTTGCGATTCAAACCATCTGTTCCGACACACCATCCATGTGAGAAGAGTGAGGTTGAACTGCCACGTGCATCCTTGATTGTTTGTGTACCTCTGAACTTCTGATGCTTTCACCACTTTATGGAACTCCAGCTCTCTGCAAGTAACAAGAAATTTGTCCCACAGTCTCAGTGTAGCTGTTTGGAAGGACCACATATTGCAAAGAATCTTCTTAAGGCATTGATGAATGAAGAAGTGTCTAAAGGATCTATCACTTCTATGTGGACCGCACGTGTGCTCATGCAAGTAAAGAGTACAGCCCAGCGCTTACTCCGAGCCATACCTCCTCTTGTGCGCCTAGCTGTCACAATTCAGGGACTGAAGACATCCAGACCCATGTAGGTAAAATGTGAGGAAGTGCTTAGTCTTTCTTGAGGGAGATCGGACATCTTTTGCTTCTCTCTTTTTCCTCTGTGCTTTCGGCAGATGACACATGCATGAAGAACAGCACTTATGCAGCGCTTGCCACCAACAAGCCATATGCCAGCCGCTCGAATTACGACTTCAGTGAATTTCCAAACTTGATGCTCAACCTGCTTGTGATAGTGTCTGATAAGCAATGTGGACACATGGTGTTTTCCTAAAAGAATAAGTGGATGCTTTTCTCTGTCACTTAAATCAGCAAGTGTAAGCCTGCCTCCAATCCTTAGCAGGCCTTCGGAATCCACGGTCAGATTTAGCTTAGACAATGGGATTCTTTTGGAGATATAATCTCCCTTCAAGAGAACATCTAATTTTTCAGAGAAGGAGCCTTGCTGTACAGCCAGAATAATTATTGTTGTGGCTTTCGACAACTACTCAGTGTCAAAAGGTTTTGGACAACAGTGCCAACTATTGCATGCTGTGGTCTTTCTGTCCTTCTTGAAGGAGTAAACTGCATGAATGAGTGTTGCAATTGCTCTTTGTAAGGACTTCCATGAAGAAAATTTTGCAAACCTCTCAGGGTTTAGTTGGTTGACCTTTTGACTTGTGACACAGCTTGTTACTTGTTGTCGGATTTCTACATCAGAATCTGGATTGATGAGCTCAAATGTCTCCTGCCGCTCACTGGTTGTCTCCGATTTGCATAAGAATGCTTGACCTGTGAACCAACTAGTTGCAGTGAGCTTTGGAGCTTGGACTGACCTAGAAGCATGGTCAGCTGGGTTATGCTCTGTAGGCACATACTTCCATTGGTTTGGTTCTGTAGACTGCCAGATTCTCTGAACCTTGCTGTGGAGATCTTTAATGTCCTTAGCTTGATCTCCCGCTGGAAAAGTTTTAAGACTTCAATACGGTTGGATGTGATCTTGTGAAATCTCAAGTTTGACTCTGAGAGAGATGCTTGGGTTTCTGTACCAAAGAAATTGCCTATTTTTCTGTTGGTGTGGAAACAAGACCATCATCTACATAGAACTCCTGTTCTACGAAGTGCCTTGTGTCTGACCCATACTGCTGTTCTCCTTTCATTGCTGCTCTTCTGAGACAGTACGTTGCCACAGCTGGAGAAGGCCGGTTGCCAAGTACATAAACCCTCATACGGTACTCGATGATGTCCTTGCTGGGGTTGCAGGGACAAGTCGATCTGACCACCCCAGTAGATCTTCTACCCTCCGGTTGCATGGCAAAAACTGGCATCTGGTACATGCAGTTCTTATTTAGGTGGGAAACAAATCTTGCTATAAATCCAAAGAGTTCTTTTTTTTATTTATTTATTTTTTTTTACTTTAAACAATAAATTCACTCCATGCCAAGCATAAACAGGAGTTCATAATATGTTTTTATACCAATGCTTCTTTAGGAAAATACTACAAGCACACAGATAATTACATACTAACGAAAACGTTTTAAAAGCACACTTGATCAAATGAACACAGCCCACAGTGTCTCCTTCCTGCATTTGGGTGTCAGGCATATAATTGAAGGCTTATAGTACAATGTGCTTCCCTTCTGCTAATCCTTCCTATGTTCAAGCCACACGCTGATTTTACAAACTACACTCCACAGGTACACATTTGATTAGTGCTGCTGTATAAATGGAGCTTTATAGGACAGGAGGATAAAAAAAAAACAGAAAAATAGAAGGAACCAAAATAAGGAGGATAACAAGTGTGTAAAAAGAGAAGATAGGTGGACAGTCTAGTCTATGATATAAGATAGATTTGAACAATGATAAAGTTAAGGTGAAGAAGACTTTAAAAAAGCATACATAAACCAACAAGTCAATGACTACATCAGGTATTTTTCAAATTTTTGTAACAGGATTTACCTCCTCCTCTCTCTGCTCCTATTTGTTCTATTGTGAACAACAGATAAAGTGCAAAAATAGTATAAATAAAGCAATTAAAAAACTAAGTTTACAAAGATCAAAAAGCATGACCTTGGATTTTATTTGCCATTTATTTTTATTTTTTTTACTAGAAATTTTCCAGTGTCATCTTCCAAATAAAACCTCTCTTACATTTATTATTGCACTGTGCTGTTTGTTGACAAATTTCCAGATACCTGATTCCAAGAACGTAAACGTGTTATGCAGTTTGAGATTTTAATGTAGATAAAATTCCATATAGATGCATTTCAGAAGCGTGATATAATGAAGATTCAACCTTAAGACCCCCATATTAAGTACCGAATGGTTAGCTTAGCTCTGTGGAGGGACCCCTCTGACCAGAATGGATCATTCTCATTTCTCATTTGTTTCTCCGTAAGCTTAAATCAGTCTTAATAGATGTGATCCATACAAAGTACCTGCAGACTTTTTTAAAGACCTTAAACTGACAGGCCTCCAAGATTTTCCTTTGGCAACTTATACATGTAACTTATACACAACCTGTGCTCATACCATGTAGAAAGTCTGGAAGCTTTTAAAAGCACAGATGCTGATCGGTAAACCACATCTAGTTGGGCTATTGTCCCGAAAATATGGCATCCAAAAAACAAAAATATATTTGTATGTAGAGTGAAGGTAAGTTGCGTTCTGCCAATGCTTAATGCTTACTTTATGTAAACAGCTAAATGCAACTATGTCTGTAGCAAAATCTTTATTTATATTTATTTAAAATGCCCTTATTTTGCCAGGTGTCTAATCAGTGTAATCTATTCACTCAAAAAAATGTACAACACATTAAATGCAGTTGGCATCAGCCAAAGTTAGCTCTCTAGACTTGTTTTGAAACTCAAGTGATACGAATTTTACACTGCACAGAAGGCTAATTGCAGTTGACGTCCAGTCAGCCCTTCTGATTGCCAACAGCCATCTTTGACGATGTTAATTCTCTTTTGGTAAGCCATAAAAATAAATATATGGGTCTCCTTTTCCACTGTCACACCCGATGATAGAACATACGGACGGCATATTTTACGCATAGGGGACTAGAGCAGGTACCCCATAGGGTTCAAGCTCAAACCCTATGAATCCAGTAGAGGATCCCTATGGAACCCTATGGATGACAGTGTCTTCTAGGGTCAGCTACAAGGCATCTATAGTCAAAGTGTATGAATTTCACCTGTAATTAAAGAGGAAGATTTTGCATGTTTAACCAGCAATCATGATAAAAAAAAATCAGAGCCCTGCCAACTGCCATGATGGCTTTTCTAAAGAGCAAAATCTTGAAAACACTGTCTTTTCTGGTTCAAACATCAAACTAATTTCCCACTGAAATTAGCGTGTTTACATGGGTTTTTCAAATGCACGGGATTGTAATTAGCATCTGGCTCCTTTACCATTTGATAAAAGCAGCTGGGTCTGACGCCTTGCTGGCAAGCTGTATGGTCTCTGTCCCACACCACTGCAACTATGGTGATGCCATCACACTGGGTCAGCACTAAAGATGTCATAAGTTCAACAGAAACCAGGAAAGTAAACAATGGAAAACAACATAGAATGGAGATAGGCCGTAGTAGACTGATCAAAGCCACTGAGTCGTTTGATGCGGGTTGGTGAGCCGTGCCCACTGCCTTTAAAAGCCGATTGTTAATAGACTTAAACAGGTTTGTTGGCCAGTGGGAAAGAGATATTAAATAAACAAAAACGGGGATTTTACAATAACATTCATGCTGAAAAATCCATTCCTATTGTAAGGTATACAACAGACATTAAGTCAAATCTAATATTTTTCACATTTTAAAAATATCACCTGATATTGTTCATTAAGAAATGACTCCTAACATTCCTCACTGATTTTGTGCAGCAGTAAAGCTTGCTCATTCACACAAAATTATAATTAATCTGTCAAACAAACATGTTGTAAAATACTCTCAATTCAACTTGGCTTAACAGAGTTGTATGCTCAGATGCAAACCAAAAACCACCCACTTTTGTGGAGATTTAATATTCTTAGATATTTATTTCTTTTTCCAATTTGCCATTAAGTTTACTTTATCAATGCATTTTTATAAATGCCATATTTCATTGCATATATACAGTGTATGTATACAGTAAATCTAAATAAATTAACTCAAATCATATCACGTTTAACAGAGTTATTACTCAAAAAAGTTTAGCAAGATTTAATTGAAAGCCATTAAATCCAGACCTCACTTTCAATAAAGGTAACATTTACAGAAAATGAGGGCTTGACATACTCAAAGGCCACAGCTTTTTAGACATCATATAAAACTGAGATCATGGTGTAAAACTATGTATAAATGTAGCACTAAAGGATAACGATGTGGGATTGGAGTTTGTACTGAACATAGGAGCTAGTTACGATTTTAAAGAGAAACAACTGTGCTGTTTTATATCAGGGGAAACTTGTGCTTAAAAGTTGGAAGCAGCAACCTTGTTCCCAGTCAAATGATCCCAAGCAGAACCTGGACAAAATTAAAGACAGCCCCAGGCTGAATGTGGTACATATGCTGTTTGGTAATGAATGATAACGGTGCCAAGATTGCAACTGCCTTTCATGTTTAAGGAGATATTTATATACCTTTTATCTTTTAGTTCTGAACATGCACACAAAACAGTTATCTTTGCTTTATCAGTGGCATCAATCAAACAATGGGAAATGGCCAGCAACGCGTGTCATACTGTGGCCGCTAGCCAGAACTGTTTCTGAACCACATTTAGGAGACCGAAGATAAAGCAATTTTAACGTGGCCAATATGTTACACATTCTGGTGACTTCCTCACAACTGGGTGATGTACCATCTGTCAAAAAATACAAAAAAGGGATGAGAGGGCAGAAGAAGAAAGAGTGACTTACGGAGTCAATCAAAAGCCCAAAAAGTAAAAATAAATATTAGGAATAAAAGTGACTTTTAAGTACAAACAGATTTTGCATTTAGATACTCTAGTAACCTTCATGTAAAATGGAATCCTACAGAGATAAAGACAGGGATGTTCTTTTAGAGCGTGGTCATCATGCCGGAATAAAGCAAAGCAACGATAGGAGGTAAATGACAGGTCAAAGGTCATAGCCAGCAGGAGGAAATGACATCAGCAGGAAGTATGAATAAACAGTGGGGGATAATCACCCAATACAAGCACTGACCTTGCAAAGGATTAGCAGCAGCTTTGTCTCTCTAATATACAGATGTGGAAAAAATGAGAGAGAGAATGACCTTCATGTAAGAAAGTTTGTGATCTAAAGTTTAACTGAACTTAAGAATGATGGCTGTAAACAACAACACGTTTGTTTGAATTGTGCTTGAAGTAAAGTTTTGACATCTTATTCAAGCATAGTTAAATAAAGCAGGTATGTTTCAGTAATTAGAGTATAGAAATGTGTGATTGATTTAACATATTTAACCAAAAATCCTGCACATTTTTAATCATTTCTATATGTATAATGTAAAAACAGGCAATTTAGACAAGTTTAGAATGAATGACCCATTGACTACCATTATAGTACATACTATACTACCCAACATTCGGATTAGCACCACACTAAATAATATTTGACAAACCAGACCAGTCTAATAAAAAAAATCTGATTTTTTTTATTTTATTTAAATCACTAATAAAACCCATTTATCAATTATTCATTTTTTTTTTTTTACCTATTAATGTTAAATTCAATAAATCACAGCAAATGTATTAGTTTTAGGTATAAATAATGAGCCATTGATTAGTCATTGTTGACCGGACTTTTCCTTTAATCAAATGCCTGAATAATAAGGGAATCTTGTAAAAAAAAAAAATTGATCTTGGGTGAAAACTTTAATGTATCCTAAGAATGTTCGCCCAATCAATCTGATTAAACAGGTGAAACCAATCCAGGTTTTCAGCAAACCTTTTTAGCTCTGACCATAGTTTTATGGAAGTGAAGTCAAGACTTTTCACAGCTACTCCAAAGCACTGACATTGCTGTCTTTAAGCCATAACTGGTTGTTTCATGTGTTAATGTTTAGGGTCTTAGTCTGAATTTCAAAGATGCTGCTTTAAAGTCCTGGCAGAGGACTAGA
The DNA here is from genome assembly GCF_000732505.1 of Cyprinodon variegatus. Lineage (NCBI taxonomy): Eukaryota > Metazoa > Chordata > Actinopteri > Cyprinodontiformes > Cyprinodontidae > Cyprinodon > Cyprinodon variegatus. The sequence goes on from NW_015150600.1 coordinate 120,916, forward strand.
AATGTTACCTTATTTCTTCCACACCTTATTCTTTATCTTGCTATGTATCTTGCATCAACACATCTTGCAGAAAACCAAACACTTCTGTTCTTACTGTTGGAATTCTGTTCCTAGGCTTGCCTACAAGCATTTCCCTCTACTCTTCAAATGTAACAATGGTCATATTAACCCAACACTTCGGTATTAGTTTCATCAGACCACAGAACAGGTCTCTAACCCTGAACCATTACGGGTAAAGACTTGCTTCTTTTTAGACAATTGCATTCATCATCTGGACTTTCCGAAATTGTTAAAAAGCAATAAATTTAAACTTCTGTAAATGTCTGGCTTAAATTTTATATTAAATAATTTTCTAAATAAATATGAGCAGCTAAAATGTAAAAAAAAAATGTGTTGTAAATGCTAAACCTGATCTGAGTGGGTGTGCGCTCTGTTATATTAATGGAAGAGGCAAAATAATGGGTTTGCCCAGGGCACTATTCATGCAATAGCGTTCTTTAACAGCCAGGCAGAATCTCTCTAAGGAACTCAAGCTAACTATAGAACCTACAGTAGGGTATTTAAACTATTAAACACTCCCATATCTGATCCCCATCATACATCACCTCCTCCTTAACCTGGAGGACAGCTCTATTCACACATGAGGGAGATAAGTGGAGAGGGACAGTTTGGGAGAACAAGACGCAAAGGGAGAGTGAGTGAGTTGATGCACATGAAAATAAAATGAGAAAACCACTGGGAGAGAAAGGATGCTGAACAGTTTACACCTGTCCATGGGCTGCGGTAGTGATGCTCCAAGACGATGGCACTGTGCATATGATGGTGTCTCTGGAGAAGGACCTGTCATGTTCAGAGACACGCAAAGGAACTAATAAGAAAAGTAGCAAAAATGCAATGCCTCACTTCTATAAACAAATGCCTTATAGCAAGCAATAACAGGGACATCCTGAGCATACTTCTACAGCTTGGTGTTATTGAGTCCCACGGGCACACTTAAAGCATGCTGTTATTACGAACTATGAGCCTAGGAGAACGAGGAAGATTGTAGGAGTGAGAAAAAGATCAAGCAAATTGATCCATTTTTATAAAAACTTCATAAGTACAAACAGGGACTGTTGTTACTAAAGCTGCCTCCTACCTAGAGTGCAAACATTGCTCCTGGACATACTCAAACACATCTATAAACACCGGTAGACTCGCATAGATGTGTATAAATAAAGATAAACACATATATTCAAGTCATTATAAACATTCTTCTTAATGCTTAGGCCTGAAACAGCAGAGCACACGCATTATTTTCCAAAAGTTAAGCCAAAGTGTGTTAGCTGTAATATCATAGTGTGAGTGGAAGAGGATATTAGCGAGCTCATAAGTGTATCTTATAATAAATGTGCAGCGGCTGTGCCGTTCTGTTTGTGACTGTGCGTGTAATTGCGATTGAAGCTCGCTTGGCTGTAATCCTCAAAGTGAGGTTTGTGTGTCGGGGTGTGTTAGCCAGTACCCTCAGAGGAGAAGTAGAGTGGGACCAGTAGATGGTGGAAAGCATAAGCTTGAAGCCTTCGTAGCTTAAGCCCCCTTTACTTTTCTCCCCCATAAGGCAAACAGTGGATAGACCACAGGGCTTAGTGGCAGAGGCGAAAGAGGACAATATATGGAAACTAATTCAATTTCAGTTTCTCTGTGCAGCTCTCCTGTATCTGTAAATAACACCACCGGCTGATGTAAAGAAATGGAAATCTAAACACTGTAAAGAATCTGCAAAGTGGAACCCTATAGACGAGTATTTATGTACTTCAGCAGCAGTCAAGCAGTCAGAAACCTCTGCTCTGTACATGTTTCCATTTAAACCTTTTAACCAGCCTTTGCTCTCCCCCACCTTAACCTGCCACCCTCTCATGTTTCCTACACATCGTATAATTAGCTTTCCAAACTTATATTAAAAAGAGTCGGTGGATAACTATGAATTTTATTAAGAGGCGAGATGATTCACAGTTTTCACAACTGGAGCCAAAGAAATATTTCTTCCAGAGCAAAACATTTTTCAGGTGTCAAGTAACAAAGTACAATTACTGGGTTACTTTACTTAAGTAGAAATTTATACTATTTACACTAAATCTATTTTTTACTGGAGTAGTAAATAACTTTAAATAACTTTTTACTTCTATTCCTTACAGTGTTTTACAATTATCTCTACTTTCTACTTTACATTTTAAAAATGTAAGGAATACAAAAACGTGATTTATTATCATTTTTATTTTATTTATTTTTAAGTTTCATTTAAGCAAATGTTCGTTATGGCCTGTTAGTATTTAAAAAAAAAATTAAAAACCATCAAAAAAATTTGTTTCATCCAGACAATTTGTTTGTGTTTGCAACAAACCACAAAACATAGTTTTTCAAGATGATGCAAAATAAAATTTGTCACTGTTGCCATTAGTTATAAAATTAAGAATATTATGTTTCAGAAAATGATGCTTGAGAATTGGAGAAAAATGTTAATTTTAAAGGTTAGTGCGGTGACCAGTATAAGTTTTAAAGCATCTGTTATTAAAATTTTTTCCTTCACTACTTTTACACTTTTAGTTTTAAAATGGTACTTTTAGACTTTTGCATGAGAAAAAATCTTTGGTACTGTCTTTCACAAAAATTTAGGATTTATACTTCTACTTGGGTAACATTAATACTTTTGACACCTCTTATGTTATTTATTTTCCCATATTTAACAAGTTCTGACATTCTAAACATTGATGTATAGATAATTACAATTTTTCCTTTAATAAAAACAAATATATTTCTTTTTCCTTGGCTGCTTTTATCAGAGTTTTTATCTAGTGCTGGGCATTAAAGCAATTTCCTGATGTATTTGTGAAAGAGAAAACAAAGGTATCAATGATAAAAGGTGGGCTTTAATAAGACAGACAATATATCAAATCAGTCAGTATCTGGTTCCTCCCATTTTTTGGTTGGCCTTGGTTTTTTTATATTTTTAGAAGATGGGGAACAGGTTGCAATCTGTGAAAGTGATTTACTTGAGATACATATATTCTGATGTGCAATTGTTTTTATATGTATTTTGTCTTAAATGTAAATATAATAAGTTCCTGCAGATACTGTATTTGTTCTTTTAGTTAGTATTGAAGCAGATGCTCTCTAAGAGACTGGACTATTGATTTAAAACCATCAATATTAATATTAAAAAAATAATTTTATGGAAAGAAAAATATCCAAATTGGTATACACTTGTTTAAGTTTGGAAAACAACCAAGGAATTCTGATTTGAGTTTTCATTGCTTTCATCGTATCAAAACTGATTGAATATGTAAAGATTTAGGAAAAAAAGATAAAAGAAGAAAGGTAAATGTTTTATTCACAGTCCACAATTACATTTTAATCATTTATTGTGGTAGCCCAGTATGATAATTGGTTTTTATAGAAAATATTGAAATACGTCTTTTTGTCAACACTATTCTCAAAGAAGGATAAAATACAGAGTCAGGGCAGGTATTTATGCAGGTTTATAAGCTAATAAGACGCCTGGAAAAAATACAGTGATTGCTGAATAGTGATAATTTGTAATTACTTTAGATGGAATCTTTGGAAATTGAGTTTATTATTCGATTTGAATTGTTTCCTTAAAGGTATAGTGGAGGATGTTATTTTCCCGGATGGATCATCTAAATAAGTGATCCTCCTAATTGTCAGTCATTCTGGTGATATGTTTACGCAAGGCCGTCATACGTGCTTGCCCCATTTTCACTTACTGGTGAGTGTGACATAGTGAAAAAATTGCAAATCTTCTTTTGGAAAGTAAGCTTGTATGAGCCATGCAAACAACAACTTTTAAACAGAGCATGCATGAGGAGAAATGGGTTCATGCATGCTTTCGCATGCGCTTAATAGGTGCTCTCTCTTTGGAGCAGGTACAGGGTTGTGCATGTGCATTTTTTTTAAAGTGAAGAGGGCGGGTCTTTTAGAAAATTCACGAAAATCCTCTGCTATACCTTTAAGGTTGTGACCCAGACATTTCTGAAGGGAAATTATTAGGCATTCCTGATGTTTGCCTGCTCAAAATTTGGACTGGTTGTAATTCTTGTTTAAGTTGGTGAATATGTCTGTGTGATTTGAAAAGAGTTTTTTTAGAGGCTGTGCTCATTATTTGCAGGTCTAAAAAAAAACTGTGTTAAGCCTGCAAATCGAAGTGTTTTATCTTTACAGTAATATTCAAAGGCAGAGAGAGACTACTGCCTATTTCAGCTCCCTTCTGTATACCAGGATCGGTGTTGAGGAGAGTGGCATGAAAGCAGCTGAAACGCTAATCATTAAAACTCAGTAGCAGATGTTTTTAGGTTTATAAAAAGAGGCAAAGTTTTCTCCAATTGTTGTTTGTAGACAGTTTACTTGAAAAACACGAATATGTTTCAAGGTAAAACAGCAAGATGTCATTCCAAAAAAGAAAGGAAATATATAAACAATTAAAAGCATCATAATGAACAACTAAACCATCAATTTATCCTGTCTGAAAACATCATCACAATGAGAAAGACATTAGTTTTTTGATGACTTCTGTTGTTTTTATTGAGATAAAAATATTTTCAGAAGCAAATAATGAAGTTGCACATTTTTTGGATAATATGTGGTCAGAAAACAACTGCAGTTTCTTATTGTAAGAACTACTGACGTTATTCAGGCACAGACTACTGACAAATGTAGAAATGCTCCATATGCAGTAGAATATGAATCATAGCGACCCTTTACAAAGGTCATCGTAGTTTTTTTTCCTTAATTTTCTTTCTTCTTTTTTTTTACATTTTGGACCTTACTTTAGATAATACAGGACCTTTGAAAAATGAAAAATCATGTGTAAATGAGATGCACTTGGATTTCCCATTTATAGTACTTTTTTTTTTTTTTATACAAGATCAATAATTTTAATGAATTGAGAAAATATTCAGAGATTTCTCACAGTTTAAAGGAAAAGTTTACATTAACACTCCTTAGAAGGAAAGAGCTCTAAAGTCCAGCTTCCAGCTTGTCATCATGCTTTGCATCTCCTCCCTGGGCTGCCGTACCATCATTGATTTGCTGAGATAATAACACCAGATGAGCATTTGCCCTTTCTCTGTCCAGCATTTTACAGCATATGTTACAGTTATGCTCCTCGACCTCGCTTTATCTAATATGCCTCGAACAGTAAACATTCACCTTATTAATTTACCTGGTGAATCCTTATTGTGTGCAACTGGTTGTTAGGGTCAAAGAGACACATGTTCAGAGAGGCTGGTTATGGCTTTGGGTTTTTTTCTGGTTTTATTGTTTTACTTAGTGAAATGAAGGTCAACGGGATTGTCGCAGACTTGCTCTCCCATAAAGGTAAGCTGGATTAAAGTTCAAGGGTTAAAATAACCATTAAATGTAGTGATTTCAAAAACTTAATCACAAAACAATAATCTTTGATATATCATAGCTGAAAAATAAAAAAAAATTGAAAAGGAGTAATAAGAAGAGTTTTACTGCTGTGATGCTATGGGATGATTACTTCTCAACCTGTCATTTTTTTAAGGTAACTGAGTTCTGTGGAGTTCGTTATTATTTCATTTTAAAATCTACAGTCATATAATGTTGCACAAATCCGAGCATAAGAAAAACCTGATAAGGTGCAAAGGATTTGGAAGGCATCTTGAATGCTCCTGATGGTATCCCAGAATTAGAATAGTGTGGAAAAAAGCTTTCTGAGCCTTCAAATAAAGCTATAAATAATCAGTACTTCTCAAAAACAACACAGCCCTTTCTTCTAGCAAACGACTGGTAATTGTTTAAATGATTTGAAGGGGTGCAGGGCCTTAAATCTGTTTTCTGTCGCACATCAAATGGCTTATGTTTGAATGTGGAGAGTCCTGGTCAGTTTCTGAAGCAGAGGCAGAAATAATCCTGCTTATTAAAATGGACAGTAGGTTAACTGTTAACAGACCGATCAAGGCTGTCGTCGAATCCAACTTCTTTCAGCTTCTGCGAGACAAAGGGCACGCTGCAAGAGAAAAACGCTTGGAAACAGTAATCCATGCTTTGCTGACCACTGCTGTAACTCACTTTATTTTAGTGTCAGCTGGTCTTTAATTATACAGCTGCTCATGATGCACAATGCTGCTGCACATCTTTTCAGCACATTTCTTTGGTTATGAACGCACTTCACTTCACATCCATCTTAGGATCCATTTTTAGTCATCTTTGTACCAAAGTCTTTTACAGCCCTACCTGCCACGTCATTCTCTTTTTCTTGTTAGTACTGAAAAGGAAGTGTAAGCTCAGTGGGGACTGGGCTTTCTGTACATAAAACATCCATCCATCCATCTACGTATATACATATACATAATTATATATATGGGTACATATATAGACAGATTAACAGACAGACAGACAGATTTTTCTGACTGTGACTGGCAGAAAATACTCTGCAACAAAATAAAATCATCCTAAAACCAGATTAAACAAAAATGCTTAAGCATTTGGAGCACCTTGGATCACAGAAGAGTGATAACTTATTTAGGGTTGAAACAATCAATCAGATTAATCGTGATTAATCGATCATTGAGATAATTGTCAACTAATTTATGAATCGATTGATCGTTAACTGGAATAAAGAGTGTAGAACATGCCTTTAGCAGACAGAGGAATCCAATTAGAGCAGTAATTATATTAAAATTGTAAATAAATAAATAAGAAGTAAATTTTGCATTTAAAGTAAAAAAGAAAAGACAATTATCTGCAAATATGCTCTATACAGAACTCTACAGGTGGAAAGGTTTCACCTGGTTTAATTTCATAAAGTCTCCTTTGAGGAACCTTTTGTTATTATTAATCGATTAATTGAAAAAAAAAAATAGACAGATTAATCAATTTGCAAAATAATTGTTAGTTGCAGCCCTAAATTTATTATACATTCAGAATCTACATAACCACATTGTGATTATTTTTAGTTGCACCTTTATCATGTGAAGCTTGCAGAAAAATAGTTTGAAAAAAATAAATAAATAAACAATACATCAGTAGACTAACTTTTTCTGACTTTCCAGATGACCAAAAGCAAAGGTCTGTCATCTATAATCCTTTAAAGAAATAATAAAAATAAAACTACAGATAAGATTGCACTGGTTTCCTGGAAAATGTCCCTAAAGTGGAATTTTGTCAAGAAACAGACAAACATGTTAATCTTACCATCAAAACTACCAGGACTCTCTCATCTCAAACAGCACTAAAAACGTCTGAAAGGCCTTGTAGACCTCCTCTCTTTAGCAGTCCTCATAAATCTGCTGTCCTGCTCTGCGCACTTTAAACGCCCGCAGCTTCCTTATTTACCCTCTAAGTAGCAAACAGCGATAAAGTAATAACAAACAAGCTATTACACTATCTACATTTACATTCCATTATATTCGAGAACACTTAGGGAGGACAGCAGTGAATTACTGCAGCATGAGAACCACAATATGCTTGAAGAGAAATAGAGATCTGACAAAGACCAAACGGTATAAAGAGATCCGCGCTAATGTTGGTTTACGTAACATGTAAATGCAGAAAGTCACAATCTAATTTAAGTCCTCATCACTTTTCTTTACAGCGACCATTCTAGCCTGGTGTGACATTTTACAGATAGCGCGCTTGTCCTTATCGAAGGCATTAAAAGATATTGTGCTGAAGCTTTTGACATGAACATCTGTCCTACAAGCAATGCAGAATAATAAAAACTGAGTGGTGCCTTAAGGTTAAAAGCAGGCATAGTAACTCTTGAGGTTAGAGCATACTCTAATGGCCTCATCATATATACAGGATCATATAATCACGTCACTTTCATTGTCTGTAAGGTAGCTACTGTGCTGTTGCTGCTGCTTTTATGCTAAGTGACCTTTCCTTATAAAGAGCAATATGATACTTCAGGAGTAAAGTGTGTATCAATTTATCCTGGCGACGATGAAAATTAGTGTGAGGACACAGCAACACACATAAACAAGAAGCAACTCACACTCAAAAATGCACTCATAAGCATGCTTCATTTCTCTAGCTCAGCTTTATAAGCCCCATCTATCGATGCTCATTGTGCTTTCATAGTAAAGCACATTTGATAAGAGCAGGAGCATAAAGATGAAAAGAAAGGTATTTATGAGGAGAAGGAAAGTTTGGTTTTGGAACAAAAATGGAGGTGGGGAAGACATGCATTTGCAAAGAGGGTGGGTAAGTAGATCTGTGTTGACCACAGGATAGCTGCGAAGTGGTGATCAAATAAAATAATCGGACGCTCCAAATTGAATGACAACAATAATCCCACAAGCTCACAGATGGGTAAATACAGATGGACAAAACAATAAAATGCACAATCTGAGGGGCTCAATCCTACTTATAAAACTACACAAGACAATCATTGCATTCTGGATGATGGGCTGTCGCTGTTAGTTTTTCATTTCTCATTTATCTTTATTAGGGTAAACATCATTACTACTTTTTACTTCATTTTCAACGATTTTTGAATCTGTGACGGAGCTCTTAGTTTACTGATGACGTCTATTTATTTTAGTAGGTGTTAATTACAGATATGGACAGGATTTAGATGATCAAATGTATGTGAAAACTGGTATAAACCAAAAACTTTGAATGTGATTTCTTTACATCAGAGGAGTCCAATCTGTTGGCAACACCTAAGTCCAAACCTTTTAATTGAAACCACCCACAGGCCATAAAATAATAAAACTTTCTAAAAAATTAAACTAAGTATTAATTAATCTAATTGAACAAACAAAGCTGTTGGTTTTGGGGGAAAAAGTAATGGAAAAAAAGAATGATATCTAAAAAGTTTTTATTCGGGCTGGCACAAACAGGTTCAATACATTGTTTTAGTGGTTATATCTTTTCAATTTACATAATCTAGGTTTTTTTTTTTTTTTTATTCTGAGCAACATCTGTCGGTAGCATACCATACGTCCTTGTCCTTGCAATAACCAACAATGATAATGTTTCTACGCAGCAGGTTACCCGACACAAATTCCAAGCTCTGAAGGAAAGAAAAAGAACAAATTTGTTGAACCATCCAGTAACCTGTCTCGCTTTCTCGAGCAGATCTGTTAAATGTCTTGTTCACTCTCACTCTCTTGCAGCTTGAATGAACCACAGACACTAAGGTATGCTGCATTCACTGATCGGTAAAATATTGGATTTTTGAATTAAAGACCCGCTGAATCCAGCTAAGGGCTGAACAAGCTGAGAACAAACCTACAACACCACCATCCATTCAAAAGAGACACCCTGAAATATCATCCAGATATCTGGTTTTAGCTTTATGAAAGACCTTAAAAAATGCTGAAGATCACCAACTTATGTCTTCATGCATCTTCTGTATTGGAGTGCTCACAACAACAGTGGTGTCATCAATGTTCTATGTCCAGGATGCTTTATCCACATGGTGCCATTAAACTTGTGACCAATTATCAATAAATAAAATTCATCATTAAATTAGCATTAGATAAAAAGTCCAATCACTGTAAGGAATATCTAATTACATAGTAACTACACAGTAATTACATAGTACACATTGGAAAACCTTCTGCAGAGGTTCATAGTATGAGGAATTGGAAAAGGTAAATATATCATTATTGAAACACTGAACAGAAAAAGAGGTCGACTACCAGCAATCTTAAAGTCTAACATAAATATCCCCACATTGCTAATATTTATACCGCCTCTGCTTGAAGTCCTCAAGAAGTAGAGCAAAGCTTCCTCATTCCTTCCCCTCTCACCAGTACAAAATCTCCCACAGGTGTTTCACACTGTCTTGCCTTTCTCAAACGTAAACAAGGGGAAAGGACTAAGAATGCAAAGGATCATGGAGCACAGTGTGGGGAAGGAAAAGGATTTCCATATGTAAGAAGCAGTAGCACCGAGGTCTCTGTTTTTATATCTGGATAAAGCAGGTGAGCTACGGGGGACAAGATAAGGGCGGGCAGATGCACACACACAGAATGCATGTTAATGCAAATCACGCACTGAGGTGAACAAAAGGGGGCTAACGGAAGACGAGAGCAAGAGTGAAAGGAGACCAGGGTGCATCACTGTATCTCAGGTGTTGAGGAAAAGAGGGGATGGTCACTGAGGAGAAAGATGGTGGTAAAGAGATCTGATTAACAACAGCACAGAAGGTGAGGGAGTTTTCTCATCAGGATCAGCTTTCAATGTTTTGTGATTCTGTTATCTCTGCAAGAGAAACAACCCACAATACCACCATCCATTCAACAGAGACACTCTGAAAATAAGCTATTTGAATCATCCAGATATCTGCTCTTTAGCTTTATGGAAGATAAAACAAGTGAAAACCTGTTTAAATGTTATCTCCCTTCTGCAAAAAGTTTTAATCATCAAAGTAAACATGTACTAAACTTTTCACATTGTGAGATAGAGAGTTCTACTTTTCTATTACAATCCTTTCTTAAAAGAAAATTTGTTTCCAAACCTGAAAAAAAACTAAAACTGAATGGAGGACTCTGACATAATTAAAAATAAACAAATAAATGCTCAATAGGCATGCAATTAAATATGAAAATAGTACATCAAATTTAAGAGTAATTAAATGATACAATGAGAAATAAATGTATACATATATTTAATTAACTGTTTATTTGTTCAACTTTATAATAATGACCTTTTTTATATATAATTATAATTTTTAGCCTCAATATTTATTTACTTGTCTTCCACATGTATGTTTTTAAGTGCATGCTTTTATTTTGTTGTCTATTTTATTTAAAAATTTTCAAAATCAACTCAAAAAAAGGTTTTTCCTCCTCCAGCATCTGCTCGCACAGATAATTATGAAGTTCAATGTGATTTTTCAACACAAGCATAATTTATAGAGTGAGACCAGGATGCAAAATTCAGCAGGTGGTTGTGGAATAAATTATTGGATGTTATAGTGCTGCCCTGCAGCAGGGAAGCTCTAAAGATGTGGTTAAAATCAGAGCACAGTCTGTAGTATTTCAATCAGATATCTGGAAATGACCCCAGAGCTGTTTACTCGTTGAGAACCTGGTACCAGTGCTTATATGAATCGAGTTTGGGATTGTCCTCTTTTTGGACAAACACTCATGATACCACAGGAGAACAGTAAGCTTCAGTAAATATTCATTTGCATTTCTGCAACAATATAAAATGATTTAGATGTTGCATCTACGTGAATTGGTAACAGAAGTGATCCTTTCTGATACAGGGTTCCAGAGTATAAATAATTCAGAAAGCCAGTTTGTTTTTCCATGAGTCCACGCAATATAACACTCTTTTAAAGGGGAACGCCATTTTTTTTTTTTTTTTTTACATTGGGCCCTTGATTTTACGTGATTACATCATGTTCTACTGACCCATATGAGTTTTGTGTCATTTGGATCTGTTCTGAAGATATTCGGTCAGGTTATATCCAAGTAACGTCTTCCTATAGGCAAACAACGGACTGGAGTTGTGACAGGCAGCACGGGCCACAGGCGGCTACGCTCTACCCCTTTTATTTATTCAGCTAGCTAATCTGAATCGTTCAATTCCATTTCGAGAGCGAGATCATCTGTGGTTGTAGCACTAGACATCTTCCAGGCATGTAAGTAAAACTAGCAGCAGTTCAGCGAACATGATGAATGAACGGTAGCCGGCGCACGCGGATGACGTCATACACACACTGCTTTGTTTTTAAATTATATAAATATAAAAAATATAACCGCGGATGTCTGGGGGACAGTGATTCACCAACATGTTATGAATGCTGGCGTACCATAAAGAATAAATTAGGAACAGTTTAGTTTGTGCCTTCAAATCGTAGCCCATAGGAAGACGTTACTTGCATATAACCTAATGGAATATCTTCATAACAGCTCCAAATGACACAAAACTAATATGGGTGAGTAGAACATGATGTACTAACGTAAAATCAAGGGCCCAATGTGAAAAAAAAAAACGGCCTTCCCCTTTAAAACATCAAGAAAGTAGATCCAACGTCATTATTTTACTGTAATAATGGCATGGGAGCTCAAAAATGCCAGCTCCTGTGCAGCAACTTCACAATGACAATATGGAGTTGTGTCTGCTTCTTTCCTGGAGATATAACGTGTAGCTGTGTGCAGTCTGAGCTGTTGTTTTAGCTGCTTATCTTTTCAGTGTGGATTGCTCTGGTTGATATTCCTTTAGACCTGACAAGAAGTAAGTTTGGACACTCCTCCTTAAAATTCTATTGTGGCTAACCTACATAGCTGCCTGCAGGGAACATGTAATTAAACAGCCACCACCGATGGAACCAGGTTTATCCATGCAGCACTAAGAAACTCTTAGACTGTAATAAAGAATCACCACAGTCTTGACAGAATAGTTTTGGCAGCATATGAGGAGCAATCACTGTTTAACTTATGTGATCGCTTAGAATCCCTCATGCATTTCAGAAGACCTTTCCAAGAGAAAGATCATACACATTTGTGTAAAAAAAAATATTCTAGATTATTTGCATTTTGAAGGCTGGTTGAATAGGAGATGATAAGCAAACTGTCAAGTATTGCCTATGCTTCACAGTGCAAGTGTTTTGGAAAAGTGTTATTTACAGGATTTATGATCAATGAGTCTTTACAGTAGAAACATCAACGTTTGCTAAGTTTGATGTTATCTGATAGGACTGCTTCTTTGTTCTTTACTTTGCTTTTAAAGCCTAGTAATGCCTTACTGTCATTTTATCCATCTATTCTTCCTATTATTAATACAGTAATTTTCCAAACAATCCATAAACGGAAAAAAAATATTAATGCCAGCTCTGTCTTTCAAAAGAAACCACTCTGATGTCTGTCTTTCCTAAATGTTGCCACAAAGATTAGGCAAGAAGGAAAAGCTAGAAGAAAAAAAAAAAAAAGGAAAACACTAAAACATATTGTTTATAGGAGGCCTGTGGACATCTCAAATGCACTCAGAGCGGCCATTAATAAAAATAATTAGCACAGGAGATGGGCGGAAAAAAACATGGGTCAGTGAGGCAGATGTAAAATCTCATTTCTTTTATTTAATTTAGCAAAAGCAGGAGCAGGAAACCAACAAATCATGTTGGAAAACAGAGCTCAACCATAAGACATCTTTATTCTTGAAGGGCAGAAATAAACACAAGCACAAACAGATAGCAACCATATCAGCGGCCTGAGAGGGCCAAAGGGGTCATTAGCGAAGGAAGATCAGATTTCAGCAATTCATCTTGGTCAAAGTGACCAGAGATGCTCAAACAAATAAGGATGTATAAGGAGGTGGTTGTGTACATTTCTTCTGTAATGTACTTTGGGGATCTTGGAGTCATTAATCAAACTCCAGCAAAAACACACCCACGCAATGCTTTACACACTTGGAGGCACAGTTAAAGCTCCGGTTCAGAGAGGTCAAGGTGCTAAATGTTACCGTAACTTGGAGAAGTTTCCAGCAACCCTGCAGCTTATCAAGGAGCAAACCCTTTCAAGTCCACTCTCTGCAACACACACGACACATTCATAACATCCTGAGGGAAACTTGACACAATTAGGGCTCTACATGGAATCATTTTCACAGAAAAGAGAAAAACACAATTAGCATAGCAAGTGCAACAGTATGCAGAGAGGCACCAAGTCCGTCAAAGGTAATGAAGGTCGAGAAGAGAAGCAAATGGCTGGAGATGTAACTCACAGACTGCTGAAACTTTGAAAGTGCATAAGCCAACTGCAACATAATTCATTAAATAACACATTAATACAACAATACAACTTTAAAAAGCGTATGCCGTTCAAAATGCTGAACATAAAGGTTGCTTTCTTTACACGATCTAATCTATCAGAAGTATTGGACCAGTTGCTAAGATCAAGTTGGTTTTGATAGCTAGAGAGGTCCACCATTAAATTGCCACAATCCATAATATGGTTTTGTGTTACTTCATATGCAAAATTATGAAATAAGATATGCAAACAAATATCCTAAAATGTATATAAAGTGACGTTTCAACATGATGATTATATGTTTTATATGTTTTTAAATTTGGCAGTTTGTTTCACTGTTAGACATAGTACTTAGTATCGTCTCATCAAGAGATACTTTTGTGTTGAAAAGGGAAAAATAAAAATAGATGTTTTATATGTTTATTCAGAAACATTTAAAGATTAAAGCTATGACTGGGATGTTGTAGTTTTGCAGAAATAAAACCTATTTAAAAAAGATACAGCAAAAGCAAGACTAATTGGAATACAAAAGCTTTATGATCTGATTTTAACCTGTTGATATCGACTGACTGTATAATAGAGTAAACAAACTAGGAATTATGTCAGCCTGCTGAAAGACTTGGCTACAATATAGAAATATTTAGAATATAGCATGAGAGACTCTTCAGTATAACCACACTTAAATCTCAGATGTGTAATCACAGGTTCAATATTTTATTTAGTTTATCCAAAATAGTAAACCAAATGTATTTAATTGTTTGACGCAGGTTCTCTAAATGCGTCAAATATAGATTAAGCATCTACCATAAAATAATTAAACAATTACAACTTTGCCAGTGGCTGTAGTGGTTTAAGACCCTTTTTTCACTACTTAATATCTTAAAAAATAAATAAAAAGAAAAAACTATGAAAGTTAATAGATCTGGCTACATGTTAAAAAGCAACCCAGCTTCACGGACATTAATGTTAGGAACAAATGTTTGATTCATCAATAGAAGTGTTTATATCAGGTCAATACTTTGACCAGAAGTCAAGTTTTACAGAAATAAAACACAGAGGTACAAAAAAAGAAGTATTTACTGAACAAAAATGTAAAGTACCATACAATCTGTACTCATGTCTAAGAGATTTTTTGTTTTTGTCCAAACTAAATACTTACGAAGGTATACAGGAAATAAGATTGTTTATGACTGAACTATTTATTACTTATTAAACTTATTCATTATGAAGTAATAGCAAATAATAATAATTGGACTTTATTGATCTCAAACTGGGTAAATTTACCTCTGCCTTTAACCCATCCCCTTGGTATGTAAGCCGAGAGCGGTTGTTTTAATCCTTTGCCTTCTTGAGATAATGGCATAATCATCTCGTTATCACGGTTAAACCATTAATTGATTTCTTGAGATAACGAAATGATTAATCTGTAGCAGTAATGAATGAGGCTGGCCAACAGCCCTGGATTCCCAGTCCATCCATGCCTGCAGTTGTAGTAGTTGTGCAGTCGCTGTACCGCTTGTCAGCAAATAATCAGTTTTTTTATTTGCTTTTTCTTTTCACACATGGTCAGGTCGTGGTGGATGATTGGATTGCATGGAATACATTAGAAAAAAATCTGACTGTTTTTGTTTTTTTTTATGAAAATCTTTTATTTGGACTCATTTTGGGGGTTAATGCATCTTATAACAGTTAGTGGTATAACCCCAGAGCTGTTTAGAAAACATGCGGTGACAGAACACTAGCACTAAGGCGCCGGAGGCATACACTGTAGGTCTAGTTGCTAATGAATCAGAAGTGGAAGCAAATCATCTACCAACAATGTAATCTCGTTACCTAAAAGTTAAACACAAAATTATGTACAGAATTACACATATCCTTTTCCGCTGTTGTTGTATTGAAGGATGTAATCAGTTTTAACACACACCAATCATCTCGTTATGATGAGAAAACGTCTTTCTTTATGTTTAGATGATGACAAAATTAACAAATTTTTCAAGAAAACCATAAAAAAGGTATCGGAGGGAGCAGTGGGCAGCAACTGTGTGGCGCCCGTTGAGCACTGTGGGATTAAGGGTCTTGCTCAGGAACCCATAGTGGAGATCGAACAGGGTACTCGCAACCTTCTCAGAGCACAAGCGCACTGCTTTAACCCCTAGGCCAACACTCCCACCATTAGATACTGATGAAACATAACCACAAGTGATTAAATGACAGACACAAAAGTAGCGGTGCTGCCATGTTCTTGATGAGAGCCTTTTTCCTTCAAGCTGTTCCAAAAAAGTCAGACTCACTCAGTCTTTTATTAATGTACAATCAAATCAGAAGGTTTTAGGTATTTATTCCAAGCTTTGTTTAAATAATCCTTGCTATAATGTAAACAGTGAAAAAAGAAGTTTGCTTCCCATTGTTGTTGAATTTGTAGTGTGCACATTTCGACAGCTGAATATATAAATATTACCGCACATGAATTGCATATTCGAAGCATGCTGTAATAGTCGGCAGTCTGCTCCTTATTCTCCAGCACTAAGGAACTCCAACTGTGTATTGTGCTGCATCTGATGAAAGGCTTGAATATTCAGCAAGACATATGGCGGAATGGCATCAAGCAAAGGAGCAAAGGTAGAGTAAACACTACGAAAAGAGAAGAGGATGCTTGGAGGATAGACAAGCTGTGAGCACGGGTGTTGCAAAGGGCGGGAAAAAATTGTATATCTTCTGTCAGACAATGCAAACACCTCTAATCCACAAACAAAAGCAAATGCAAGGAAATCCTGCTTGAAGCAGTCCTGACACCCTGCTGCACACATTCCGCCTTAGAGTTCAGAAACCATCACATCTGCGACTAAACTGAGTCATTCTGCCCATTTCATTCAAAAACTATTTCCTGGAAGGTAAACGTCAATAGCAAGATGCTCATCTACGCTATGAGCGGCAATAAGAGGCATTATTTTCTTCTGTGTGAAACTTTTCATTATGTTTTTACTGTTTGCAAGTCTCATAAGAGCTGAACCATAAAAACCGAATGATTGCGCTGCGGAGAATGTGGGCAATGATGGTTATGATCATAATGTTGGAGGTTGACTGCAACAAAAAGTCTCCTACCGTGGTCTGTGATTTTACAAGACACCAGATAGAGCTCCTTGAGGCTCCTTCCTTCCTTGGCAATGATTTCCACACACCTAAAAAGACACAAGACAGCAGAAATGTAAGATATTACAACAACGGTATGTGTGTGGGTGTGTGTGTAGATATACTATTAACAGTTTTAAACTCATGTTTTTCAACAGTAGATAACTTCATACACAGATATCTGTGATTGGCAGATTTCAATTTAGATAATGGAAATAAAACTGCTCATATTTATTCTGCTGTCACAAACATTTCCCACATGCATTGCGACAAAAAAAGAAGAAATTTAACATCTCTCTGAAATGATTGTCCATTCCAACACAGGATCCTATTTAGTATTAGAATAAAGGAGAGGAAGACAGAGTTAAGCAGATAAATATTTCCCTTTCACCTCAAAAAGATGCAATATTTTGTCTGTTCATCACATAAAGTCAAAATTTGAAAATTAGAGAAAAAAGAAACTTCAACAGTGTTAAAAAAATTGCAAGGAACACATATTTCTTTGTAAAATCCACTGTTATTTACCTCCACAAAGTTTTTTTTTTATTATTATTGAGTAACACACTTCTTTGCCTGTGGGATTACACCAGCATAAAGGTTAAACAGTACTGCCGCAGGGTCAAAACTGTTCTGCCTCCACTTATTTTACCATACATTAATAATTAAACACCTGGTCTGATGAAAAAAGCTAGCACCACTACAGCAGGATTGTTGTGCATATTGTGCCTGTGAGCTTATGCACACAAGCACACACTGCTAAAGCTTTGCAGGCTCACTCACTTCAAAGAAACATATCTGAATTCATCCCCCTGCCTGGGCCCTGAGGACTGACAGTGTGCGTGCATGTGTGAGAGAGGAAGGATACGCAGGGGAGGCCCGAAGGCAAGATCAGAGTATCTGTATCAAATGATTCTCTTTAAATGCCTCTAATGAGAAGAGTGCATGCAACAACTAGATTTTGATCTTTGCATTTGACCCATTAACCTTCAACAGAAACCATTTTGATCTCGTTGGTGGTGTTGTATCATGAAAACTAACGAATGAAAGACGGGAACACACGCAGGCACAATGCACAGCTCTGGAGGTGGTTGGCTTTCTGCTGTCGATGAGCCTCATGTCAATGGTAAGCAGGGGAACAATGTCAAAGTATTTGCTGTGGTGCTCTTTTCTGGGATCCAAGCAGAATGACTGATAGCTGTGGACATATTTGCTTTGAAACAGCTGGTCTTTGTTAAACCAAACTCGTACAAGTTGGAGAAGTTGTGAGGATTTTGTTACTTTCTCTAATTCTTTTTGTCCTGCATCTTCTCTTGCTAGCAAAGGGGAAACAAGAGGATTTGGAACAACTGGGGAATGCAGCAGGCAAAACTTGCAGAAAATCTGATTGGTGAGTGGTTTCATGGGTGGTTTTTTGTCCTTGGATTCACTTAAGGTGGCACAATCCATGAATGTGACTTGAGGTGTGATATGTCACACTAAAGGATTAAGAAAAGATGCAACTGAAAGAAAAGTTGATATGTGAGGGATATTTCTAAAAAAGAAATCTGTATGGCTGAGTTCAGTCAAAGATGTTAAAATGTGCCCTGCCTGCTTTAGTTCACTGGACTGTATCTCTTATTTTTGCCTTTTCTATCACATTTCTCCTTCCTCTCTCTGCACGTTATCAGGTTGTCCTTTTTCCACTTTGTCACTTTCCTCTCCCACCTCTTCTTATTTATTTCCTGTCTAAATCTAGCTGCTTCTTTTTTTCCAAACTAAGCCCTCCGTCTCTCCATCTGCGGCCCCCACTGAATCATATAAAAAACAAAGGCTCCCATCCAAATAAAAAAACGACCTGTTGCAATTGGTCATTCCTGGAAGCTGCCTTGAGCTGCAGGCAGCCTTAGATTAGACCGAGTTAAGCCTGGAGGATCACAATATCATGCTGAGTGTCCTGAGGCTGGAGCATTAGAACTGCTAATGAATGAATAGCCTGGGTAGAGCCACTGAGAAAACAGATAAAAAAGAAAGCAGCGATCCAGGGATGCTGCGATGAGGGTGGAGCGCATCCTCTGGGAGCTTGTTACACTGCGCCCAGGTCCCAGGGGTGAGAGCAAAAGCAATTAGAAGTGACATCAATGAATGAAAGAGGGAGCAGGGAGAGCCTGAGAGCAACTACAGCAGGAAGCAGAGTGAGTAGAAATCTCTATATAGAATCGAGGCGGGTGCATCGCAGGAGACTGGCAGCGCAATAGAGGGGAGGAAAAAAGGAGATGAGGCCAGGGTGGAGGGAAATAGGAAAGAGGTGTGAGGCTAACAGGTGTGGTGCATAGTATGCCACATGAAAAGCCACTAAGACTCAAGAACATTATACCCCAAAAGGCTCTGCTCACATAAATTAGTGATCCGATCGCTTTCAATAGAGTATATGACAAAAGCCCAGGTTGTATCTGGAGCATATTTGCACCATTTTATATGAAGCTACTTTACCGAGCCGAAGCTAAGCTCAGTAATGCAGCGATGGGGTCGGAGGAAAGTAGAGAAAAAGGAGGAAACATGTTTATTAAAACTATTATGGGTTCATCTGCTTTTCTTTTGGTTTTTATCCAGTTGGGAATTGGGAAGAGCCTGTCACAGATTTCTAATATAAAATAGTTTAGACATGATATATATTTATACTGTATGTAAATAAAATGTTTCTTTACTGTGTTACATTCCAGCTATTTTCTGTTTTAGAATTAAAAATAAGTATTTCTACTTGTGAAAAGCTATACAGAAATGTTTCTCTTGAGGGAATTGGTACAGCTGTCAGGTTTGTAGACTGCATTGCTCACTCATATCTTTTCACCTCTGCCCACACTTTTTCTATGAGATTAGGCTCAATGTCCCTTTGAAAGCTTATTTTCATCCAATTTCAACTTCTTGTCTTTTGTTTTAAGATATAGCTTTAACCTTTGTGTATTGCAATGTTTCCTTATAAATAACTTAATAAAGTGCACCAGTCGTTCCTGCAGCAACCTAACCTCACCACATGTAACACAGCCCCCTATGGCTTTTCCTGTTTCTCTTGGATATGTAGCTTCTTCCTCTCTGAATGGAAGGTAATTATGCATTGGTGTGATCTGTATGATGAACTGAAATAAACTTAAAGAATGTGGGATTTTTACAGATATTTTATTATTTAGCGAGAAGGAAACTGTGTTTTCAAGTAATGTCAGTTTGCTTTTGATAGCTTTGTTAAGATTTATTTATTTATTCTGGTTATTTTTTATCTTTAATGTGTGAGGGTAAGAGAAATGAGAAGAAACCAGTAAGGAGGTAAAAGCATTCCATGTACCTGTAAATAATACATTGTTAAATAAAATTTATCTGGACATGAATAAGTATAAATGCTACAATCAAAAGTTTACAGAGGGTTACAAGAGGTTTAATGGAACCATTTCACAATAATTACACTTTTTTGTGTTTTCAGTTCTTTCTGATCATATTTCAGGGTCACGTAACCAATATTTACTACAGATTATTCTTTAACCAAACTTAGAGCCTTCAGTTTACCTGTTTTTTTACACTGAAATTTTTCACTTTGATTTAGGTACTTTAAGGTGTCTTGGTGCGTTTATTCTCTAGCATGTATTAAAAATCACATTTACCACTAAATAAAACTGCAAAAATCCTTTTAAGGAAAAACACTTATTATAATAATACAATAATTAAATTAGTCTGCAAACTATTAAAATAAATAATACAGCCATTACAGACAGACCTATTGAGGAAAATGGGAAAAGAAAAGAAGATACCAAGTCTGAGTGATGATCGCTTATTTTTGCAATGAAAAAGTTAGGAGTTGAGGACAAAAGATGAAAATTAAAAAGAAAAAGAAAGCTTCGCAACACAAGGGGTAAATGATGATGGCAAGTGAAAACAAGGCTGGAATGTTTACCTCAGGGACAAACACTGAAATAAAAAAAATGCCCAGAGAGAAAATTTTGATATAGTTATGTGGTTTTCTCATGTGCAGCCAATTTTTCCCAGTTTAATGACAACGAATCCTTTTTCATTGCAACAAAGAGCATTACTGTAACCAGAGGCTAGTATCTGAAAGACAGCTAAAGAGGCTCATCAAGGGTCAGCATGTGGTTTACTGGCACCAACAGTTGGATGTTCAACAATAAAGCTGCCACTCCCTTTATTTTTTTACCTCAAACTTTCAGAACAAACTTTTCTGCACTGTTATCATACAAGAGACACTTTAACTTGCATTTGATTAGAAAACATTACATTTTGTGACTAAATCAAATATCAAATTTTCATTTAACAGTACTCAACCTTGAGAACTTTACTGAAACCCCATTAATCTCTTGCTCTATTCAGAGAGAGTCTGCTGCCAAAGAACAAAGAACTGAATATGTTTACTTAGCGCTCACCATAAGACAGAAAGAACAACTGTATTCATCTGAAAACTATAAAACCCTTGTCTGTCTGATAATTATATGAAATGGGTTTTTAAAGTATAACTTATTTTGTGACATTATCTCTGAAAAAGACTGCTGATCCAGGCTAATAAATGTTTCTTATGACGTTCTGTCCTTTTAAAACACTAAAAATTATCATAATGAGGGATACTAAACCATCAGTTACACCTTCAGTATTGCAACAAGTGTCCATGTCAGTTTTTAGACCTGTTTTATTTCTTTATAAATTGCTTTAAAAAAGGAAAAACTAAAATACACATAGAGATAGTAAAGAGCAATAAGCAGTAAAGTGCAGGTCAGACAATATAAGCAGTGGAATCAGCAATGAAAGGCAAACAAGGAATAATGGTCGTGCTCTTTTGAACTAAAAGGGAGTTTCTAAAAAAAAAATTTTTTTTAAAGAGACTTAAATTGTTTCAAACAGAGAGGGAACCAATTCTAGAACCTGACTTAAAAAGCTCAGTCTCTCCAGGTAACAATAATAATCCTGTAGTTTCTAGGGGATATTATTGCAATCAGTTTAATATGCTGCTTCAATCAAGATTAATCAGTCAAACGTTTGAGAGAACAGAAGCATCATAATCACTCTTATTAAAAAAGCCTGTTTAAAAGCATCCGGAACACAACCTGAGGAAAGAGAGAAGTTAAGAAAACTTAAAATCCAAAGAAGTAAAATATTTGACAGTCTGGGTGAGATACTGTCCAGAACAATATAAAGGCTTCAGCTTTATCTCTGAAATACGACAGATAGACACAGGTTGAAAATGATCTAAAATAGCTGAGGTTAAGGGAGCTATTCCAGCATCACGGGTGGAAAGCAAGGTTGACAGCACAGAGATTATTATTAAAAAGTGTTCAAAAACTTTTATAAAAGCAGATCGGAAGGAATCTGCCAAGAGGAATCGTATATGATGTTCAGAGAGAGTAAAATAGAAATATTTCAGGAAGGCACTCACAGTGTCCCATGCTTTTTTCTCTTTGGCTAAACCTAGGTATTTGATTCTTTGTCTAAATTTGGAAGCACATATTTGCCTACTGTTGAACAATCTGAAGTTAAACCTCTACGCAGCCAAGCCATTAGTGATCTTAATCCTCGCTCACTGTTTAATCAAACCGAGCTCTCTTTGAGGATGTTACTGATGTTAATTTCATTTTGTTTTAATCATGAAGAGCATATGGGCCATGCTGTTCTAGCAGGCCTGGACAAGACATTTTGTCCACATACAGCAAAAACGAAAATCATTTACGGTGAAAAAATATAAAAGCTCCCAGGACAAGAAAGGAAGGACAACGTGAAGAAAAAAGCTATGTGTTTTTGTCTATGCACAATGTGTTGTTTGCGCTTTTGCGAATCCATGCATGTGTCTCTCAGAGGTGAGGCTAATCTTCTTTTATGCAGCACAGCCAGAGGTATCCAAGCAGACAGGCGGCAAAGGGGACCAATAGTAACAATACTTGAGAGAAACAGAGTTCCATATTTATCACAAAGCCTGCAGACAGTCTTGCAGCCCAGCAACATGTGTAGCGCTTTGCTTTAGCTAGGCCATCACAATGGTGCAGGAACAAAGAGGTGGCAGCGAGGAAAACTGTAGGTAGGTACGCTCGCCTGACGCCGACCAACACAGGGCCTCGTCTCATCCCGTCTCCTCGCACGGTTCACAATTACACGGCTGTCTGGCCACACAAAAGGTGCAAGGGAATAAAAATGGATGATTTTTCGAATGAGGATTGTGAAAAAGAAAAGAGAAAGCATGAAACGAATAAAGAAAAGCCACGGAAAGTCTAGCAAGAGCTTGAAAACATAAAAGCATGAGGAGGAGGAGGAGGAGGCAGCCGTTGTGACACAGAAGACTTTAGACTTGCCCATCTCTCTCTCTGCTTAATGAAATGGAAGGGCGGAGCAGCACAGGAGGAGGAGAGCAAGACAAGGCGTATTTCTGTATTTCTGCGGAGGAGGCTCTTGCAAAAAGATTCTTGCTGTAAATTTTCTTTATATCACCCATAAATCGATATACAAGTGTAAAGAGAGCAGGGCTCGTGATTCCTCAGGACAAATTCAACCTTTGGGTTGCTGGAATTTTCTATACCAAAACATTTTTTATTGGTCTAATATAAATGAATATAAAATATCCAATACCTCAGAAAAGCCCTTCAGTAAGCAAATACTTTATACTAGAAGAAAGCAATAATCTTAAAATGAAGCAGTAGAAGTTTTATACAATGTTAGGAGCCATCATTATTGCTTTTGAAAGAGCTGACCTTATGATGATGTGAATAAGCTCAGATGATGGTCTATTGCATTCTTTAAGTTTAAACAAAACCAATTAATCAAAAACTAAAATTATGTTTCTCCCCCAAATCTTACTTTTCCAATTATGGCAATACATTTAGGTTACTTATTATCTTTTCTTACATTACATATTTTTTTCTGTCTTGAGGTAATGTTCATTTTTGAAACTAATACTGGACAGTCAACAAAAGAAGGTGTTGATAGGAACAATACCAAGAAAAAATGTATTTATTTTATTTTTTTTTTATTATTATTATTATTCAGAAGGTTCTAAATCCAACAGATCACTTCCCATTACTTTATAATATTTTAAAGTTAATGGGAAATAAATACATTTGCAATAAATCATTTTGAGCTTTATGAAGAGCAAAAAATGGCTCATCCAAGTTTGTTGCATATATTTATAAAACCAATAGTTATTTTATTTCAAAGTACTGAAAATAAGGGACATTTTAGAGAAATTAATCTTATTCTATATTCTATAAGCGTGTAGTTTCTTTGTTGATTTCTTTTTTTTTTTAAGGGGATGTGTCTGTCAAACAAAAAGTTTGAGTATAAATATATGAAATGTAACTATTCACTGGTGGAGATTATTCTCTCAATAAAAAAAGAAATAAATACATAAAAATGAATCAGTGTAGAAGGTTTAATTTCTCATCCAACAATCCCTGAAATTATTGAAAAGGAATTTCTGATGTATGGAGGAACTGATTTATTACATAAATCAGTACATATTATTTGGGTGAATGAAAAAACCACTATGGATTTAAAAGGCTTTAAGATACTTTTTACATATGTGTGTAAGCACATTTATCCGTCGTGTGTGCGCAATTTCCAGCAGCTTGAATCAGGGTCTGCTTTGGCAATTAGGGGCAGGATGATTTCCCATGCTAGTCTGCCGTACTCACCGCTCAAATGAGAATCACATTCCTATTGTGTTCCACGGCTGTTAATCATGTTTTCAAACGCCTTTGCAAACCAGGGGGCATTACCGTGGCTTGTCATCAGCCGGCTCAAAAATGTGCCGAAAGGGTCATAACTGGTGCAATGAGCGTCTATCACACTCTATGCTCTTGTTCAACCTGTGGTTTGCTCTTTTTTTCAGTCACAAGGAGGAGTGTTTTTGAAGCAAACATACAAAAAAAAAACACCTAAGAGGCCAACTAAGATTCACTAAAACAACAAAGCTGCTTTCCTAATGTATTTTCATCTGTCTCCTTGAAATGCATTTGTTTTTAGGTCCATTTTGTGGAAAATAAAAAGTCCCAAAAAGATAAATAAGTAAAGTTATACTTTTATAGATATTTAGTATGCATTGCTTTGGCTTGCTAAAGTATCGTTGTCTCTAAATAACATTCGCCTTGCCTTTGGAAGGGTTGTAGCTACAGTATGCAATACTTACTTTGGCTAAAGATGGAGGACTGAACAGGATATCTTTGTAGGTTTAGATGATAGTTTACAACTAGAACCCTGGTTTGAACTTTATACGTTCTCCTTTGTATATTTTTACTGTATTGTAATGTGTTTAAAATATTGCCTGTTCAATAAAATTCTAAAAAAAAAAAATCTCTCAAATTTCCACAGAAAATTCAGATTTGTACAGAGATTAAAATGCACATGGATTATTTTCGAAGCTGGGGTTTTAAGAAAGTTGGTCCCAATAGATTGTCTAACTGGATATCACATTTAGAGAACCTCTATAGAAATTCCATACCACAAATTTTTAGGTTTTGTGGCAGAAAAAACAGACAACTGTGAATGTTTTTCATTCCAAATCCCAATTATAAACCTTTTTAGTGGTTTTCTACCTTATAAAACACTACTAAAATAGAAGCTGGGGGTATCAATGTGACAAAATATGAAAAAGCTGTCCAAGTATGAATTCTTACACAGTAACTGAAGCCTAAAATTAAACTGTCTCATTAAACAAGAAGGGAAAATATAATAAATGAGTCAGTTTGTACATTAAGAACTACAGAGAAAGAGTCAGTTAAGCACTTTGTGAGGTTAAGTGGTAGTTATTCACTTGAAGTTCATCCAAATGGACAGCCTGTTACTCCGCCAACCCTGACAGGCCTTCGTGATGCTCATTCACAAACAGCATTTTAAGGCAGCTTCTCAGTTTGCCAGCAGAAACCAAACAAGAGAACTGCCATCACTCATACATCTCTTTACTTCACCTCTGCTTATTCATTCCTCCATCGCGCCCAACAGTTTCTCCTGAGGACATGCAAGTGAGATATTCACCTGTAAATGAACAACTGGCTCTCTGTAAAGCAATGTCATGGTCCTATCTGCCTCCACGGTCAGCCCACCATGGCCAAAACACAATAAATAACTCAGAGGAGGATGAGCAGTGCCCCGTGGCAGACAGCGATAACACTTACAGCCTCAGGACTGTGGTGACACAGGGCTTGGCAGTGGCAGTGTGAGTGTGTTTCTGTGTGCATCAGAATAGATGGAGAAAAGAAAGGAGACCACGTGAGACCACCAGTTAAGCTAGAGATAGCTTCCCATAATAGAAGTTACAGTCTGCAACAGAAGTATGAGATGCAGAGGATTTTCTGATTTACAATCTGTTATATCTAAAAACGATAGAGTCAGGTAGACCAGGCGAAAATGCTTAAAGAAGATAGGGAAATAAATGAATAAAGAAATAAAAAAAAATTGTGCAAGAACCACCAAAAAAACTACCTTATGTTGAAATTTAGTGGGGCTGCACAGTGCTACAGTGGGTACTACAGCTGCCTTGCAGTAAGAAGGTTCCGGGTTTGGAAAAAAAAAAAAAAAAAAAACAGGAAGAACCTACATCATTGAAATTGAAAATGGAATGGATATGCAAACTAAAATCTTGAAATATTTAAAGGAAACAGAGATGTTTTAATAGCAATACAAGGAAACATTTACATATTTAAATAGATAGAAACAACAACAAAGAGAGAAATATAATCAAAGATCTATGTACCCTTACACCTGGCTCTTCATCCAAAAATAAATAGTATGCAATGAAATATTTGGTTTGGATATAATTTAGTGATTCCTTTTGGTAGAAGTTAAAGAATGTTTAGCATCACCTCTTGAAGCAGGAAGTAAAATCTTGATAGTTAGACAAAGGGATTTTTACGCTTGGCAGAGGATGATCAGCAACATAGTTTATTAAGTAGTGAGAGCAGGAACAGTCGTGCTGCTGAGAGCGAATCATCAGAGTGGAGGGAGAGAAGCGCAGACTCTGAGCTAAGCAAGTGCAAAGACGCATTTCTGCACTAGTACAGCTGGAAGATCAGTTTGTCAGAGTTCAGTGCTCAATACCGGTGTTCAGTCAGACACTCGGACAATTCTGGATTATTTTCACCCTGCCGCTGCTGCCCTGATCCGTCTGTGGTCACGTAGAATGAGCTGCATGACCAAACAGGATGCAGCAGCACAGCTGATCGTCAGTTTTTATTATTGTCATGAAAAAAAGGAGCGTCAATGAAATTTCGTCATCCTCATTGTTGACAAAAACAAGACTCCTATTAGGTTAATTGGCTTCTCTAAATTCTCCTTAGATGTGAGTGTTTGTGTGAATGGTTGTTTGTCCTGTTTGTCTCTGTGTCGCCCTGCGATAGACTGGAGACCTGTAAGCTTTTAAGTAAGTAAGTTATACCCCATTTACACTACCCTTGAAAAACCGTGCAGAGACCGGTCTGAGCTCAGTAACTGAGATAACTTATTCGTGTGTAAATGGAAAGCAAACTGAACTGAACCGAGCTAGACACAACCGAACCGAGCTAACTGCAGACCAGTTCCAGAGGTGGGCTCGTTTCGGTTTTTCCCTGGCTCGGTTCTCTGATAACAAGAGCGCATAAGCAGAACGCGTCATCTCCGTCTGGCATCTCCGTTTAAAAACATCAGAAAATATACAATATAAAAGGCAAAGACTATAAAAAAATCATAGCAGCCCAAAAGGTATTTTACTGAAAGCCTGTACAAATAAATGGGTCTTAAGTAAGCTCTTGAAGGTGACAACAGTCAATAGAGCCCAATGCGGGTGGAGGATCATTCCAAAGCATGTGAGCAACAGCCTGAAAGAACGGTCACCTCTAATATGATAACGAGCACGTGAAACCTTCAGGGGATTCTGATCAGCAGACCTCAGAGTCCATGCAGGTAAGGCCTGATCAGATCACTAATGTAAGAAGGAGCCTGACCATGTAAGGCTCTGAAAGACAAAACTAGAATTTTAAACGTGATCCTATAAGACCGTGGCCACCAAGGAAGTTCTTCTATAATCGGGAATATGCGAGTCTTCCCATTTGTACAGGTCAGAATTCTCGCTGCAGAGTTTTGCTCTAGTTGCATTTGAGAGAGCTCCTTGTTCAGACATGAAAACAAATAGTCTAAACCAGAGGTGGGGGGTGTACCCCGGCTCTTACCAATTGAAAGCTGGAGATAGGCACTAGAACCCTTCGCGACGGAAAATGGATGGATGAAGGAAATGTAGTGTTATGGGGCGCCACATGGCTCAGTAATAAAAGCATGCATGTTAAATGTAGAAGGTATAATTAATTCACTGCATGTTTCTCCTATTCTGACTTTCTTGCTGTCTAGATATTATTCAAAAATGGCCACCCATGCCATTAAAATCTTCAAGAAAATGGGGGCATATGTGTTCATTCGGGAAAAAAAATTATTTAAAAATGGCAAGCCTCTTAAATAGAGTAATTTGTATGTTGAAGCTCATGTTGAGAAACTACTGTTTTTTTTGTTTTGTTTTTATACTTTAATAATCCCAGGGATAAATTACTTCTCTGCATTAAACCCATCCCCTTGGGGAGCAGTGGGCTGCCATTGTGCAGCGCCCGGGGAGCAGTGTGGGATTAAGGGTCTTGCTCAGGGAGCCAGAGATTCAAAGCCCTATGCCCTAATCACTAGGCTGCCACTCCCCCCAAATGCTCTGTCATTTTAATAGAGCTAAAAACTATTCAAAAGTTCTTATATTTTAAATTAATTGACAAACTCTTTTCAACTGAAAATAGCATTAACATTAGAAAGTTCCCCAGCCAGAACATGAGAATCTGCGGAAAGATTAAGGTAATGGCAGGGAGGCTTTCCGAGCTAAAACAGAATACAGACACTAAGTGTGATAGAGTGAAATGAGAGTTCCCTTTAGGGATGTACATCGTAATTCCTCTGCTCCACATCCACATGAGGAATGAGGTGAACATTCGCTGTATCTACAGGTTGGCCCAACATCCTGGTTCTGTGTTCAACCTCCGCCCACTCAGCCGTAGCTAATTGCTCTCCTCTTTGATTACCCCATCTATTTTAATGAGAGCATACCGATGCACTCCCTTCACTCCCTGTTTTCTCTATCAAACCCACATGTAAGCATGAGGAACATGTGCACGAAAAGTTCATATTCCCCTTTGACATATACTGTGTAGACACATGACAGTTAAGAGAACAATGTGGTATTCCATGTTTGGCCCCAGCGGCAGAAAATGGGAGCGTGTTCATTAGGCTAATGGATTTGAAGAGGAAAGGAGAAGGCTATGAAGAGAGAACAGAAATGAGAGGATGGGGAGGGCACTGAATTTAACCACAACAAATTTTGTACAATAGCCCTACAAGTCATAATGCAGCATGTAATTTCCCTGCTTGTATGACAGAGAGAGCAATACTTTCATTATGCGAAATGGCTTTAATTACAGTGAATTTGCCTCATAAGTCAGCTCCTATTGAGAAGAAATGAGCTGTTGCATTTTTGGTGGTGCCACGAAGCACTCCTGCAGCTCGCCCGGATGGACTCGACTTCATTAGGATCACCGGCTTGCCAGCACACGCGCTGAGAAGACAAAGCTTAATCAATGGACTCATGCTGGTCTGAAAAGTCTCAAAGAGAGCAAACAGTGGACACAGAATGGTAGACGGTAACTGATCAATAGAAAAAAAATGAGTGTGACTCCTATGATCTTGTTTTGGGCTCCAGATACAGTAGTGTCTGTCACGATTGCTGTAACAGCCATGTTTATTCTGAGGTATGTGAGGATAGAGTGTTATGGACAAATGTACTTTAAAATCAAAGCTATATGGAGACACAGAAAAAGTTGTGGATACCATCCCAAAATACAAAAGGAAGATCATTACAATAACTTCAAACTATCTATATAACTTATTCACTTTTTGGAGAAACATCATTGTAACAATCATTGCCACCAAGCAATTTCTACTTTACAATGAGTCATCTGTGTTCGAGTACAGGTAGGTTTGAAAACTCTTTTTAAGCAAAATCTAACTATTTCTATTCCCTGCACCTTACATTTTCTGGTGTACTTCCACAGGTGTGTATTAGATCAATTTCTGGGCTTTCTGAGGGTCATTTATCCAAAGTCCAATGAGTTTAACCTGTTAATCTTCAGTGACTTTTGGCTCTGTGACTAAAGTTGGGCTTTTAAAAAATAGGCAGGAGGGATTGGTTATCTTTAAAATTCATTATGTTGTGCTGATGTTCAAAATATCCATGGCAGATCCAGCAAAGTCACTCCAAAACAAAAACAAGCCACACCATGTTCTGCAGTAGACATGTTTTTCTTTTACTTTATCATGTGTTATGTTGTCTTAGTTTTTCTTTTTTTTTTTGCTTTTGTTCACCAACTAGCAACTTTAGTAAGGGACAAAAGTTAATTGCACTTAAAATTGCTGAAGAAACCAGGAAGACAACAGAAGGGGAACAAAGTTAGTGCATAATTTGTGAATTAAATGTTTCAGAATTTTCTTGCAATGCACAGATATCTATAAAAACTAGTGGGTTATAGACTGTACAAAGCTCACACTGACCTTAACCAGAACTATATTATTTTTCTCTGCCGTCATAGCAACATGAGGAAGAGTAGTACTTTAGCATTTAACCGTTGCAGCATAAAATGTCCACGAGACAAAGAAAAAAGAACAAAAGACACCCAACAGTTTACAAAACACATTCAATCCCGCTTTCTTCTCACCTGATTTTTTTTACATCCAAACACCTGCAACTGCTGGATAATGGTAGAAAATTTCCCTATTTCATTTTGAACATAAAGTGCTTCCTTTTTCCACTGTTATCATAATGTTACCGAATTGCAGTACACCAACAAAGCACACATGGCACACAACAAAATAAGCCAGAACATAAAAAATGACTAATCTGCTGTAAATGACTTGAAGACATCCTATAAAAGAAAAACTAGCTGCTAATCCAACTGTTCCCCTATAGGGACAGAAGAAAGAAACATCCTAATGAAAAACTGGTGGCTAAATCACCAGGATGGTAATAACAGCGGGAGCGTCACTCCAAGCAGTCGCTTGACTCTGGTGACACGAAACCATTAGGTATTCATGAAAACAGATGTTGCATGGTTCACTAACCCACCGGCCCAAACACCCCCGGAAAACACCAGAAACCTAAATGGATTTCCCTGCAGATCATACTGTTTGATCCCCTGCCAAGAAATAGTGACAAGACTTTTAGATTTTCACACAGGGGGGACAGAGGGTTGAACAGGAAGAGGAGAAAGCAGGGAAGGTTATGGATAAGATGGTGAAAGAAGCATGATGAGTGTGGCTTATTATTATTGATGCTGATGTGTCCTGTGCCCTGTATAGGATATAGTCATCTCTAAGATTCAGTTATTTCTATTTTTTTTTCTGTCATGTTTTGTTGTCTTAAAATCCTATTAACCGGATAGCAAAAGGATTTTCTTCTTGATCAGGCAACTCCTAGTAGCTTATCACATGCTACGCAGAGAGAGCTTGTACTAAATTCGGGAAGAGTAAGGAGTTTGCATGAGTAAACAGACAATCTATGCAAACAGTTGTCTGAGGGATTGCATTTATGGATGTGAAATATTTAAAGTCTTTCTTCAGGAGACAAGCCATCCATCTATGAGGACTTTTGTTTACACTTTTCTATAACCAATCATCAATCCAGACCATTTTAATGTATAAAGAGTGAAAATTTTTGGGTATCAAAAGCTAAATTGTCGTTTAGTTCTTAGTTTGGTACTTTTAAAATATGGCAGTAGTTACAATGTCAGCTTTTCAGGCATTAATCTTTCTATAGCATGGTTTCTTGGATCAATTAAATCTGTCTATGTGACCCAAACGTTATCTCTTATAGCGTCCTCAATATTTATTGGCATCCATGAAAGAGATTTCCACTCAAGTCTAGTCTCAGCCCTTAAATTGGAGTCACACTTAAGCTGCAATTAATTATCAACCCGGGACTTTCCATTGATAATTTAGCCTATTAACTCCCCTAAACCATCCACCTTACATATGGTGGCAAAATGCATTTTGGTCCCCTTGAAGGCTGTCTAAAAGTGCCATAGTTGATTTGAGTTTGTAAATGTTCTAACTAAAGATGCGCATGTTACACCATTATCCTTTTTTTTTTTTTTACCATCCATTTCCTTTCTTATGAAGATCAACTCAATTATATTCTATACAATGGTATGTTTTCTCATCTGCTCGTGGTTAAAGGTTGCTTGTTATACAACATCCATAACGATTTACAAATCGCAGAAAAATAACAACGGTTTTATTTTGAAAAAGACCAAAAAATACATCTATTGTTCAGTCATACAGATTTTACAAGACTAAATGTTGGTACTTGTGATGTTAGTAAATTTGTTACAGGGAAAAAAAGAATAAGCATATATTTACTTTTTATTCTATACAAAGTTAAAACCAAAACTAAACTCTGGAGTTTTTTAGGTTTACTAATTAATTTAGGTTTAATTAATTAATTTTAACTAAATTAAAGTAAAGCAAAAAGACATTTCATTTGCTTTCCTAAATCCTTCAAACAATATAAGACTTTCCTCTAAAGACTGCTTTTATCTAACCTGCTATTTTCTTTTGTCTTTGTAAAAATGAAAATTACTCTGCAATCCCCAGAAAAAAGAAGGAATGGACTGATGAAGTAATCAACACTAAAAGGATCCAAACGCAGGTATTGTTCTTCCACTCCCATAACGATTAGGGGTACATTCCTCATCTTCTTTTTAGTGTGCTGGCAAATTGACAGATACCGGCGGTTAGGAATCAAACAAAGTAGAGGAAAAGCAGGCTTTCACAGTCTGTGTTGTTGATAGATGTGATTATAGGTTCTTCGTGGTGCCCATCTATACTATATGGATTCCAGATGATAACAGCGACTAGTCCCTCCCTTTGTTTCTGTCTTTGTAATGTTTTATCCTGGTTTAGATCCCCTTTTTTTCTGCTGTCTTTCAGCTTAATATTTGCCATCCCTTTTGTGTTCTCCATTTTGTACTTTGATTCCCTCAACTCCATGTTTTTCTCACTTTAAACTCCCCCCTTCTCCTCACTTGTCATGTGTCTCGCAGGGAGCTGCCAGACCACATCACAAAACTAAGGCCACCATTCTTTTTTTTTTTTTAAGTCTAATCTTTACTTAATTTTTATTTTTACCAGTTCCTCTTATCCGTTCACAGCCATCATCCCAGCACGCTTCTTTACAGTGTACAGTGTTCGGATTTTCAAAGAAACCACCCCCCCGATGGGTGATGCGTGTTTGACTTAAAATGCATTAACAGTCTTGAGTAAAACAGTCTGACAAATGACAGAAGGCTAACAGTGGGGATCCAGAGGGTCAGAGAGCTGTGTCACAACACTGAGGCTCAAAGAGAAGCCAATCCTCCAACGCTATAGAATATCTGCCTTAATCTTACTCAAGCTCCGCTCATTACACACTCAGCATGGGCCGGACACGGCCAGCATGGGAAGCTACGCGGCTCGGGTCTGCACACCAAATGTGTCTGTGTGAGGATGTAACGATGTGGAGTCCATATCAGTGCAAGTCGAAGCCGCAGTAAGAGAGCGTGTAATTCGCCTTGACACTGTACGCAGATCAGGAAAATTCATGGTTTAAATCATCTATCCTTAAGTGGGGCGCAGCCATGGAGGATGTTCATTTCCATCTCTATAAGCAGAAATAATAAGAATCCATTCCAATATATTTGGACAATTTTAGGAATCTACTTACCCTGAATTACCTCGTCTTTATACATGACCTGTTCTGCATCTGCACTTATGTATCTACAATTGTGTTTAATTTGTGAAAAAGCATGAAGGGGAACATACTGGAAAAAAACTCCTGGCCTGCGACTTATTCAACACCTCCATATTTATGGCTGATGTCATCGGAATAAATTCAGCAATTCTAATTGGGCTGGGTGTTAATGCTCCCACATAAGAACTAGCATATTTCTACCCACAGTAATATCCCCTGTCATCCAAAAATATGCAGCACCCTGCTGTCAGCTTAAACTTGAAGTTGGCCAGTGAAGAGTCATCTTGAAAAACCTTCAGAAATAATCACAACCAATAAGCCTTAATATCTGTGCACATACAAACCAAATAGGAATATTTAAAAAGTTTTAAGGCAGCAATATACCAAGACAATTCATAAGCAGACGGGAAGGCTTGGGCTCCAATTCTCCCAGTTTAGTTTTATAACTCTGCTCTGAAACAAGTCTGCTTGAAGTCTGTGGTTTATACTGCTTGTGAGGATATGAATGGAAAATCCCAACCTGTTTGCTGTTGTGCAAAGCTGAAAGCTTTAGCGCCTGTAATCTATACATATGCATCTTGAGCTTTAAACTGAGCTTTGCCCACTGTGGAATTTGGTTTAGAATCCCAAAATAAACTTTAGTTGACCTGAAAGCATAAATAAGAATTTTGTGTGGATTTACCTTGCACCAAATGGGTTTACATTTTTTTTGTGTTCAGATTGAAATATATGGATAGGAATTTCCCTCTGCAAGTTTCAGATGAACCCCATTCACTTTGCTGCCATTAGCAAGGTCTTTGCATAATCCTGGCTGAATGTTTGACCCTGGCTCTCAGCTAAATTGAGGTGTTCTTGCCTGGGACTGGCCCTTTACTATAGGCCAAAAATGTCTAATAGACTCAAGGAAAGGCTAATTTACAGAGCATCATGTAAGCATTTCAAAGACTTCCTTCTGTTGCAGTGCCTAACTGTACCCTCCTTCTAACTCACTGAATCCCAAATGCAATTTGAAACTACCTAGAATGAATGAACCAATATGTTTGACAGTCATATAAGACAAAGATTGACCTATTTAGCCATGTTACCCATTGCAAAGTGGGAGGACTAAGGCTTTGAAATCCTTAGAATGCTGGAAAAGTGGAACTTTGTGGTGGAAGCCTGATAAGGACCTCCATCTCAACCAGCGGCAAAAATATATATTACAGATTGATAGAATGATAAACAAGAAACTATATTTCCAAGTACTTTCTGCCAAGTTAATAACTAGATCAGGGTTCCACGGTCCTCTAGGTCCGGTGTCCTGTACCATTTAGATGTTTCTCTGCTTACACCTCATTATTGAATTTAATTATTGAGTTTAAGTATGTCTGATTCTGATTCTAATGGTTGAATTATCTTCTTAACAAGCAGTGAAGTTCTCCAGAGTCCTGCTAATGACCTGATTAGTTGACTGAGGTGTATTGCAGAAGAGACAGTTCTAAACACTGCAGGACACCAAACGTCAGGGGATGAGAATAAAAGGAACCCTGAGGTAGATGGTTGAGAAGTAAACAGTAGATCGTTAAAGAAGTCTGATCATGCAAGACATGATAATCCTCAGTGCTTAAAACAGGTTGATTTGATTTCTCTTGTTCTCTGAACATCTTGCACCCCAAATAACTCTTCAGTTCCAAATATAAGTTGGAAAATTCAGTCTCATCAATTACTCAAATTAAACTTCTTCAATGAACTAAAACTGGCTTGTACCAAGAAACTAACCAATTTAAAATACACTCAATCATATATGAGGGGAATAGGGAACAAATGTCCAGCCATCTAAGTCTGTAGTTTGCTGTACTTGATGAGGATCAGTTTGCCTTGGTTTACAAACCTACAGGCCCCCTGTCCTGCAGGTTTTAGAGGTTACCTTGCTCCAGCACAGGTGATTTTAATTGAAAGCTGATTAACAGGCTTTTGGTCTACTGCTATCATTATAACCAGCTGTGCTGAAGCAGAGAAACCTCTAAAACCTGCAGGACAGGGGGCCTTAAGGACCGAGTTTGGAGATGCCTGGATTAAGGCTTGTTGGCCAAAGGTCTCAAAAAGAACATTTCAGTTAGCTTTTTTCTACCCTTTGCTAACATAACGCAGCTTATTTTAGACAAAGTTTATCAAACTGATCTAATGCCTTCATTGTCTGCTGCAATGATTGCATTTTACTATTAAAATGTTAAAAGAATTCCAACAGTTATTCCAAAACTAATGACAGATGGTCAAGAGAAATATAAGTAAAAAACAAATTATCCATTTAAAAACAAAAGACATCATAGGACACCTCATGACAAGCGTGGACCAATCTGTCTAAACACATGTCCTATAGATTAAACTTTTTCTCATTGCTTATGAATCCCACGGAGAAGACATGACATATGTAGCAGAACAATGTTTTATCTCATCTGGCATCCTGACAACAAGGAAATAAACACATGCTGACACCCAATCAGATCACCCATCTGCTCCTCTGTCGTACATTGGTTGGACTGCCCGGCAAGCGGTGAAGGAATAATTTCTTTGAGGAGCACACCCTAGAGATGGTAGGTAGGGAAGCTGAGGAAAAAAAGAGGACAAAGGAATAGGAAAATGAAAGAATACGGAGAGTGGACAGCCTTATGGCAACTCCTTGCTAGTTGATTGGTGGGGGGCATGTATGCAGCCAGGCAGGGAAGACCAGGAAATGTAATTCATGGAAGCTGTCTGGATATGACATCTCTGGGAGCTATTCAATCTGCAGCCAAACCCTCAAGTGGCGCCTTGCCTGGCGTGGTGGCAGGAAGGTTACAACTGTAAGCTCACTGCCTGTCAACCTCACTACACGGGATAAAAAAATGATAGGAGAGGAACGGAGAGGAAAGGAGAAGAGAAGGGAAGCACGAGGAGGAGAGGGAACACAAGAATAAAAGACAGTCTTATACTATTGTTAAAATATCACTTTAAAAAGAAACAAGAACTATTTAAACAAGACTTTAGTAGGCAGGTGAATATGTGCAGAAAGAGCCTAGAGACAGGAGCTCAACAAGAATCAGCCGAGGCTCAGTAGAAGAGTGAGAAAGCAAAGGGCGGGGCGGATGGGAAAGCGCTGGCTGTGGTTCTTCTCCGTCAAGAATGGCTCATATAGAGCCATGATAATTGAAAGTAGTGGTCTCTCTTTCACCAAGAATGCAAAAATAATCCACTTACACCCTGCATACAATGCCTTAGGAGTTACAATAGGCACCGTGTAGCGCAGAAGTAAAGTAGGTCTAACACAATGATCGGATATTTTACATTGTTCAGATTAAAGGGACTCAATTGAGCTTCAATTCAAAGTACAAACTGAACTTAGTGTCTGTCCTCATACAGACATGTCTAGACAGAAAACTAAAGACAATTAGCAACTTTGCTCGAG
The DNA here is from genome assembly GCF_000732505.1 of Cyprinodon variegatus. Taxonomy (NCBI): domain Eukaryota; kingdom Metazoa; phylum Chordata; class Actinopteri; order Cyprinodontiformes; family Cyprinodontidae; genus Cyprinodon; species Cyprinodon variegatus. The sequence continues at coordinate 157,988 of NW_015150600.1, forward strand.
GATTTTTAGAACATAAAAACATTTAAGATCAACATATTTTCTTTCATCGCACCATCTGCTCAGGAAGCATAAACATGAATAAAAGCTTCATCTCTCCACAGCAAAATTCTTTATTTCACTTTAATAATTTGAGGTGTTGAAATTAAAGCTCTTTTACATTTTTTTCCCCAAGTGTCATGTCCAATTCATGGTCTACAGAGTCAAGGTGATCACTGTAGAAGACTGTGAGGAGAACTCCAGAAAGCTGCCTCAAGCATTTTAAAGGGAAGTTTAATGAGAGGAAAAACACGGTTTAAAAGATAACCATAATTATAAAAAACAATGGGAGGAGCTGTTCAGTACCTGTAGATGGTGCTTCAGGAGCTGCCATACATTTGACCCAGGGCATCTGCTGTGCTGGTTTAGGCCTCTTTTGAGCCAAAGAAAAAAACTGAGAAGGAGCTACTAACAGTGATGATGAGAATAATTATCAGATTTTTGCCAAGTGGTCCAAAGCTGTATATCAGAAAAAAATGAATTTGGAAATTAATGTTGCAAAGGCAAGAGACACATATGTTGACTGAGGTCCAGTTCAAAGTTTTCACAGTGTTGATTCACTGTATTTAATTATGTTCAGTTCAAAAGTAGCCGTCTACCAGAACAAGAAGAATTGAGTTAATATAGATGGATTTATCACTGTGCCACTAAGAAATGTAGAGAATGCTGACATTTTTGTATTCAAAAAAAGCGTTTTACTGTTTTGTTTTTATTTTAACAATAATTTTTGAGAAACTGAATTTAGGGTATAAAGGCTTTGCAGCATCTGCTAGAGGTCCAGCAGGTTTTGCAACAGTTTTTTCACCCATGACATAAGAGTTTTGAACTCTAAACTGGACTCTGCATCACACTTGCAACATTAATTTTTCACTACCAACATTGCAGAAATTTTATAATCCTTTTAAACTGGACACAACTCAATGTTCTACTGCATTTTGCACCATATTTATTTTGCACTGCACTGAACTTTTTTTTTATATTAATGCCCTTTTGCACCATTATTTTAAACAGGTTTATTTTTCTCCTACATTGTTACATTCTGATCACTGCTCCACTTTATATTGGTAACGTTTATCTTATATCAGTATCAGTAAACAGTAGACATGTTTGCAGTCTTATCGTCCAAAATCTTTTCTTAGATCTAAACCTAAATAAAAAGAAGAAGGATTTCTTGCAAGCAGATATACTACGATCTGGTGGGCAGTTTTTATTTTGAGGCAAAACGATGGGACACTCTGAAGAACAGCAGATATTGATGTTTATATAACATCACAATCACAAACAAACAACTCCTGGAATTGATCAAGATTATCCTTCAAATCCCTAACAACCTAAAGCTGAATGTGTGCATTGAAAGGCAAACACAAGACTTTGTTGAACAAGATAATTGGACAATTTCACAAATTGTTTTGTCTGTCAACCTTAACAACAGATAAAGCTGATGGCAACATAAATGGCTGTTCTGCATGTTTCCTATAGAAAACAGTGCCACAGATCCCTCTACACTCACTAGCTTGCTAGAAACATAACATATTTATTTTCTTTACAGTAGGCTAATATTGCACAAATGCAGTTTTAACCATATCTTAATTATATTTCTGCAGTCTGGAGAAAAATACCTATATCTAAAAAAAATATATATAGAGAGAGGCTTATATATATATATCTATTAAGTTTAAGCATTTTATGTCATTTATACAGATTTAAGCTGATGACCGCCTCTAAAGAACTGATCAGTGATTCATAACTTCCTGTGTTTATTTGGGGACATAAAGACCAGTGAATATAGGAGCGTGCATAAAATGATAGATGGTAAAGAAACCTTGGTTGGTCTCTACACTTAAATCCCCAAAAATCTGAAGGGTGAATTGAAGAAAAAAAGCGTATTCAGGGGTCTGATCTATCTCGTGAGAATGCTTAAATATCCCTGCCTCTGCTCCAACTTAATAGAATGTTACAGAATTATTTTTCTTTTGGAAAAGGGATTTTGTGCAAGTTATGAACAGCAGGGGAGCGAGTAAGTGTGGCACCATTGATTATTTTTTGGGGCTTGAATTCTTTTTAGGGTGAAAAAAAATGTGGATGGCATAACTAATACTGCTTGAGCAAAGCTAAATCAACAATATTGCAACTGTACAAGTATAAGTATAACTTAAGTAGTATTTTACCAATTTTAAGAATTAAAATGTTATAAAGTAATTAAAAACACCAAATTTAGACACATTTTATGAGATTCAAGCTGGTTTTTTTAAAGCTAACTTTTTGCTAAATGGAATAATACTTTACAACAAACGAATTATACCATTGTAACTAATTAAGGTTAATAGTCTCAAATCCTGCTTCACTCTGTCATTCAAACCCCTTCCCTTCTTTCTTTTCTTCTGCTTTTTATGTTTAACAGTAAAACCCAAAGAATCTTATCAGTTTAGGTATGACATCATCTTCTAGCCCTTATAAGTCACCATTCAACAGATGTCAGCTCACTGTTAGAAACTGCTCTGAAGATCTTTCATCTAGTCCATTCATTCATGCTAACACACAGATATAGAGAAGTTCATACAAAGACAGGGCCAGAAACCCCTCCCACTCTCATTTCCACACAGACATATTCATCCAGCATTTTATCCCAAAGAGACTGTACGCATTCAAACAAACAGAGGAGACAGTTATTGTCGAAAGGCAATTATCTTGTACTGTCCATCTAGTTGACTGCGGTGGGACAAAGAGCCCTCTGTTGATGAGGCCAGCAGTGTGTGAATAGGAGGTTAGACATCTTTGGCCTTTTCCATGGCTGTGGACATTCAATCTGCCATCCACACATCCCTTTGGATCTGATAACGCTAAACAAACCCAAGAAGGAGAAAAGGAGAGGGAGGAAAAAGCCAGACGCTAATGGCCTCTGTATTGTGTGTAAATCCTCTCTTATCTTCCTGCTCTCTGCGTTAAGAGACTGGTCAAGGGCACTGGGAATTAAAAAAAAAAAAACTAAACTGAGACAAGTCTGTATGCCGTTGCAGTCCCCGGTTGCTCAGAACGGAAGGTGGTCGTGCATACATTGTGGCTCTAATATGGGACAGAGTTTTACAAACACACATCTACAATTTGTGACCAAAAAGTATGGCATCAAGGGTAATGACCTGACATTACGCTAGAACTAATTATTCTTAGCCTATCAAGCTCCCCCATTAGACTTCATCTCATATAAGCACAGACATCTACACACACACTTACACACACTAATTGTTGGTCTTATTTCTCTCTTTAGTGCTGTCATGTCGGCGTCTCCTGGAGATGGAACAGTAATTGGAAGAAAATTAGAAGAAAGGTAAAAGGAGAGCGGACGGAAGGAGAAGAAAAGACATGGAGGATTATCCCTATAATCCCATCCCTGCTAAATTACAGGGAAAGCTCAGCTTATAATACATTAAGAGTACAGTAGGAATCTGCTTCTCCTTTTTCAGCTGTAATGCCAGTGACACGTTTACATGCACTCACCTTGGGCCTGAATGTCATCTTTATTTTGCTCTTTCAAAGATGCATTTGAATCTTTCTTTAAAAGGTTGAATGACATCAAGATGCATTAGATGTACAAATTTATTTAGTTTGGATTTTTTTCCATAAACCGCACCTGATCATAATAACATGCAAGATTTAATTTGCTAGTATAGTGCCACAAATATTCAGCTAAATATCCTATAAAGACCACAATGTTTTTATAGCATTATCTATTGTCAGTTGGTCAAAAGAAGACAAATATATTCACTATCATTCATAGAGAAGCCAGTTTGCGTATCTTGAAATCGCTTCCAGTTAAAAAAGAAAGCCTAACTGTGAAGGCGTGAGATACCTAAAGAAGTTCTGGCTATCAATCCCAGGATAAGAACATTTTGAATCTTTAGTTAGAGCCCCATCTGGCTCGAAAACATTGGTTTACGTGTCAGTTGTAGTGTATTTATTCATGTCTATCACTGAATGAGAACTTTATGTCACCCAATGACTAGTAAGCAATCAAGCAAAGATTAAAGCTTAGGGAAAGCAGTTCCACACGCCTGTTCTGTTGATTCCAACAAGTGCATGATGTGACATCAGTGTCCTGTTGGAACATATGATTTTCTCATCATATGATCCAAAATTTTCAAATGATGTTGGCTTTGATTTATGTATTTATTTTAACTTAGGAATAGTAAAGGCTGAGGCATAGAAAGAGCTGGAAGTCCCTGGTTAACCAGCATCTGCTCAGTGTGCTGATGAAGGAAAATTCTGATAGACACTTTCAAGCTTTATTCAAGTTTGCAGCTTCCAACATGAACAATCCAAACCACATTGTGGAGAAAGGATTTGTGGTGAGGCACAGCAAAGATTGAGCTACTCTATTTTATCAAGCATTAGTGGTAAAATCAGGATAAGGTTTTCATACCTAAGAAAACAGCTGTGAAGCATGCCACTGGTTATATGAAGAACGAAGGGGCTTCACAGTGACCACTACGCGCACTTCAAAAGGCTAGGCATTTATTCATCAATTCAACATCCATGGCCATGGCGGATGGATGGATGGATGGATGGATGGATGGATGGATGGATGGATGGATGGATGGATGGATGGATGGATGGATGGATGGATGGATGGCAGACAGACATCTTTCTGTAGTCTGTGAGGACATTTTCTTAGAAATATGCTAAATTTTTGGAACTTAAAAGGTACTTGAGGGGACCAACGACAGGTCCCTGTGGAAAGCTTTTTTCTTGAAATGGGGGTAATTTTAGGACTAAGGTATGAATTAAGTTTAGGTTAGGTTTAAGGTTAGGTATGAGGTTTCAGCAAAAGAAAAGAATGCAATATGAATGTAAGTCGACAGAAAGTCTCTAGCTTTGATGTCTTTAAATTACTTTCAATCTGCTGAGAAATAAAGAGATCAACCATGTATGTATAAACAAATTATATTTTCCTCATGTAATTATTAGTTTGATAGGTTTTATTTGAAAAATAATAAAGTATTGAGAAAAGTAATTCTTCTGCTTATTTCAAGTATTTCATTTTTTTTTTACTTGACTAAAAAAAATACCAGAATTTGCTCACATCTTCTAGATGTTGTCTCTGATTACATTATTTTTAAATTACAAATTAGTTGATATATGATCCTGAAAGATGATACTTCTATAAATCTCTTATTCAAAGTGTAATATCTTCTCTCTTCATCTGCTGGAGTAACAGAAGAAGCTTTACAAGCTGATAAAAAAGGTGGTTTCTGTTCTTATACCTGCTCCAAAACCAGTGGAGATGATTTCTGTAGTGAAAGACTTCTCTAGATCCAATGCAAGACAGACCGCTACAGTTGATCCTTCATGCCCACAGCTACAAAAGTTATTAGGAAAAAAGATGAAGAGTGATAAAAATATGTAATTTCCCTTTGGGAGTATTTTTGATTTTGAACAGAATTGAATATGATCAGTTATTCAGTACTAAATAATCATTTTATTACATAGTTTTTATGCTTAATTTCTTTCACTTTGCATTAATTTTTGAAACAGCTCAACGGGCGCATTAATCCTCGGTTATGCTGCATGTCTCCCCATATCCTATAACTAATCATGTTGGGCCACCATGACCAAAGACGTCCAGGCCTATTTTTGGTACAATTCCAGCTGTGTATGAAACTTTGCAATGTATCTGTGCCAAATAATTACTTAATCTTATACAATAGGAAAGTTAAAAGCATTAAACAAAAAATACATTATTATAAGAAATCAACAGTTCAGCTATACAGGACCTCACCCTTCCCTCTTAATCACACATTCTCCCAAGTTATTTGCAAACATATGTTAATGACAGCTGTAAAAGCAAATATTTTATATTTATGCAAAATAAGGTAGAGCAGTACGTTCTCTAGTCACTTTTACTGCAGCCCAGAGGGAGGGAGAGTCCACATTCATCCATCACAACTAATCAGAGCCATGTAATGTGTGTGCAGCACAAGCACGTTTTTTAGGTCGGCCTGCAGACTCGGCAGGTGCCACCGATCTGTGAACAACTTCCAACTATTGCTGTGTCGCCGTTCTGAGAACAAAAGAAAAGACTGTTTGCCAAATTTGTGCATCTGAAAACCATTTCCTCCACTACAGTGACAGCCTCTCCGCTTTAAATGAGGAAATATCTGCTCCAACATCCAGAGCAGACTTACAGAGTCCAAATAAGTAAAAAAAATAAATAAAGTACCGGAAGAGTAACAATGATCTGTGAGTAGAAACCTGGCAAAGGAATGATGTCACTTTTTATAACAGTATGTGAATTGTGAGCTGTCAAAAGCTGACATTGTTTTGCTGCTCTCCTCTTAAGCTGACAGAAAGGTTATGAGTTTGGGCCCTAGTGGATAACATTTCTTGAGGGAAAAAAGTTTATAGTCCATATTGCTACTCCTTATTTGTGACATACAAGCCAAAAATATAATAAAATAAAATAAAAAGGCAAAAAGCATAAATAAAGAAATAGCTGGAAGCGTTTAAGATCGGGGTCCATTAAGTTGAGAGCATCATTTGTTTTTTTAAGTTTTATTATTGATTTGTAAAGGGCTGCACAGTGATGCTGTCTGTAGCACTGTTGCTTTGCAACAAGAACGTCCTGGGTTTGATTCCCTCTGCATGAAGTATGCATATTCTCCCCTTGCATGTGTGGGTTTTCCCCTGGTTCCCCAATTTTCTGTCAAATGTCAAATACATGAATGTTAGGCTAGTTGGCATTTCTAAACTATCCATTTGTGAGTGTGCATGGTTGTATGCCTTTGTGTTGCCCTGTGATGGACTAGTGACCTATCAAGGGTGTACCCTGCTTTTCGCCCAGAAACTGCTAGAGATAGGCACCATTCCCCCCACCCTAATGGATGATGCAGGAGAAGGTGGATGGAGGTATTCAATTTTAGTGAAACATCATGCACTTTTTGTCAAAAAGCCAACTAGAACAATGAGAGACAGCGAACTATAGAACTTCAAGGAAAATTAGGGTGGAAAAGACAAAAGTTAACAAAATTGGACACTTTGAATTTAAAAACATTCATATGACAGTACTGTGTCTAAATGAACAAAATACCTGGGAAACACCAACAGAAAGATAAATGAAAATAAAGAAAGATAACTTGACATTTCTCTATTTGATAAGATTTCCTATGCATAAAAAAAGACTATGAAAACTACAAAAAAAAACTTTTTTTGAAAAACATACATGAAAGCCAAAGTGTTCTTATCAAATCAGAGTAAGACAAGTGGAAGAGAGACGAACGCAGGTAAATTATGAAGAATGTATACACTTCAACTTGCATGCATACACACTTCCCACACGCTCGCATTCCCTTGGTGTGTGTGACGGGAGCAGGTGCTGGATGTAATGAGTTTGTCTACAAGCTGTTATAAAATGACAACAGGGAGTGTGGCCCCTATCACTGGCTGATACACCCCCTTCTTTGCACACCGAATACAAGCACACAAACACACAACGGCGTCGCTTCCCTAACTACATGCTTCTGTCAATACTACTTGTCTTCTAGGGAATCAACTGAAGCTAGATGGCAGTGGTCCAACTAACCACAACAGTGCATGGGTGTACACACCTATGATACTTTTTGAGATGAAGATGGAGATACATAAGACAGGTATGGTAATACACAAATTAATATTGCACCTCACAGTCTTCCATGAGCATCTGAAGGACATGATCCAAATGCCAAAAAATGGATAGGTACTTCACTTCTTCCTCAATTGCTTTCCCAATCTGTCCCTCTGTAGTTCATCCTCATGTGTTACACTTGGCATCCTTGTTACACTCATCAAACTCTCACCATAATGATCAAGGGGAAGTTTTATTTTGAAGTATCTGAGGGAAGTAAATTTGTGGATTAAAAACCAGGACAATTTGTCTCTAATTTGAAATTATTTTTGCGCAGTTGTGGTCAAAAGTGTTAACTCTTCTTATCTTGAGAATTCTAGTTGCCAAACAAGTGTGCAATCACTTACACCATAATAAACTTTTTGAAGAGTTTTAATCTGGCTTTAGAGCTCATCATAGCACAGAAACATCTCTGGCAAAAGTCACTGATGATATTCTCATGACCTCAGATAATCTACTTCTATCTGTACTTGTCCTGTTAGATCTCAGTGGTGCATAATATTCTTCTAGAAAGACTTAAATATTTTGTAGGATTTAAAGGAACAGCACTAGACTGGTTTAAATTGTATCTATCTTACCGATTTCTGTTTGTTCAAATTAATAATAAATCTTCCTCATGCTCCAGGGTTACCTGTGGAGTACTACAAGGATCAGTGCTAGGAGCAATTCTCTTGACAATATATATCCTACCAGTCAGAACTATTAGACAGCATGTCTCACTTAATACTATATAAATACAATAAACTTAACTGAATTTACTTACAGCAATTAAATATCAAATCATTTATAAGCTTTAGAAGACTTTGATAAGAATGCGAAACAGTCTATGCAAAGTATAAACATATACAGTGCTGAAAATCCTATTTCTTGACTTATAAATTTCTCCCTTGCATTCAGGATGTAGAGCCTAATCCTAAGTGATGGGTACTGATTGTTGTCAGTGCTTGGCTTTTATTTTTTACAACTTTCTAAGTGGTTTTTGTGAACTGATGACATGTTAAGGGTGAAATGGAGATGAGAGGAATTAACTTGCCGTGGCCTGAAAATGTCGACATTTTAATCCCTAAGCTGCTTGTTATAACTCAGACATTGTGACATTGTGCCCTATCTGTTGCAAACAGAGTTGTTTATTGTCATGTTTTTCTTATGTTCTCTCTCTTTAGATCTGGTGTCCTGTCTGTGGGAGGGGCTCCCTCTGTAGAGCCCTAGTCTCAGCTGCTTATCACTGAATGTGAACTACAAACGTGGTCCTTTAAATGTTTATATTGTTCTTCTAAATGCCTGGATCCTTATGCCTAGATGCATTCAAAGTTTTCAGAAGAGAAATCTTAAGAGTCTCAAATCACTAAGGACTCACACTCACCTGGAATACTTGCCATTACCCATGGAAGCTTTCAACCCAAATCAACATACTATTACTTATCTGCCTTTTCTCCTTTAGCCATAATCAGTCCCAGGAGGACAGACAGGATACTAACTAGATAACAATACTAACAAGATACATAACTCAACACCACCTCCCAAACATAAGGATTCACATCACAACTCCCACAGGTGCCCCTTAGCACCTAGATCCAAGTAATGCAGCCTTCATCTTTTTTGTTGCTCACCTGAGCTAAACCAAGCATCAAAGTGGTTGTCAGTAAATTCTGTTTCATATCTTTCTAGTTCTTAAGTGTCATAGCAAAACCCTGAAACAAGAACTTCTTTGAATGCAAAATGCTTGACAGGAACAGCATCTAAGAGTCTCTGCCAACTAGTTATACACTAGTATTTGTAGCTTTTTTTTTTTTCTTAAGGAACACTAATTTCTGATTTTTGCCAATCCTCGAAAAGGTCTTCTTTTTATTTTCTTCAGAGCAGATATTTACTACTTTTTCTTTATAATCTGATCAATTATTGATTTGGAAGCAATATTTCTAGAAGCAGAATAATTGCCTGACAGAAGAGATGGTGACAGCAGGTATTTCTTATGAAAAAAAGCAAGATTTTTGCTTTTTTAAATTCATCAGAATGATAGAGTGATATCAGCTGCCCTAAGCTAATGATAAGACCACTGATATGATTCAAGCAGGTTTTTTGTGGCAGGGAAAGAATTTTTTGAGTATGCTATCAAGTTTCATCTGATCATTTCTTAAGTGCAATAAGGATAAATGAAAACTGCCAAATAAGAATGTAAAAATATTAGAAATTTATCGCCAAAACTGTGGTGTGGTTTTAAAATTGTCACTTCCTGAACTGTGAACCATCTTTAATTTCACAGTATTTAAAAAATCATAAAAGATTACAAAAGATTAGTATATATATCCAAGCTTATTAATTTCTAGTTTATCTGGGGAATTTATTCAGCCAGAAAAAAGAAACAAACCATAAATATTTTGGTAGCTAATATATAGTCAATATTTTGTTATTGTCATTTCTTTGATAGCCATCCATCCATCCAACAATCGATGCATCATCTGTCCATCATCCATCCATCAATCAATCATCCATTCATCCATCCATCATCCGTCCATCATTAAGGTAAAATACAATAATTTAGGGAAGATTGTATGACTTTAAAACTTATATTTCACTGTGTTTCTGAAGTTATATTTAATAAGAAGATTTGTTCTAAGAGTTACATGAGAACCCAAAACAAAAAACCTGTTTTAAGGCAGTTAGTAAAGGTGGTATTTATTTGAAAAGGTTCTGCAATGTCAGAGTGAAATCCCAGCATATAAATAACTCAGCAGTTTCTTTATACAACAGCTGAGGGTGAATTATCGATCGACTCTCAACTAAGGAAACTGCGCACTCTGATCCTTTTTAATTTATATACTCTGTGTCTGCTTGAGGAGAAACCTGAATCTCCAAAAACTTTTTCGAAAACTCCAACAGCATTCTGATTTAACTTCACACACCTCATTTATTAAAGAGAAGGAGATTGGTTGACAACACCAAGATCCATTCATTTCCACCTTTATTAACAAACTAATCGAGGCAAACAAAAAGTCCAACACATCTCAGTTACTATGGCAACTTGATCTGATAAAAGAAAATAAATTCCTGTGTTCAACTCAAACTAATGATCTTAAACTGTGAACAATGTATCTTTCCCTGAAAGCTGATTTGCCATTAAAATATGGTTTTAAATCTTTCGAGGGTCATTTTAATAAACTAATTCCAGGATCAAAACCAAGTGAGGCTTGTATTAATTTTACAAGGCTTTGTTTGCCCTAATTTATAGATTATATTTCAGTTAGGCAGTGGGTGTTGGGGGAGGATGCTTTGTTTTTATATATTTAGCTATTTTACTGAATCTGTGTGTAGTAGGAAGAAAATTACAAGAGAAACTTATATGTAGACAAAGTTTATGATTTTGTATTAAATTATACTTAGCACATAAAAACCCTAGTAGATAAAGATCCAGGTAAATATTTACACACACCCATCATTAACAATAGATATGTATTCATACTATGCAAAAAATTTTATTGTAGCCTTATAAGCAGAATCTCTTCATAGTGGATCAACCAATTAATGGTAGCAATTCAAACTGGTTGCCCACATGCAATGGAAAAAGACCATCCTTACAACTGTGTGGTAGTACTCTGTCGACTGTCCTTAAAAAAGGGCTGACTCATGGTCCCAATAATATCATTTTCACTATTTCAGACTAAGCAGAGACTCCAAGACTTCCCTCTCCGCATATATATATATATATATATATATATATATATATATATATATATATATATATTTTTTTTTTTTTTTTTTTTTTTTTTTTTTTTTTTTTGACCATTTAACCATTCTACTAAAGGCATTTGGTTTCTCCACTTTTAAAAGTGTCCCTTGGAAATAAAGGATTATTTGTTGATTGGAACCTTTTCAGTTCATCACTGTGGATGGTGGCACTGTTGTTCTAATAGCTTTCACTTTACAGATGGCTTAAGTCTATATGAATTCTGAGTTATTTTCCAACAACCTCACCCTTTGTATTTTATATTAGTGTGGCCTTACATCTATGCAATTCATCCCCTGCCTTTGAAATATCAATGTGCACCGATCTGTGGGTAAACAATTTTTTTCTTTAAAAGAATCAGAGCAAACACACTGGAAAGTTGTTAATTATTCTATTCTCCAAGTGGTCAAAAGAAAAAAAGCCCGGCTGTCAAACCAGCTGGTCAAACTCCCAGACAAAAACAAAAAGAAATACACATGAAGTGACTAGAAGAGTTGATCCTCCTTTGTTTACTGTGAGCTCTGAAAGATTTCTTCACAAGAAAAAGGCAAAACATTAGCAAGTAAAGTTTCAGGCACTCCAAACATCCTTAAGAGGGAGATCAGTTAATAAAAAAACTGTGGTTAACTTTAAGGGAGCTTAGCAGTATAGTAGTGATTGCAGCCACTAATGACTATAATAACATACCTAAACAATGAGCTGCTCAACCCTGGGCAGCCTGGCTGATTGTAATCATTGTTAATTACACGTGTATGAGCCAATTAAGAACAGTAGCAATTTTAGCTGTTTCTTTGTCGTGTAGCTCCATGTCATTGTTAAAAGTTTACAGACTACATATTTTCTCCAAAAATTATATAATTGAAAAAAAAATTGTGGATGGGGGAGCTCTAGCAATCTAAGAAGCAGCAATAAATCTTCTAGCAAGCTCAGCATTACTTAGGATCTATTTCATTGGCAGTTTAAGTCGGAATTTATCAAGGGGCCAGGCTGGTGCCATTGCAATTTTTATTTGTTATTTTTCTATGAGGTTGTACAGAACGAAAAATTGACAAACAAGGCAAAGGTGCACTGTTTAGTATAGTAAATGAGCCACAAAGCTAAAGTTCCAGACTACTGGTGAAACAGATAAAAACTGTGATTTTATCTTAAAGGTATAGGGAGGATTATTTTTATAATGTTTCAAAAGAACCATCCTCTCCAGTTTTAAAAAAGTTCCAGAGAGGAAACGCCTATTAAACGCATGCGAGAGCGTTCACAAGTCTGTTTCCCTTGTGCACGCTCTGTTAACAAGTTGCTGTTTGCATGGCTAATGCAAACTTACTTTCCAAAACAAGATTTGCTGTTTTTCCACTATGTCAGACACACCACTGGTAAGTGAAAATGTATAAATTTTCAAAGAACCGCGGTGAGTAAAGCGAGGTTTAATGACTGGCTGAAACCGTAGCTCACCACACATAAACACCTAAAAGTGTGTATGCGCAGAAAAAGATAGCTTACTGGGGATGAGTTCGTAGGAAGGCCTTACGCAAACATATCACCAGAATGACTGACAATTAGGAGGACTACTTATTCTGATGATCCATCCTGAAAAAAACATTCTCCCCTATACCTTTAATACTGCTGGAGTTTAAAGACTCACTGTATTGTCATTCTGTATGAAAAGAGTGAATATAGAACAAAATGTTGTTGCATGCAGCTAATTTCAAATTCATTGTTAAAGAGAATTGTAAAGGTGAAATATTAAATTAGCCCAAGGTATGAATCAGTTACAATCTATTCTGTCATTTAGTATTTTTGCCCTTATAAAATGATAATTAGATATGATGCTCTTGAAATGAAATAATGGATTTGTTTTTTCTTATTTTATCTGAAAATAATCTTATGGGTTATAGTTTAACTTACCTGCTCAAATTAAAGGAAAATACACTGAATGTTAAGAAAAAAATACTTACTTAGGTTTCAATGTTTGCAATGTATGTTTTTTTAGTACAGGGGCTAGTTCTACAGGGTCACAGGGCCCCTGTTGGGCCCCATCTAGAACCACCCATGATCCATATATTTTCTTGTCTTTAGAAAGACCTGTTTTAATGTATTCACTGCACTGTCTTCTTTAACTACATACATTTGCGTTGTCAGCCAAGTTTTATTCATACATTTTTCCAACTCTTTCATGCAGAATTCAACTCAGCTAACCAGGCAGAGGTGGCATGTTTCTCTGAAGAAACCAACGCTTCGGCTGGATTTTACTGCATGAAACTTTACCCCCAAAGTTACACAAGTATAAGCGAGATATGACAGCTTGACTTTTCTGGACATGAACAGTTAAAAGTACTTCAGCATTCTGCTTTGGTTTATTCCGTGTAAGCTTTAGGCTTGAATGTGAGAACATGGAAATGTTATTTCAAGTAGGATTTGCAAAAACATGAACTGAGACAATCTAATTATTTTCATTTATTTTTAATCTAGAGAAATTATCGTGTTTCAACACTTAATTCAGCGATAACAAAACAGCTACTGTCAAATACTTTCCTAAGGGTTTTTATTATTGCTAGTATTATTACTTTTATTTCCCTACATTTTGAATATATTTGATCATAAACCTGGTTTGCAATACAACATAATCATTAAGTATCGCTGGTAATAAGGTTATACCACATCGGAAAATAGCAAGAGTAAAACACAACTCTGAATTTGTTCCTTTCTAGGAGTAAAAACATTTTAAATGTGTTGCATTTGATATTTAAGATGGCATGCCCCACAAAAAATAAGAAAATATCAGAATTTTTTTTAAAATAATTTTTGTGTGTTCAATACTTATATCATAGAGGGCTGATTTGAACCCCATACTATATAGGGCTGGGGACAATCCGAGGATGTCAATAACCTGTTGGTGCTGTGAGTCCAACCCCAATAGATGCCCACTCATAACACAGAGCATTGTGTTCAAATGCTAAAGGTCACAAGGAAAGTTGGAAGCACATTGATGGTACATGAGAGGCAGGAGTTGAGGCAATATGTACTCTGACTGATACTGTCATCTTAACCTTCAACAACATTTCAACTGAGTGATTTTCTTTATAGATATTTTTCAGAAGGCCAAATGAAATACATATCAACTTAAGAGAACAAAGCTGGTTATCTGGCTCCTTGCGTTACCAGTGGGAAAGCAGTAGGAGATAGAAAAAAAAACACTCAAATATAATCCTGTAGGAAGAAGTATCATTTGTGTCCGCCGTTAAGCAGACACATCTTTTTTATTTTCCTCCCTATCATTCATCTTCATTAAGCAATTTCTTTCTTGGCAAGAGTCTACTCTCCTTTACTGCCCATTATGAAGTCAAAATCCAGCCAAAAGGGAACATGCACAATACAATACTCATACAGGCCGTTTTAATTAATATACACACATAAACTACTCTCCACATGCATTTTGAATATTTTAAGCATGTAAATGTAGTACAACCAGACAACACTCATAAGTACATGCTTCTTTCCTGCATGCTCAAAATTTGCTCTCTACATGCCTGTAGCTTCTCTACTGATAGCATGTGGATGTGTTTCTGCTCACCCATGTCAACTGTTGTCACTTTGAAGGTGGTAACGACTAGAGAAAGTCAGACGCCATGATTGGCTACTTTTCAGTGTAATGCATTGTGGGTTGATATGGCACGGAGTTTGGTTGAAGCAAAAGTGCTTTTTTTTCCCCGATTAAACATGAAATAAATTTAAAAAAAAAACAATAGTAAGGCAAAAAGTTGTGCATTGTCAACTGACAAAACAGGTTACTCAATTTTTCAAATGGAGTACTGAAATGTATTTTTTTTTTTTTTTTCATACTTTCCAGCATGGGATCATCACTGTGGAACACAGCTAGCTGGGCTATCAAGATGGTTGTAAGATGAACAAAAATCACCTTCTGCTATATTTACCAATTCATTTATGGGTTCACAACATTCACACACAGGTAATGTTTTATATAACCGTATTAAAATCCTTTGTGATTAATGCTAACTTAGCAGAAGCTGCACAGCTTGCATGTGTTTCTTTTTCAGCGAAGCCAGCCTATGACTTTCTAGAATGCCATCTTGACATCTTCTTAAAGTCTGCAGAACACAGAAGTGAACTGAACTAAACTATTTAGCTATAGCATAAATAGACAAAGAGCTACTGAAGGGGACTAAACTACAACTCCAGCCCCACTAGATCTAGCTGGTGAGATAACAGAGGTGGACCAAACTCTCGCCCTTATGGTGTATTTGCTTTCTGGGGATTCAAAACGCCAAAACTTAGACAATAGGTCAAACACAGGGATGGCATCAAGAACCCTTCGGATGCTTGATGCCCCCATTGGCTGCTCTGTTCTTTCATTGCCGTCTAGAAAGTGGCTTGGCTCTCTTGCTTTGATAAGTTGGTAAAAATACTTTTTAGCTTGTTTTTGAGACAGTCCACCTAAAAAATTTCATCTGTGCAATTTGTTCATCAGGATTATGAACCTATTGAAATATTCTGCTCATGTTTAGAGCAGCAGACCAATGGGCGACAGAGCTTTAAGTTTTCTGAAGCCAGCCAGGATGTTGGTGATTTTCCTGTGCAAACAGTCAACCTAAAGAAATGCGAGTAATTCAATCAAATTAAATTCAGATTATTTTTATAGTGCCAGTTCACATGAAATGTAATCTTAAGTCACTTTACAGAGACAATTCAACCAGATCATACAGTCGGATTGGTTCAAAGCTTTCTATCTAAAGAAAACCAGCTGATTGCATCGACTAGAAAGAAATCCCTCACACCAATGCTTGTAGTGACAGTGGAGAGGAAAACACCATTTTTACAGGAAGAAAACTCCAGCAGAAACATCTGCCGAGGCCGACTGGGGTTCAAGGAGACAGAAGCAAACATACAAAAGGTATCATCAAGTCTAGATACTGTAAGCTGGATCTTCTAGACTGACCTAAAAAATGTGCTCCTGGAAGTACCGTCAAACATTATAACAGACACACTCATACACTTTGTAGGAGGCACTCCTAGAAAAGCTGAAGAAAACGAAAGACTAAAATCAGCTTAAATTCACAGAATGGGATTTTTTTCAGATTCACATTTGTGTGACTGCACATGGGCAAACACTTTCACCATCAGTGTTTGTTTGATTTGATTTTAAGGAGACAAAAAAAAACGAAAATAGAAGAAATACAAAAAAAAACGTCTTGTCTAATCTGATCAGCACTATTTGACGATTTGACAAATACGTCAAGGGATGCGTCTTCTTTATTATTCCAGATTATGCTGGTGGAACTATGGTTGTTTTTAAGAAGCAAGTTCAATCTTGCTTGTTTCACAAGGATCACAATTTTAAATGAAGTAAATATTAGCTGGACTCAGATGGTAATTAAGGATGTTGTCAAGATGAATAATTACTTCTTTTAAGGCAGGCCAGAAGAGTTCATTCGCCGACTGTCATCTGCGAATATGTGCGTGATCACAGCCTCAGATTCTCAGGGGACTAAATCTCCAACGCTGCCTGCAGCGTGCCTGTTGTGAAGGTACACACACACCCCAAACCACTGCAGCTATTTAACAGTCCTCCTTAAAGCCATTAGTTCTTCTGCAGGTGAGAAAATGGTGACAGAAGCATCCCCAGTAAGGGCGATTTTGTTTCTCTGCATCATCATCAACCCGTCTCTTTCCCAATTCCACCCCTCCACTTCCATCCATATTCAGCAGATCAAGACATTGAATAAGGATGGTGGGGGGGGCATCATGAGGGTAATTCTGAATTCAGAACCAGCTCTTCTTGTTGTGAGGGAATGACCAATCATTTCACACTGGGCCAAATGGCATGAATTCATAAATATAAATAACAGCAGAAAAATCATCCTTTCTGCATGCCGTACAGAGGTTCAGGACGGGGAACATTAGAATAAAAATGCCTTCTTTCTCACCATCTTGTTGCTCTATTATGACCCCTTTTCCCCTTTTTTTTCCTATCACTATTTTAATATAATATTGGAGAGTCAGAGATTCTGGGGAAGAAGCAGTAGTTTTGTCTTTAATTTCAAGGTGTGGGTTTTTTGGTGTAAGAACGTTCCAGGGCTTTTGCCTGGCTGGGGAGAGAAGCAGCATAAGAGTGGGAAGAGATTGGCCTACGCTGCTGACAGTTGGGCTGATCAGCAACTTGGCTCTCCCTCTGCAAATCCTATTCATCCCTTTGCTTTCTCAACCATTTTCAGTTCGTTTTTTTTTTTGCAGAGCTGGGTTTCACTTTCTTCTGTTTGTTCTATAAGCTCAGCTTTTTTTTTGTCTTTCAAGAACAGTCACAAATTTTCAAGATAAACAACTTGATTTGTTGTTCCGTTTAAATGCACGGCAGCCGCACAAGACATTAGAGCGAGGGCAGAACTGATTAGTTGAACCGTCTCTTCTGCACACCACCACTGCTAATGTTGTCAGGGTAGTTGGGAGATAAACGCGACCAATCAGAGACAATCACCGGGCGAGCTGAGGAGGCAGGTGAACTAATGACAAGGATGGAACAGAATGAGGAAATCTTCTTGCTGAGCCTCACAGTCATTTAACAGCAGGAAAAAAAACAAGTTATTTTTTTATGCATCAGGTGGGAGTGAACAACACCCACAGCCTAACTCTTCCGCTCAGACCCTGCATTTCCCGCTCTCTGCTGTTACAATTGCCACTTTCCTATAATAGAAACTCAAACTGAAATCAAAGCGATCAAATAAATCTAAATGAAGGTAAAGTATCTCAACAAGAAAAGGACAAAAGCTGATGCTCTTTCAACTGCAGTCTGTAATTCAAATCAATGTACATCAGCCACTGAGACGGGATAAGTGCAGAACTTCTGCAGTGAATGCTAAGCTACCATTTAGGAGCCTCTTTTAACATTGGTGTCACAGTAAGTAATAAAACCTGACCAAAACTTAAAGGTGGTGCTGATCTATGAAGTAAAAAAAAAAAAAAAAAACAGGTGACTAGGAATTTAAAACTTTATCATTCAAAGAAGAACAATATAATCTGAAAACATAAATTATAAGAAAAACTGCAAATAATCCGAAATTTTACATGTCTGTCGCCCCTTTTATATCCTATTCAACGGATAGCCAGACCAGTTTTATATGTTCATAATTTTTTTTTAATGTGCAGGTAGTAACATCTGACTTCCCCAGCATGGAAATATTTTTTGTGTGTATTATTTCACTAATAATACACTATTATTTCACACATATTTTAAAATTAATAAATAAACAAATAAATACATGGTTTTGTGTCACCTGTTGAAGTAGTTTTGAGCAGTCCTGAGAAATGGGTCAGGCACCATAATTACTAGCAATCAATCACTATAATTCCCTGCTATATTTACATTATACCTTATGTCATATTTAAACAACTGAAATACAAAAGTTAAAACTTGGGGTTGGGGTGTTGGGGGGGGGGAGGAATCATAGATCGAATAAAAAATCTACGATAAATTTTTAGGCCATATCGTCCAGCCAAGCTTTATTATGTATTTAACTGTATATAGGTTAAACAGGATTTGCAAATCACTATATCGTTCTTATTTACATTTAACACAACTTTATTGTAAATGGTTATGTAAAAATAAAATGAGGTTCTACCATTTCTAATTTACCTATTCAATAAACTGTTCTGCAATTATTACTACTCGTGTGAAGCTCTAAAACAATAAGCAAAACAGCAAATATATTGCCATGTCTCTAACGGTCAAGGCCAAATTCATAAACAAAAGAAAATACTGCATCTAATAGATCAGTTTCCACACAGGAAAAAAAGTAGATCTGCAACATTAGTAAATGTATTGACCAGTTTTAAATCTGAAGGGAATAGAGAAATCAGTAACTGTTGGATCAAAGATGAAATAACAGTTCATGGAGAGCAAAAAAGCATGGAAACTAAAATGAAGCACACCATTCTTTAAGCATAAGGCTCCGAGCAGTACTTCAATAATAATGGCTGTAAAGAAAATGCTCCAACCTGGGAGCACATAGCTGATCTAATGTAGACAGATTCAACGAGGGCAACTCTTTAAGCCACACATGACCTTTACATTCAATTTTTTTTCACCCTCCTCCATTTCTCCTGAATCCACGTTTTCTCTTGTTCCAGACTCTTGCAGCTATAGGCTTTAACAGAAAATGAGCACACTGTAACATACCAAACAAAGGTCAGCATTTGTTAGCTGAATACGAGCATGTGTGAGTCTGTCGAGAAAACAGAGTTGTGTCAAATCCCAAGAAAAGGTCGGGGTGACTTGTGCTCGAATGATCGAGAATGAATTTGTGTGACTTCTGCCGACAGCATGAGCTACTACACATGACTGCATCTGGATTATAGTCTTTGTGCAGGTTCAATACTGCCTATCACTGAAGCAAACAGAAAAAAAAACACTTTCAGATATCAGAGCATTTCAGGACTGGACCACATTAGACAGATAGAATACACTGTTGGCTGTAGATTATCAGCAATAATTCAAATATTTGGCTGTTATGTCTATGCAGAGGAAGCATTGACTAAACTAAATATCACATGTTCTAAGTGGAGATAACATTCTCTGTTCAGTTACATGCCTTACAGCTTATTGCATACAATACAGTACTGACTGATGATATCATAGCAAGAAACAACTTTATTACATTAGGAAATATATGAGGTTGTTTTTCAATATCAAACATAGTTAGTGCTGTGAACTCAATGTCAACAAGATTTCTGTTCCAGAGATATATAGTTACCATCCAATATACAGAGCTTCAAAGATAAGGACCAATTTTTTTCAAGCAGAAAATGACCTTTGACATCAGTAAATTAACTTGCAAGAACCTCTGAAGCGTCAAATGCATGTTGAGACTTAACTTCCATTCCTCAAACAAATAATGATTTCTATCACAGATGACCCCTAAACCTGGTTCTATACTAAGAATGGGTGGAAATACAATATTTTTCAAATACTTGAGTCACTTTTAACATAAACACCAAGCCGCTGTTATAAAGAAACTATAAAAGCACCTAATTTGTATCATAATTCCTTATAAACAACATGAGGTTTACTGTGGTTTACTTCTCTCGCCATCTTAATTGCAACATTTGTTCTCTGGCTCTGGCTCAAGGGTTACTCATTTCTTCTAAATAATTGGAAGCTGGACATTTCTAAGCTAGCTGTGATTATGATTTCACTCTGATTCAATTTGCTGTATGTGAGGGAGAGAAAAATATAGTGAGAGGATGATAACTGATAAAGCCCCAGGCTCCCAGAGCAAGTAGCAGGTGAATCACTGGAGCTGTGTTAATGTGGTTTCATCATTCAGCACATCAAAACAGTATTCAGACGATGGTGGGGTTTTGTTCATTATGAGCTAACTAAATTTCACAATTTCTGCTAAAAAGCTTCAGGTTTCAAAGGTTTTATTCTTTACTCACAATTGTGGGTAAAAGATAAATATATTTCAATACATTATGCAATACATCTAGTGTTTTTAAGAATGAAAAACTCAATGAGTATGCAAATGACTAAGATAGTATAATCAAGAAATATTAAATATTTAGTTAATCTTGAATAAACAAACTTGGTCGCATTATAGAGTAGGTGATACTAAGCCCAAAGTCACATTTAGACACAATTGGTTTATTTTTTGAACACTGTGCAGGCTTTATTTTTTTCATCTATTTTCATCCTTTTTTCATATTCCTTGGTATCTATTTCAAATGTATCACTTTGTTGTTGTTGAAGTAAAAAAAATACCATCTTGTGAGGAAAAAAACAAAAGACAAAAACATTTCTCCTCATTTTAATCTGCATTTAAATAATGTTTCAAATAAAAATTTAACATAGCCAATAAAAATACTAAGGCAGCTATAATTTGGGCAAAATTAGAGCTACATTTTCCATTCTAATTTTCTCTGAAGAACCTAAATTCCACATTAAACTTTATTTTTTGAAAGTCGTTACTGTTATTTGAAGAAAAAGAGTTGTAGAGACGCCATTTTGTTCAATTTCAAAATAACATTTTTGCAATACAGGGACGTAAAGTTAAACAAACTGTTGCTCAATCAGGTCTGACTGCTTTAAGCTTCTTAAGTTTCCTATTTCCTATTGCTTTCATGAATTCCTCTTTCCCCTGCATTTTGTTTAACCACCTCCCTCTATGTGATGGAGTATGATGGAGTGGGAGTGTCTATAGAGAGATATGACATTTGGATCGTTGGCTGTCACATAGACTGATGTCCATCTCTACTCGCTCAGACAATTCAGACAGCTTAACAATGAACCTCGCTATGTCCAAACACAAGGTTTGCACAAAAGCACAATCACAACTGTGATAGAGAGTGATAAGGCAGGCAAACAACCTGTCATACATGAGTAAACACAAACATCAATACTCTGCTACAGAGTTGGCTTGGTGTTTTCAATTGCCTCTGGAGATAAAGCAGCCATAGGCATTCATTTATACATCATTGTTTTTGAAAACATCAAAGCAATCCAAGTGTTTTTTTTTTTACAAAGGATGAATTTTTTGTGTATTTTCTATGTCAAAGTAAATGTTTTTATAGTGATCAAAAATGCAGAAAAGTATGCATTTTTAAATCAACATCTGCAATCAGCGTTAAACAGCTCAGCAGAAATGTGAGTGTTTCTAATTCACGTAACAAGAACAAATCTAAGCTGCTTCAAAGATATCAGTAAAATAGTCCTTTTTGTGTTTTTAAAAGTAGAATATACACTCACCGGCCACTTTATTAGGTACTAGTAACGGGTTGGACCCCCTTTTGCCTACAGAACTGCCTCAATTCTTCATGGCATAGATTCAACAAGGTGCTGGAAGCATTCCTCAGGGAGTTTGGTCCATATTGACATGATGGCATCACACAGTTGCCGCAGATTTGTCGGCTGCACATCCATGATGCGAATCTCCCGTTCCACCACATCCCAAAGGTGGATTAAGATCTGGTGACTGTGGAGGCCATTTGAGTACAGTGAACTCATTGTCATGTTCAAGAAACCAGTCTGAAATGATTCCAGCTTTATGACATGGCGCATTATCCTGCTGAAAGTAGCCATCAGAAGTTGGGTACATTGTGGTCATAAAGGGATGGACATGGTCAGCAACAATACTCAGGTAGGCTGTGGTGTTGCAACAATGCTCAATTGGTACCAAGGGGCCCAAAGAGTGCCAAGAAAATATTCCCCACACCATGACACCACCACCACCAGCCTGAACCGTTGATACAAGGCAGGATGGATCCATGCTTTCATGTTGTAGACGCCAAATTCTGACCCTACCATCCGAATGTCGCAGCAGAAATCGAGACTCATCAGACCAGGCAACGTTTTTCCAATCTTCTATTGTCCAATTTCGATGAGCTTGTGCAAATTGTAGCCTCAGTTTCCTGTTCTTAGCTGAAAGGAGTGGCACCCGGTGTGGTCTTCTGCTGCTGTAGCCCATCTGCCTCAAAGTTTGATGTACTGTGCGTTCAGAGATGCTCTTCTGCCCACCTTGGTTGTAACGGGTGGTTATTTGAGTCACTGTTGCCCTTCTATCAGTCATGAAAGTAATTATATTGTTGAACAATGCCATGTCATGATTTTGGCACTGATGGCGGGCTTTATTGCTAATTTCCTTCACCTGTCTAGCTCTGCCCTGTTCCTCATTAGATCCAACTGTTCCAGTGTCCTTTTAAGCTCAGTTTTTCCCAGCCATCAGCGCCAGATAATTCTTGAGCCTTTGGTGTTGAGAGTTCTCTAGCTTCTAATAGCGTTCTGATTCTAATAGTGATCAGATACTGATCTCTTTCTGTATTAGGACTTTTGATCCAGCCTGCCACTATCTGATTTATTTTTGCCTGCCTGTCTTCGGACTCCTGTCGGATTCTTCTGTGGACTGAATCTAGATCTGCCTCTTGACTTCGCCCTGTGGATTATCCTGTCATCCAGCTGGGATCTGATCTCCTGTCAGCTCTGCAGCCAGGTCCGCATCTGGAACTCTCTGGCATCGTCCATTGCATTTGATCGATCGACCGACTCGTTGAGCCTCGTTATTAGAGCATAGACTGAACTGTCAAATCAAGTTAGTGACTTGTGCATTCATAATCATCCTCAGTCAGATTGTGGCAGTCACTAACCTTTATTTCTCTCGAATAGGCGTCCCTCCTTCAGGCACTCTAGCTGCTGCAACAGCTGTTATCACAGTCCTGTTTATTTTAAATAAACACTTTTTGAATTTATCCCATTGTCTGTCTGGCCTGAATACTGGGTTCCTCTGTTCTGAGTCATTACATGCCATGGTGACACTAATTAGAGTTAAACCCCATTTTTTTCCTTATTGTTCATTATTTAAACATTGCAATGTCTTCAATAGACCTTTGAGCTTTAGCATCCAATTCAGTTTTTGTATTCCATCATATCACTAGGTGTTGTACCTTTGGAAAGGCTTTGCGTGTATCAGAAACATATTAGAGGCTGCATTAATGTAGACTTGGTTTGTTTTTAGGTTCATCTTGAAACTGTATTGAAAATAATAATCCTTTTGTCAATTTCAATGAGTACACACTTAAATATGCCAGAACTTTTTAATGCATGCAAAACCGTAGAACTTACAGTATTGCATAAAGGTGGAATTGTGGCCTCAGTAATTGTGTGTGTTGATCCTGCATCCAATATGTGTTTCAGTTAATATCTGTTATAAAAGAAATAAGAGGCAGTGACCTGCTTACAATCCTTTTATTTTACCCTTTTTTTACTTTAATCCTTAACTAGAATTGAAGTTTGGGTCCAACCAGCCCCAAAGAAAGAAATATCTTCTGAAAAAGATTGACAGCACCGCTGAGACCAGAGCAGATCTTCTTTCAGGTTTCACAAACAACATGTCATCTTTATGACAGGTAATAACTCATCAGTCCGTGACATCCTGCTCTTTTCACCCCTGACTGGATTTTTTTTTTTAACTTTCACAACAAAAAATAATCAAATAAACACAATCAAAATTGATATCAAACACAATTAAATCAATTATATTTTTACTCATACAACATTGCAACAGTTAGACTGAAAGATGATCCTTATAACACTAAAGCTGCGGGCTGAATGAGTTTATGTTGTGAATTAACCATAACCCTCAAAACTGTGATATAACTGAAGTACTGGTCCACTTCAGAACTTTGTAAATGAAGAATTTCTTAAGTAAGACTAATGGAGCTGCCAAAGCAGGTTGAAATGCAATATAATGCTGAGAAGTTGAGATCACATTACGTCATTTCTGGCAATCAAGGTGATGCTATCATACTTTTATCCTGTTCGAAGTGTGCACAAGTAACATCTCCATAGAAAGTTACCTGTACACAGTTGTGGTACTTAAAAATGTTAAATATTTACGCAAGGCACTATGGTTATTGAAATAGAGGAAAAGTGTTTGGCCATCAAAGACATTGGGAGTCCTTCCCAGCTACTAAGATTAATATTTACAGTACATGTAGCGTGTTCATTCTGGCACCCAAAATAAA
Source organism: Cyprinodon variegatus (assembly GCF_000732505.1). Classification (NCBI taxonomy): domain Eukaryota; kingdom Metazoa; phylum Chordata; class Actinopteri; order Cyprinodontiformes; family Cyprinodontidae; genus Cyprinodon; species Cyprinodon variegatus. The sequence goes on from NW_015150600.1 coordinate 182,923, forward strand.
CCAGATATTGCTGGTAAACAGTGGTTTTATAACTGAATTGCACAACTATTAGCACCATTGCCTTAAAGCAGGAAGAAACCCCAGCCAGGGTCTTTCTGCATTGAGTTTGCATCTTGATCCTGTGCATGCTTGGGTTCCCTCTGGGTACTCCACCTGTGGTTAAAAGTCATATCCATGGGGTTAACTGATTACTCTAAGTTGTCCTTAGATAAGAGGGTGTGCTTGCATGGTAGTTTTTTCTGTATGTCTCTATGCTGTATTGCTGTACTTCTTCTCACACAATAGCCACTGATAAGTGCAAAAGGAGAATGCACAACGTAAGTGAAATTTACAGAAATAAAGGTTTAAGAGATATGAATTAACAAGAACTATTGAAAGTGTAAAACTGCACACAGAATAATAACACATTGATAGCCAGGTGTGTGTGTGTATATATATAAGATTTGGTGCTATTTTAGTTTTAAAATCTTCTCTATACTGTATGTGAGCCAGTATCTGTTTTGTTTTTTTCCATCCAGTGTTTACAGTTGGACAGGGGTTTAGTAACCTCCCAAACAGCTCGGCTTTTTCAATAATAAATGCCTGTATGTTACTGTTCTATCTCCAGCTGGGGGGCTGTAAGCCAGTGGTTGGCTTATGGAAGGTTATTCATAGAAACATGCACACCCACACACACACATGCACATACTACCTATTTTACTCACACAAACCGGCTCCTTCTTCTCCCAGCTGCCCTATTAAACTGAAGAATCTCAGGAAGTGAAATGAAAGTAGTAAATCTCGACTGCTTTTATGATTGACTTGATATGATTTGTATTATAATTTGGACCCAGTGCCCCTTCTCTCTCTGCTTCTGCTTCCCACCAGTGTACTCCCTACCCCCTTCTCATCCCTTTCATTACTTAGATTGGCTCAACAAAAAAAAAAGGCCATGGAGTCTTTACAACACATGCAGCATAACCTACATTATGCAGATGTATAATCGCAGAGGCTTCTTGTCAGTCTATGATCTCTGTGTGTTTGCTGCCCACATAGCAGGAAACTAAACATGTATCTCACTAATATGTTTCCTCACATAGTTCTGACAGCCTTAGTAACATAAAATTTAAACAAGATGTTAGTACCAACAGGAGTCATTCACACATATGAAAGAACCTAAAGAGACTAGCACACAAATGAAATTATTGGAAACAGGAATTAAATATTGCCAACTTAAACCCATTTTACACTTGACAGAAAAGCCTTTACAGGTAATGAATACTTCAAAACAACTCCTCTATAGAGACACTATTCAAATGCATTTTGACCCAGTCTTCTAAACAATCCTGAAGCTTCAGGTTGCTCTCTCTATGAACGCTGATCTACAGATTTGCCCATAAATCTTAAAAGGAACATCCATTATTATTATAAGGAAATCCTATTATATCCTATTATATCCTAT
>NW_015150600.1:189042-289569 GCF_000732505.1 Cyprinodon variegatus
ACACACACACGTCAGGGCAGCCTAAAATCCCACACAAAAATGCAATGAAGTTTAAAGACTACTGGTATTTTGTAACCTAATTTATAATGGTTTATGGAAGAGAAATACTTTGTTGAAACTTGTACTGTGCATGTTAGGATCTTGTACTGTGTGTGTGTGGATTTTCATGTGCTTGTGTGCATCGTTCTCTGCAAGTGTGGATCCATATACAGTGACTGGGATACATTGTTGTGTTAATGGACATTGATATGCAACTTGTACATTTACTCAGTCAGCAACCCTTTTCCATATCATTTGGTGTCTCTTTCATGCTGCCACCGTGTTTGACTTTTCATTGAAACCGTTTTCATTGAGACTGAGAAATACGGTGCTCTCCCTTCCGGACTCATGATTGTGATTGGTCTGCTATACTTATTGAAATATACAGCATTGCATAATATCTACTGAGAAAAACATTGACATATTCAATACTTAACTTCCTCTAAATATTCTACTTAACTTCCTCTAAATATTCTACTTAACTTCCTCTAAATATTCTAAGAGACAAAAAAATATATATCTCTAAGCTGTTTAGATAGAGTCTGGACTTTTTTTGGAGGCCAGTGGTGGAAGTTTTACGTTAAATGTGGGGATAGGATGTAAAAAAAAAAAAAAAAAGAAATAAAATAAAAAAATAACAATCATACATGTGACAATCCAATCAGACTTTTTCCAATACAGAATTGGCCCCAGTTATAAATTAATGCATGAGAGAGCCTGGCGAGATAACTCCTAGGTGTAAGGACCTCAGAGAGAATCTTTATATCGACTAAGTGATAGAGCAACTGACAGACTGACTGAATGGTGGGACTGAATGAAACCTTTGAAATGCAGGCAGCTTGAAGCTGGAAGTCTCAGGGTCTTTGACCATCAGAGCCTCAACAGACAAAAGGCAAGAGGGGGCAGCTTATTCGGCTACAGGCCTTTAGCCTTCTGTGGCTTGGGTAAAAAGAAATGATAAGCACAACTCTGACTTCTTCTCTTTGCTTGGCTGATATGCCTTCGGGCAACACACTCCTGCCTATGTTTGTGAGTGCATTTGTTAAAAGTAAAGGCCAAGTCATAAATACTGGCCATCTATTTCTTCCTCATGCCTAGATCAGGAGTTTAAACACCTGCAATATCCTTTCTGAAATTATTTCTTTCTTGTGACACTTGGCCAACTCTAAAAACAGGCCTTATCTGAGGAACAGCAGAGAGCAGGAGCCAAAGCCTTCATGAACCATGCTTTAAAAAAGGGCTTTTATGTACAACCCGTAAGGTGAGGGACTTTAAATCCTCTCGAAATGTACAGAGGTTTGAAGGTTTCAGTCTGAACTACTGTAACCTCAATTTAAATCTGTTGTCTGATATGTCTGCTATTCTAAACAATGATGAACATTGCAACACAGGGTGAGACAATCCAATCTGAAGTTGTTTACAACAGTGAGACAAAGTCTGGCCAGGCTTCTGACAGAGCCACAGAAGGGGCGCACAGTCACACATCTGTCTTCAAAACCAGATGACTCATAAAAGCCTACGCCCCGTTACCTGCTGGGGCCTCATGTCTGTCCCACTTACTGACCGCTGGAAAACACATGTACATTAATTTTTCACAGCCATAGTAACAAATACGCATTTGTTACTTTGCTGACACACAAACACACACCCTTGGTTGATTTTTCCAGATTACTGTGAATGGCATGTGTTATTTCAACTTCTTTTAAAGCCAATATCATCTATTTTGTAACAATGTTGGAACAAATCTTCCAGTCTATATTTCTGTGGTAAGAGTCCAAGGCAAACGACATCTGTCAAGGATATGGAATAATTCCTGGAAAAAGTGACGAGGAAATGAGAATCCTAAGAAATACTAAAAAAAGGGGGAGAGGAAAGTAACCAACACTCTCCACAAACAAATGCCTCAGACCATTTCCAGAATTCAAAACACTGCTTTGTTTTGAGTAAGTTTTTCTGACCAGGAATGTCAAAGCAAAAGCAGAGACAGAAGAATGAGGGATTTCACAAAATATACTTCCACAATAAATGTATACAGAAACAACTAGAGAGAGATTTAACAGATACAACAGATCTGAGCAGTAGATCATATATTTTTTTTATAGTTTCACTTAATCACATTCTGCTGCCCACTCATCTTTGCAATGGTCCTACATGACTCCCCCTACAGGTAATGGGGACACTGGAGAAGAAGCATGCATCAGTTTTTATGGTTTAGCCTGGCCAGAGTTCGGCGAGGGGTTAGAATTTAGTCTGGTTCCTTTTCGTAGGAACATGTTCTCCGCCTCTACTGTTGAGGCCGCTGGTTGTCCATAGGCTGACAGTGCTGCACTGCAGAGTTTACAGAGACCATAGAGAAAGGTCAGCCTTAAAAGTGATTTTGGCAAATCACCCAGCACCTCAGGAGCAGGAAGTAGAGCTTCGCTAATCCTGTTTTTGGTAGGAGCGGGGAACCCCACATCTGTTTTATGGACCTGGAGAAGGTATTTGGCAATGTCCCTCGTTGTTCCATGTGAGGGCACTCCAGAATACAGTCTGGGATGTCTATTATTGGACATCCTGTAGCTTTACAAGCAGAAAAGAGGTTTTGTCCCTATTGCCGGTGTACTGTAGGTACCAGATCTGCTCGTGTAGTCAGGGCTGCTAGAGGCCCTGCCCCTTCTTATGATGTCATCATCTTAAGATTCAGATGTCTTCTGGTGTCTCAACATATTATTACCTATATTTTCTATTATTTTACATTTCATTAACAATCTAAAGTAGTCGACAGCAGAAAAAAAAAATCATTGTCACTCAAGAAGGTAGGTACAGCATTCTAAAACAGATTAAGCTCGGCCATTTAACAAGGTGACACAAAAAGTCTCAGTACCTCTTTTTATTAAGATCTGAGGGCAGGGAAAGAAAAATGAGACATCTTAAAAATGAATTTTATAGATTTTAGACAAAGAAAACAGTTATTCTACTTGCTAACTGACTGAGCTAAAACAGGCTAACCTTTTAGCTACTCAGCATGGCCAGACACTTTTATACCATGGTGTTGCAGTTACTTTGTTCACCAAAAAACAGATGTTTTAAGCTTAATCAATAAGGTAACACTTCGTCGTCTGTTCCCTACTTGGCACGGACGCTGTAATATGTTATTATCATTGTCTGGGCAGCCACGGTGTTTTACGTCATATTGCAACCTTCCGCCAATCATATGACGCAATTTCACTGGCATGTGCAGGAACAAGCAGATCAGACCACCAGTACAGATCTGGGACCTACACCGGTCAGACCTGTGCCCTTTACATGTAGATCTCTGACTGTCTTATCTCTAGAAAGTGCCTTCAAGTGACATCTGTTGTAAGTTGGTGCAACATAAATGAACTGAATGAAATAAAGTGTAAATATAACAAATAAACCTGCAAAACAATAAATCACTTGTACAACAACTAAGACTTGTTCACTATCATTACAAAAATGTAGAGCCAGCGACAAATAGCTAACATATTTGAATGTTGGCAGATATTTAAAAATAGTCCAACCACTACTTGATATAAGGCAAACTTCTGTAACAAATATAGTTTGTAAGAGAAGTTTGTTAAGTTCATTGAGTAGAAATCCAGCATCAAATTAGAGAATTTCTTAACAATTTTAGAGGCTGTCTTAAAGTCGACAGTCTGTGTATAAACAGTTAATCTGACTTGTAGGATTCTAAGGACACACCACATGCAAGTAATCACCAGTCTACCTATTATTCAGTTGATGTCTTTGTTTTGTGTGGGTTTTTAACTGGTCAGCAGCTGACATGTTATCCGATTTCGCAAATTTTCTGCAGATTACAGTCATACTACCAAAGGGTTAGGGCTTCCAAAAGGAAAGGATTTTATTTGTTTCTGTTACAGGACAGCATAGAATAGGACGTTTTCACACCATTACACTCTGAAGCCCATTCTCAAGTGGGTCAATGTCAAAGAACCACCATTTTCGTGTCAACAAAAAAGCAGAAATGTGACCAAACTTTTCCATTTTCACCTAAAAAAAACCCCATTGCTCAAACAAAAGTCATTGTTAGAGTTTTATAAACTGTTTTATTTAGTTTATCATGAGAGCAAAAAAATAGTCAAAAGTGTTAATTGCACAAGCTTAAGGTTTAAAATTCAAACAGACTTAACAACTATTGATATTTGGAGGATAAGTTTACACTAATCTACAGACCTTTAATCCTGATTGTGTTAATGGCAAATGGTTTGAGGTGCTGCATCTGTGACAACTTGAAAACCTGAAGTGTTTGATGCTTTAGAAAGAACTTTAATTATACAAAATCAGAAATCTTATGACCATTGATAAACTGGCTAATGTTTTATCAAAAACAGATAAAATGTTCCTTGCGGCCATGTCACACACACAAAAACTAACAAAATTGGAAAATATTTAAAATATTTAAAAATAAATTCCCTGTGGTAACAGCTAGAGAATATCAGACAGTCAAACGCAATGTGAAAAACGATAATGCCAGTCCATATTTCCATGTTAGCTTCAGAAAAATAAAAGGGCTATTTAACAGCATACAATTTCTGCCTTCAAAGAAAGCACCAACAGGATTATTAAAGAGAGCTGCATTCCTTTTCTGCAGCTGTGCATTCTGGTTATCTCAAGAACAAGTTTAACATCAGAACCTGGTGTCTTACATCATTTCTTGAAACCATTGTCCTCTCTTAATCTTTGAGGAAAACCGTCTGCTGTCAAGAGGCTCAGTGTCACACATTTTTCATAAAATCAAAGAGTCCAAACATTCATCTGGTATTTTTAATACCAGTTAGGGGAGAATATCATGCTATCAGTCATGTAATGGCCATAGAACTTTACTTATTTCTAACTAACTTTTAGTAAGAGGCTTCAGTTTAGGTTAAAGATATCCAACTAGTATTCAGAGAGTTTGCATTACACAGGAAGGGGGTCCACTACATTCCAAAGATATTTAATTAACCTTTCAATTATGAATGAAAATGTTATAAATAATTGAACCATGCTGTTAAACAACAGATATCCATATGAACCAACCTAAAAAAAAATCCACATACTGTAGAAAAACTCCAAGAAGTTGTCAGAAATAGTCCAATGCAACTGAATCCTTTAAATTAAACCAAAGCAAGAGCTGCTTTTAAATTTTTTTTTTTAAGACAAGAAGACTTGAGAATAGAACACGGACTCGCCAGAACCTCCTCCATAATCGGCACCTGGTAAATGTCTTTAACAGACCTGAAATAGAATCACAGTCATTGAAGGACTGATGTCGCAGATGGGAAAAATTGTAGCACTTATCTAATAGAGAGCTTTGCAATTTTCCTCTTTTTTCTCACTCCCCTTACTTTCTTCCTCTGTGTCTGCACTGATAAAATAAATCGGTTCTGAAGTTCCACAGAACCCTTCTCATGACCTAATCATTTTATCCGGGTGTGATAAAAATGAGATACATCTAAAACTTACACTGGCCTTTGAGGATTAGAGTTTGACACCTGTGACCAAAATAAAACAGCGGTCTCAATTCTGCAATGTTTAAGAATCAATTTCGGAAGGCAGGGTGCTGGTATTTATACGTCTTTTTAACTCTTATATATAAAAACAGGGGGGGGGGATCTTTATTTCTTAATGGAATCTTAATTATTGTCCAGACTGCAGTTTAGGACAAATTTAAACAGATTTCTTCTCTTTACTATTCATGTTATTTTTATTTATGAAGATCAATGCAGAATAGTCTTATTCCAATGGTATGTTTTCCAGATTTTTTCCCCCCAAACTTTGAAGAAAAAAACAAGAGATAAATGAGTTTTTGTGTCAAGGTATGTTTTATATCCATGATAAGCAGGAAGTCTGGTATTTCTATTTAACTCAGTGACTGCGTTAAACAAAAATGTGTCCGTAATATTTAATTGAATTTGTTCAAAGAAATTAACTGGGTACTATTTGTCATAGAAATAAAACGGAAAATAAGTGGATAATTATTTTTTTAAGAATGCTTTTCTGTGGTAAAATGCTAATGCAAAAAAATCAGTTATTTTATTAGCTTTAACATATCTGTATTAGGGTGTCAGTAAATATGAAGAGGAATCCGTATATCAAGATATTTTAAAAAGCCAAAAATGCATCACATCTGACCAGCTGACGCACACCCCTCCACACCCATGAGCAATAAACTCAAGATTTTACTCAACACATGAATTATGGAGCTTCTCTGCACCTAAATGATTAGTATTATGTCACTGCAAAGTTTTCCACATTGTTACATTTCTCTTTTTTCTGTGTTCATCTACTGCAAATGTTTTACTAGAAGTCCACATTTGCACAGATGTCACCAGAGATGACATCTGTGCAAATGTCACCTGAGATTGTGTCCCAACGTACAAATGGAACACCTATTCAGATCTGTCACCACCAAAAAATACACTACAAAGAATTTGCCCATTTAATGTCACATATCACTTTATCATAATGCTTTTCAGAATGCAGAAAAATATTTAGATTTATTTTATGTCATCTCATTGTCAAGACTTTTCTATAAAATAAAACCTTTAATTGAAATTCATGTTTCCATCTTTGCTTTGTGGGATCATTTATTTATTTATTCGTTTATTTATTTTTTTGTAAATATCACCCGTAGCTATTACCTCAGTCCTATGAAGAAAACACAAATAATCAATAAAAATAAATATCAGCAAATAAATATAAGCATAATCTTTACGGCTAAAGATCCCCCTTCACATTTATGCCTGCCCCCTTTTACAACTATGCCTGGAACAGGCCCTGACTGTCCCAGGTCAACTATTAAAACTGCCCTACTCTCATACATCTCTTAAGGTTCTGATATGCCAGTGGAGCACAAATGCATGCACAAACACAGCAGAGTTAAAACCATTGAGGTTGTGTCGTAAAAAAACATGCTGAACGCATATAATAACTAAATGATTTTAGCAGGACTAAGGTTAGAAAAAAGGCACGGAAGAAGACGGACTGGTCTTGTCTTTCTGGTTCTGCTAGACGTAAAGCCACATTGAGATTGTGGTGCGGGAAGAAACATCTACAGAGCGACTGAAACTGGACACGTCGTAATAACAGCTCACTAAAATCCTCACAGCGGCTTAAACAGAGCTCGACATCACTTTAATAGGTGCTGAGATGTTTCCTTTGGTCAAACAAAAAAATAAAAACAGTCAGAAAGAGAGATTGGGGTTTAATGCATTATTACAGGTCACTGGATCTGTCCTCAGCTGAAATGATCCTTACGACTACTCTTTGAAGTCATAAAGCAAGTCTATCAGCCTGTCCAGCCACTCCTTCATTAGCAGAAATACAAATAGTCCCTCTGTGGTTGGGTGAATGACATCAACCTCTCATTGGCTGTTTTACGAGCTCCACTGACCATCGTGAGAAACCGTGGTACTGAAAACCCCACTAAGACATGGCCAAAAAGCCCCAGCTGAAGCTACACCCGAGCAGAATCCCGCAGGAGACACACCGAATATAAATGCGCACACAAGCGCACAAACCTTGGAGCAGCAAAGGGCCCAGACCGCACATACTTTCCCATGCCGATGGAGAACTTACTGAGTTTTACAAGTTGAACTTCCCCTCCTTGCCTCATTTTTTTTGGGCAACATCTTTTTTGGAAACACACACCAAAGGCTTTGAAAAACACTTTTAACGGATGATTCAGATTGTTGTAGTTGGAGTTTGAACAGAGAGCAAAACACACATCACAGAAGACGTTAGGTTTCACCCGGTGCGTCCTTTTATTTTTTTCCTTTCCTCCTCCGCAAGTCCATAAAACACAAGATCAGAAAAGCAATAGGGGTCAATTAGGAGGCAGAAATATAAAAACCGTAACAGACTCAATGAGATATAAAAAGAAAGATGTTCACAGGCTAATGGTGGACTTTAATTTGGTTTGTTGCAGTTGAATTTATTCAGCCTGTGGGAAAAGGCAAGTTCTGCAAAATGATGCAGACTCCTTAAACCTTATTTTACATTGTGTCACATTTTGCACCCAAGCTTTAATGTATTTCATCAGGATTCTATGTCTCCGACAAAGAATCCTGATGAAATAGAATCCTGAATCGGAGACAGATTGGTCATCAAGTTGGAGGCAAACCATAAAGTTTACATAGTTTGCAAAAGAAATTAAAAATTCAAATAATCTGAAAAACAGAGAAATAGAAAAAGACCATATTCTGGACAACCCCCATTTGCAGGGGTCACAGCTGGAAGCTTTTTGGGATATGCCTCCAACAGCTTTGCACATCTGCAAAGGCTGAAATACTTTGAAATGGTACTTTGGAAAGTAGCTGAAGCCCGCTCCAATGGAGTTTTTCTGTAAACATTAAGTCTTGCAACTAACAGATTAATTTGGACTGTTTTAGACAACTCCACTGTTGTTTTGGCTGTATGTTCCTGTTTCCTGGTGTTAGGAAATCCTCTCCTCCATCATCAAGTTTTGCTGCTTCTAACAGGTTTTCTTCCATTAACCTATTACCCTGTATTCATCTCCACGTATTTTTTCATCAACTTTGATCAACTTCCTGGTGCATATTGAAGAACAGCATTCCCTATGCATGATGCTGCCACCACCATGTTTAACAGTGGTGCGGGTGTTTTGAATGTCCAGTCTTAATTTTCTGCCACATCCAAAATTATGTCAATCAATAAAGTGTGGTTTTAAGATCATTTAATCTGAAGTAGCAGTTTATTGGCTAACTATAGACAGCAAAAGTGTTTGTCTGTTTGTTTTTTCCCAATACTTTGTCAATATGTCAGCCATAATTTAGCCTCATTGCGGAGAAAATAATGAAAGCAAAACAGACAGATTTCCTATATGATAGTTTTGGCCTAAATTTGGATTCTGACCTGTTTGCCTGGAGGATGCACTGTTACGAACCTGACCTGCATAATTCATAAGCTGGCCCAATGCTTCATGATGTGAGACATCCAGGTTTGATGTGGGTTCCCTGATGGCTCCAAAGAAGGGATGATCTCAACCATAATAAAAGCACATAGGGCGATACACACTGAAATTTTATTTTACAGAAAGACTGTCAAAAAAAAAACTAAAAGGATAGAAGCATTTCCAGCCTACATCTTTTAATCACATTATTCTGCAAAACATGCTTGTTGAAAAAATTAGTGTTCTTCTCCCTTTAATCTCATTACCTTCTAAGGTGTGCAGCTCTCAGGATAACTAGATCTCACTAATGCAAGAAATAGTCCTTCACAATCTGGGTCTGACTGCCTGCTAAACATTATGCAAAGGGCGAAATACCCAATATTACTTTGTACAACACACCAAAGATGCAAGCAGATATTGCAACCGGGACAAGAAAAGTTGGTTGATGAAAACCTCAGAATGACAAAAAAACAACAACAAAAAACGGCAAAACCTGACTAAAAAAAGAGCATGACCTTACCTACAACGCATTGGAACAGGATTGACCTTCTCTTCACATTTTGTCATATCACTGATTAATTTATTATTTACTTGTTCTGGGATTCTATACAACAAAGTAAGGAGGGTTAAGCAGGCCAAAATTAAATCAATAAAAAATGGCTGTAAATGTTTTATGAAATAAATAAATGTACCACCGAATATAGAAATGTAATATGAAAGAAATATACAATTAAGTATACCCTTAAGTAATTATTTGTACCATTCATTTGTTTGAAACATAACTAAATAATTAAATGTACAATTAAATAATGAAATGAAGAAAAATAATTGAATGTGCCTAATAAGTTAGGACATAAAATAATGTAATTTTCAAACATGAATAAATTTACCTAAACATTTCATTATTCCATTCTGTAGTTATATATCCTATGGCGTTTCAGCCTCATGAAATTATTTAAACGGTAAACGTCATCCTCCAAACGGGTGATTACGGACTATGGCTGCTTCCATAGAAACCTGACTGCATGCTCAGCCTCACCGCCTAAATCAAACAGTTCAATTAGGCCTACTGTACCTCCTCAGCATCCCGTCAAGTTCTCCAGAGTTCTACTAATGACCTCTTGACTCAGGTGTGTTGAAGCAGAGGTACATCTAAAAGGGCAGGACACTAAATCTCAAGGACTGTAATTGGGGGACCCTGGTTTATCCTTAAAATCTGATTGCACTTTGGGCTACTAATGCACTAAAAATAGAGACTAAACAAAAACAGAACTGTAAGGTACTGTATATTAACCAACCTGCAAAGGAATAAGCATTATCTCTGCCTATCCTGCTTATGCAAACCCTTATTTTTCTTATGAAGGACAGGATGGAAGCACAGAAATGAGAGAAAAGCAGCTGAGTCAGAGAGACCTATTAAGAAAGCATTGGGAAAGAAAAGTGGACAATGTCCAGAAGCTATGAAAACTGTCTATATGTGGAGCCAACGAACATCAGTAAGGTATTAAAAATGAAACGTCAAACCAGGGCCTGAGAGAGAAGAAGAGATCAAGTCAGAGGTGAACAAAAAACACTAAAAAGAACTGTTGAGAGGAAGATTACAAAATAAGAAAACTGATGACAGCAACTTCTTTTCCCAAAGTATCTCTTAGTACAACTTTCTGGAATCTTCATTAGATATAAATAATGGGGAAACTGCTGAAAAAAGGACCCAGAAAAAGCAAAGACAAAGACTAAGGCTGCAATGAGCGAAAAACTGACATTAGAAAAGTACAAAGAAAGAAAAAGAAGTCTGGAAACTGGAAGCTGTAATGACTTACCTGCATTTAATGAAGCGACATTGGCAGCAACATGAAAAAGCAAAAAGACAAAGAGATATCAGTTAATTATTCATACCTAAAGCCATTTCAGTTTTTTTAAAGTACAATGAAATCAGTCTCATAACAAATAGGAAATTAGATGCTGTTTCCATCACCTAAATATACTTAAATACTTTCTTCACAGTCACCGATAGAAGAGTTACCAAAACAGAGAAAATGTCTACAAGGGAGAAAACTCAGCTAATTGTGGCCAACATATTACTAGTTGACAGAGAAATATGGATCTAATTTCCAGCAGTCACTGCTTTATGAAAATTCTCATTTTGCGGACAGTCAATTAAAACACACAAAAAACAATATTTTGGATCTTACTGAAAAAAGATGTTTAGAAGGAAAGCTTAAGGCTTTCAGATATATTTAAAGTAAACATCTTCCAAAGGCAAACTAAGAACTACCTCACTTTCTGCCCTAACAGTTGTTTTTTTCTAAGCAGTCTAATTTAAAATGAGGGAGGAGGGGGTACTGCTTAATTGTAGCAGCACTGAATTAAGGTTGGGAACAGAAACTAATAACGGTAATAAGACGTTTCAGAGATAAAAACTATAAATTAACCAGAAGAACAATCCAAACATGTACACATCCGTGCTGGGCCACCTTTGTGGAATCATTTCTCACTACAAACTAATTTAAATGTGTGATCATGACTAATTTCACGAATACATATTAATGAGAACCTTTGAAAGTTACAGGCTTTGAGAAGGTGGAAGATAAAGACGTAATTAATGAAGTTTTCATGAGGCAAGTTAATAGCTGTTTGGTTGGGCCTAACCCATCACCTCTCTGTTTTTTATTTTTATTGTGACTTGGGATTCTGAACCAAAATACTGAGGGAGCAAAGCCACTGAACAGGACCCAGATAAACCAGAACCAGCATAGAAGGAGGCTGATAAACGACAGGGATAAGACAGGGTGTCAAAACTGTAAACAACAATCACGCCCCTGGCAACTATGAGGGTACAAGATTGCTAATGCACACAAACAGGCAGGGGCTCGTCCACGCTGAGCCACACGCAGACACGCTAACGCTTAGGAGCAAACATGCTGTAACTCTCAGGCGGCTTTCAAAACAAAGGTATTAATCATCATTACACACATGCACACAAACACAGAGCATGGGTGGGCAGGGGACTGCAAGCCTTGGGACTCATCAGAGAGACGCTCTGACACCTCAGCTTAGCTCTTAGTGCTGCTGTCATAGCAACCAAGGTCAAGTGGTCCAAAAGCTGGGTGAGCGTGCACATGCATGAGAGGCAACTGTAACACTCTCCCAGAAGAACGAACTGGAAATAATGAGCTCGTCGCTGTCAGGATGGTGTAGGTAGTGAACCCCAAATCCCTCGGCTGTGCAGCGCAGCACGCTGCTACCTGTCCATAACAACAAGCTGCCACACACCAGAACATTTCACCAGACTAGACTGCTAAACAACAATTAAGCTCCCAAATAATTGTAGTCTTCTTAGCATGGGTAATTGCTGGTTATGCACAGACTTATGCATACCATCCAAAATTACCATTTCAGGAGTAAAATTCAAGTGATGCTCTGGTGGAAATAGTGAAATGCAGATATAAAGAGGTGCCTTTTACACCACAAAAACATAAACCTTTATAAAATGTGTATAGGAAAAGCAACATAAAAAAAAATACATGGAAATTACATGGTGGAAGTTTTTTAATGTTTTACAGTTTTAGAATCTGACTATATTCTACAAAATACACTACCATGGTAACATTGTCTGGAGAGAATCTGTAAACATCAAAGATGAATACATAAAAATAAAAAAAAATTGGATTTTTGCCAGAACCATTCCAGCAATGGTCTTTGACACATTAGAGAGGACACCTGCACCTCATCTTCAATACTGATGTACAACATAGATACATTTCAAGCCAAATTTTATATACTCTTATGTACCCTCAATTTGCCACTGATGAGGTACCATACAAGGCAGAGGTGTTTTATCAATGATGATGGAATTATTTCGTTTTCGTCAACGAGACTTAATAAAAACGTTAGTGGTCTGTCAGACGTTTAAAATGTATCATTGTGCTGTAATCTGCATAGCAGTATCAGCCATGCTGCTGCGTCCTGGTTGGTCATGCCTCCCACCTGGCATGCAGCTCTTCACATTCAGTATGATCACAGCTAGAGCATGGCAACAGAGATTAAAATAATCTGTAATGATCCGGTACTGCATGCTCAACTCTGAAAAACTCTGATCTTCCAGCTGTGCTTGTGCAGAAATGCATCTTTGCGCGGCTTAGCTCAGAGTCTGCACTTTATGCTCCACACTGATGGTTAACTCTCAGCAGTATGGCTCTTCCTGCTCTCGCTACTTAATAAACTATACAGGGCTGATATATAGTTTGTGGCTGATCATCCTCTGCCAAGTGTAAAAAATATCTAAAATATCAAGATTTCAAGACATCCTTTACTTTCTACCAAAATTATATCCAAGGAAAATATTTGATTGCATACTGTTTATTTTTGGACAAAGACATAGGTGAAAAGGTACATAGATCTATGAATATTTCTTTCTCACAGTTGTTGTTTCTATCTATTTGAATATTTCAACATTTTAGTTAACATATTGACATTTAGGTCCAAATTGCCATGGCATTTTAAGGAAATTATGTAGGTTCTCTCTGCATTTATTTTACACCAAACCCCTATGAATTTAAATCTACTATGCCCCCTGAACAGCGGCAACCAAGGGGGACATTTTTAAAATTGCCAAAAGTAGAAAGAAGAATGTTTTTGTTCTTTGCTTTGTTATTTATTTTTTGAGTAATCAAGATTAACTGATGTGTGTGTAATGCATAACTCATAGTAGAGCAGGAAGTTTTTGCTTTGAGATGGGAACCTTGCATGTCTAAAACCTTTCCTTTAATGTACATTTTTGTCAGCTTGTCTGTCTGCTACATTAACCAATATGATGTGTTGAACTAGATCTGCTATTTTCAACGTTTGTCAAACACTTTTTTATAAAGTAAGGCATTCATTTATAAAAAAAAAATTACTTGAATTCTATAAATCAAAGTTTTCTGCCCAACAGCAATGATAACCTACATGGCAACATTCTATACCCAGCTATTGTAGTATCAATACTAGACCTGTCAGTCTGGCAAATAATATGGTTGTTATTCGAAATTGTAAAAGTAAACTGTTATTTCAAGGGCAACATAAAACTGTCTAAAACTAGACTAAAACCTTTTTAGAGTTTTAGACAACTAAAACTTACTAAAACTATCAAATATAGTAATAACTAAAATGTCAATAAAACTAATAATAGTTTTCATCCTGAAGACTTAAACTAAGACTAAATCTAAGATGGCTATAAAGAAGAAAAAAAAACACTGGTTGAAGTTGAAGTATTCTATGCCTAAAATATTCTTTTTGGCTCTCATGGTAAATGAAAAACAAGCTGATATTGTCATTGTCATGGTCGCAATGGCCATGGAAGAAATAAACATCTATGGTAACTTGAAAATATTTGTTGACCATTTATTTCCGCTAAATCAGTTCTCTTCCTCTGAATGCAGAGTTATTGTTTGGATAATAAAACTTGTTATTGTGTCTTACTGTGCTGCAGATGGAGAGTTTAAATCCTTTGGATTCTTTGAGCTATGCTTCGATAATAAAGCACTATTTGACAGCAAGTAAATATCAACAATGTAGAATTATGAAGAAAGGATTTGTAGATCTAGAACAACAAATCGCCTTATTAAACAGAGCTTTATTTGAACACTAGGCCATTAAATCTCCAAGCATGTGTAATTCAAGTTGAAATCAGTTTGTTCTGCTGTTTTTAATGAAGTCTCTATTCTTTCGTTTTCTGGTTTTATAACAAGTACTTCAACCAGACAGGTCAAAAGTGAAAAACCTGTATTTTATGTCAGGCACATCTTCAAACTCTCAACTACAGAGCAATCCCTGACAAAGAACAACCAATTCGGACACCCTTCAAATACAGACTAAACACATTCAGTGTTGACTTTGTGCAGAGGATATGAAAAGGGAACTTTTGAAGTTGGAGTTCGGCAGTCTGTTCTATGTACTCCCTTTTTTCTCTGTTTCAGTCACTAAGGAATGTGTACACTGGCTGCAGACATGCAGCCTGTCAGAGCCGATGTAATCTTCAGCCGAGTAGTGTCACTCTAAAACAAATCTGTCACAAGAGGCAAAAAAGTACAAATCATTTATCTAACCTCACAAATGAGAGGGAAAAAAATCTGTCCAAACCTCAGATGAATTTTAAGGTAATAATACATGTCTTTGGAATGCACAGCGACTTAAAAAGAACTTTGCAAAGCATATAAGACATATTCTTAAGTCACAAAAGGTTGAATATTTTGAAAGGGATTCAAAAAGGTTTGGCAGCTCATAGCAGTTCTGACTGTAACAGAGGTAAATAATTTAAAGTTTAATGTCAGATGTTTGCTAATTCAGGCTGCAATGACAATGTTAACCTTAAGCATCTTACACAAAAATGTAAAAGAAAAATGCATACCATTAGAAAATCCTTTTGGTCATATTTACTTATTTGATATTGACAATCTTACGATGCAAAAAATAATTACACAATTTAGGGTCAGGAGTTAATGGCCATACAAGAAATCTGACCAAAACCGTTTTAAGAAGAACCTTATAAAAGTATGCAACGTCCACCATGAAAACTATTCAAATTCCTGCCTTACAGATAATTTTGTTTTTGATAAAATAAAAAAATAAAATTATATGGTTATAAGATATTTAAAATACACTAAACAAAATGTGTTGACTGCATAAAACAGAAATATCAAATCAAATCTTTAGAATGGTAACAGAAAACCTTTGTCAGAACAGCTGAGTTTTAGTTTAAACCTGTAACGCTAAATGAGAGAAACTAAACCTGTAGAGGAGCTGCAGTTTCCATATTGAGAACCAGAAAATAAATGCATCACGTTGGCATGTAGAGAAAGCATTTATAAGAGAGCCTATAATGGGTTTTTATAATCTGATGAGGTAAAAAATCCGATGGAAGTAAAATACAAGATTTTCTTATTTGATCTCAAGGTCTCATTGTCAGTGAAAGTTTCGCTTCAAGCGTTTTTCCCTCAATATCCATGCCAGAAAAATATTTTCCTGAATGATTTTAAGAAATTTACCCTAAATAAAGCAGTATAAAAGGATAGATAGATCTATACTGTATGTGTAAGGTATTATTTTGATAATTGACTGTATCATGACTGGGATTACTCTACTCGCCATGTTTTGTGTCGCCACTGTCAATGCCAGTCCTCTGGGCATTACCTTCCAGTGGGAGAATTTTCAGATGTGGACAGAAGAACATGTGCAAGCATTCTCTCTCCACAATCTGTTTTTACCAATAATTCCAGAGAAAAATGTCTGCATACAAATTTGTATCTGGCTTTCAATAGATGCTAAAAACTGCATATACACCGACTTTCAGTTTTGATAAATTGTTTTACCAGTGCAGAGTATTTTATTTGCTCATCCTTCATCCATGCATTTGCGTAGTTTGGTAATTAGAACATGACCACCAATGCCAGAGAGTCTGTCAGAGAGTCTGTGATCTTGGTAAATCCAAATTTCTTGTATTTTTCACATCTCTTTCTCTGTGTCTTCTTTACTAATCCAAAGGGTCTACCTCACTGGTGTGGTAATTGCAGAAAACAGGAGACAAATCTGACCTTTTCAGTGTAATCATCCCCTGGCTCCATTAGAATCTACACCTCAAACCCAATCACCTGCTCACACACACTAAAACTCAATCACAGCTCGGTTAAACACCCGTATTCACACACACCATCAGAGGTTAATCACAGAGTAGAAGTAGCTTGAGCCAGAGACACGATAATCAGTTTGTTCCCCTCGGACATTCTCACAGTCTCCTCACAGCCGGTGTGAAAAGGCCTGAAGGGTCTTTAAGAGCAAAAAGGGCAAAAAAAAAGTGAAAACTCTCAAAGTGTTTATATTCTTTCATATTTAACAGTGGTTTGGCATTGCACATGGCTCGTAAAGTAAACTCCACACATGACGAGAAACACAAGGCTAATGGTTTACCACGACGGTGACTTTCAGCGCGTTCATTTTCAATGATAAAATCACTTAGTGAGGATTACATGTGCGCTCTTTGTGTTTGTTGGCAAAGTGTGTGGATATTCTTAACAGTGCTGCATGAAGCAAAGACGGGAAATGCTGATGCACAGCGGGCCTCCAACAAAAACATTCAAGGCCCATTATAACTTCAACTGGTAAAAGACAAATGGATCCCCGCAATGATCTCTGACTCCGTCAAAAGTTATTTTGGCTGAAGGAGAAAAAGATGCTTCTCCTGTGGAAAGATTAAGAACAGATGGAGCGATGGAGTTCAGAGGAGAAAGAGGACAAGGACGGGTCGTCTTCTGGCATGTCTGGGTAAGACCAATGACATGGATGGTATCAGACTTCCACTCACAATACCACACACACTGCAAATGATTAGATTTACTACCAGATGAGGACACAGACTCGCTTTGCTGCATCAACACACACACCTGTCCCATCAATTACAAGAGAGGCATCCAGTGATCAGTGAAAGCTGAGTTCTGGCTATTAGTCGAGACAGCACGTTACAGATGGTGCTGCTCTCCCCCTTAACTCAACCTTGCTTATTCATATTCTTTCTTCTTTAAGAGGGGGGCAGCATAATTAATAACTGGTATCATTCCAATAAAGCCATTAGTGGTCACTACATTTGTGAAATCTTGCACTCTTTCACTCTCTCTTGCAATTTCTTTCACTTTGCATCCCGCCGTCTTTTTCTCTTTCTGAGATTGATGAACGCACTTGAAAGCAGCCGGACTACAGGGGAGCCTTTCGACACATGCACACACAACCTATGTTAAAATAGGTCTGCCACAGCAAGGTAGATGAAGGTTGAACACACAAAAAAAACTTGCCTCAGCTTCTAAAAGTACTAAATTTGTTTTTAAAAGTGAATCTAGTCTTGAATATTGTGGGTCTGTGATATTTCCACATTTCAATGCTTTAAATTTGAAGAGAAGAGTTGAAAGCTGCATACAGTACCTTGCAAAGATGTAAATGCACGATCAATTGGGCCATCACTTTTACACATTAAAACAAACGGAATAAATTGGGATTGTATTATACAGAAAGCAATCTGGACACTGAATGAATGAGATTTTTAATAAGAATTGTATCTGGTTTCTAGAAATGCATATATTTTCAAAAAAGACCTGATCTCTATCTTGATATCTTGGACAGAGGACAGCTCTCCACCCTTACCACACTGCCACAGGAGAAGTGACTACATTAACTAGAATGGCTTCTACGGATGACTGAGTCTCTTTAGCCACGACCATAAGCATGGTCACAACATGGCCGCCCCCTGGTTCACCTTGTAGCTGGACACTACCCATAAACATGCCACACATCAATCTCTCCATCTAATCTGACATAGGTGGAGCTATTCAACAAAGAAAATACTTTGTGGGCCTTTCAATAAACAAAGCCAACAGAGGGACACCCTCAGGACAACAATGAAATCAGCAGAACTGCACAAGATTTTAATTTGTGGAAAAAAATTCCCAAAACATGCACCCTTTTTCTTTCCACTTCATTTAGTTTTTCTTTTTTTCTAATCAAATACAATCTGAATATATTACATTAAGGTTTGTGTTTGCAGTGAGTCAAAATATAGAACAAATAAGCATGAATACTTTTGTAAGGCTCCTTATTCAAACCCACTTAATCTTATTCAACCATCACTATTAATAGAAGAAAATACATTTCTGTGGCAACCAGGAAGCCTGGGAGGTTAAGAAAATACCACCGCTGCCCAATTTAATGTTAGCCAGAGATCTTAACAGCATGCCAAACCCACAGGATGCACATGAGAAGTAGACAGGAGAGGTAAGCTGGAAAGTTCAATCTATCGGCCAAAAACAGATCACTCAGAGGCCTTTATCTGGTCAATTACACATTTTATTTTTATTTTTTTCCACAATGACCCCCTGGACACTGAACATAGCGTGTAAATTTGAAAAAAGGAATATGACAAGACAATATTATTTTGTATTTCATGGGAAACTCTTGATAGATGTGTTTGGATTCCCCATTTCTTTGGTCTGACTTTATGCCATAAATATCCTCTATAACGTCAAACTCAAATATTTAGGGCCATATTTTGTTTGGCTGTTCTCTTTTTCTGCTCAATTTGAGCTTTCTGAAACTGTCATAGGTGGTTCAAGTGGTACAAGGAATATGCTTTTCCTCTCTGTTGGATTCCAGTGGTTAAATGTATTGATTTTGTTGACTGAAAGTATTAATAACAAGGCTGCAGCCTTGACAGAAGCTTGATCAATTATTCATCTGTTATTCCCTTTTCTTTAATTCTCCAGCTGGGATGGAGGGAAGCCCCCCTACCATTACATGATCAGATATATAAGAAGAATGTGGTAAAAAATAAAATAAAATAAACAGCAGAAAGGAACACTTTGCACACAGTATGATAAGTTGTCCTGTTGAGTTTCAAATCTGTACTCTTATGATGCATTCAGAATCACTCTTCCTGCACATAATGGCAAGAGCGCTGCACCTGCGTACTGTAAAGTATTGCTAAAACAAAGCCACATCTATATGCTGATTTTTCCTTTTCTCCCTCTTCTCGCTCCCCCTGAGGATGTGGAGTAGTAGCATATGTTCTGTAATGGCTCAGCGCGGCGCAGCTTTTAGGGGTAAATTGATGTCAGTGACATTGTTGTAAGTTTGCATAAAACCGAAGGAGTGGGAGGAAGTTTTGTTGGCAGGGTAAACTAACACTCTTTAGATGCTCAAACCAACTCATTTTGAAATCCTACAAAAGCATGATGGATATACAGTCGAAAGTATTTGCATATACTGCATACTGTATAGAGCTATATAGGGAAGATAGACGTTAAGATATGTTTTATCACTTCTTCAAATTAAGTTTATATGAATTGAAATTGTGTTAGGTAGCTAAAGACGGCCTATAAACATTTTCAGAAAGGCTAAAATAATAATCAGCTTTATCAAAAAGAGGGTATGGAAGGACATATGAGCACATGGGCTAAATTGTTATTCAGTGACAAAGTAGCAATTACTCAGAAGAAAATATAATAAAAGAAATTATAATTCTCAAGCATAAAAAGAGACAAAATCCTTAATTTCTTCAAGCATCTCCTGATCAAACTAGAGTAGAAAGGTTTTGTTCCAGCGACCATCATTAGGATTTTGATGAAAAGGTTGTTTTTTTGCTTAAGGCCAAAAACTGCAAATTTTCATTATCATCTTAAAAAAAAGAAAAATTAAACTCCACAAAGTGAAATATCCCTTTAAGTGCATAGTGCAAACAGGTGTCAGCAACATTTTCATTAAAAAGCAAAGACACAACTAAAAAGTATTTCTTTATTCACATAGGAATTCCACTTAAGTGTGTTCATATTTCACTTTTATTTGAACATTAATTGCTCTGTAAAATGTTGATGTGCACGATACATTTTTTGTTAACTGTATAAATTTCTATAATTTAAATTAGCTCTATTTTTTTTTGCATGTAAACCTAAATTAAAAGAATATTGTGGACTTGCATCTATATTAAAATATAATATAATATAATAAAATAAATTATATAATTATTGATAATAATCAATGTAAAAGGTTTAGTGATTGATGGGACTGGGTTAATTTCAGTCATTCAAGCTTAAAACATTCTTTTGAGTATTTTTTTTTTTTTTACATAGGAGGGTAAAATGGGATAGACGGGCGCATTAATCTGACTTTTATAACCTTTTCAGACAAGAAAACTGGATATATTAGGTGTCCACTTAAGGAAATTAATTCAAAGCTATAATAAAAGGAGGCAGTAACTGCAGGGATTTAATTAGCCTTTTTTAAATAAATTAAAATATACCAAAGAAGGAGACAACAGTAATTAATAACATCGATAAGATACAAAAATCAATGATTTCCTTAGTAGAAGAACAAACTTACAACATTGTGTGATGCAACATTATTAAATGGTTAAACATCAGCCAGACTGTTTAGAAAATAAAACAAGTACAGCACCTCAGCAACCATTTTTAGGTGGTTTGAATCAATATAGATATTTTTGGATTTCATATTACATGGACATCCTTGGAGCAGATGAAAGGAGTTTATTTCATGCTCAAAAAGGGAGGCCATAGCTCTGATTTGAAGCCAATTTAATTTAGGAGTAAGTCATTCGTTTGTGGACCTGCGCTTGCTGACGTGACAGATCAAGGTTAGGTGCCAAACCAACAAATCAGCAGCGACCACACAGGAGCGAACCCGCAGCCAGGTCAACAGATGATGCAGCAAGGTTTAGCCTGAAACTGATCAACTCTAGAGCTGCACAGGAGGATGCAACAGCTTGAGTTTGTTAACACTTCAAATTGTTGGAAGTAGGAGATGACTCCCCCAGTTTCAGCTCAAACCAGACGCATTTGTCAAACTTTGGACACAGGGTGATCTTTTCATTAAGGGAATATCTGTGCCCTGACATTTACAACACCCGTTAAAATGAAGATGTATTACATATTTCACAAGGTGGCAAAGAAAGCATCCATCTCTCTGCCTCACCGTCTCCCTCTCTCTCCCTCTCTACTGCTCATGAAGTGTTGTACAGTTAGTGGCATATTAATTTAAAGCACACTGCATTAGCCTATCCTAGGTGAATATGCTAATGAACAATTTTGAGGCGTGATGAAGTATTTTTACGAGAGGCTGTAAAAGTATTTTTGGGAAATTCACTGTCAGGTTCAATTGCTCAAAGTGACTAGCTTCGCAGAAACATATTTCACTTCACTTTAATAAAGAAGAACCGAGCTGATGCAAAAACTGAACAAGATTTAAGTGGCAGGTTTTATGCAAAGCAGCAGTATTAAATTAAGTTATCAATAATGTTTTTTCTTAATCAAACATAAACAAAGTGATGCCATCAGCTCTGGTCTTGAGTTAAAGATTTTATTCCTGTAAAGATCCGTTTGAAGTTTTAAATGAAAGAATTAAGATCCCTACAAGGAGGTTTTCTAAGCTTTTATATTAATATCTTCAGATTCCAAATCACATTTTTGGGACTTCTTAACTAGGTGCTCTTAAATGGTGTCTTCTAATATGTATATAATGATAATGCAGCATCATTACCTGCAGTCAAATGGACCCAAAATAGAGAGTTAATGAACATTAAAAGGAAAACGATTCCCAAATGGCTTGTAGATGGATAAAACATTCCTGAAATGACTGCATGTTTCATGAACCCAAACATACAATCATACTGGATCAGGAAAAAGATTCAGACCTGTACTGAAGGTAAAATTAACATAGAACAAAATACCAATGTGTCCATATTATATTAGAATGTAATCAGCAAGTTTTGTGAAGTTATCTGAATATGGTGTATTGATAATAAATTAAATGACAACAAAACAGTTATTTTTTTTCTTCTAAGTAATAATCTAACCATATGATGGCCTACATTAAAGAGTGCTTTATTAGAGGAAAATATATACACTTTAGCTTATCTTTGGAAAGTTTAGTGGAAGAAAAAAGTTTGATTAAAAAAGGAGACGGATAGATTAGGAATGGAATCCACGCTTCAAGAGAAAGATTGTGACTAGGTGCGTTTCCATCAGCTTTTTCTTATGTGCATTAATAGTATTGCATCAGAAAAGCTTGATGGAAATGGCAACATTCTAATGAACTCCTCAAATTTGCAAAAAAAAAACGTGGCTTAGGTCATTTTTGGCTTTTGCGAAAAAGGGTTAATGTACAAAATGAGTGATGGGAAACTGTTTTCGAATCCGATCTGACATAGTGAACTATAACCTGACTGATTAGCTGTTAATGCTGTTGGCGTCTTCCTGGATGTTCCTTAGATGTGGGTAGACAAAGTGAAAAATAACTTCCCCGATCGGAACATATTTACTAAAACTTTTCTTTCTAACTGATGTGTGGTCAGTGCTAGAGTGCAGCCTCTACTTCCTGTGTGAACGATGACGTACTATGCTTAGCAGTGCTTGTTCAATTTGCCTTAAACCTCATATAAACTTTTCTTTTGGTTTGCTTAAAATTCGTATTTCAGTTGGATGGAAATACAGCTTGTGAGAGACATTTTCACTGATTCTGCAAGCCATACGCTGGTGTCGTTCCACTGTCATTTATCAGGCCCAAAGTCAGTACAGCCGTCTGTCTGAGTGTCCAAAGTTTTAGCCATGAGGGCCAAAAAAAATTACATTTTGATTGCTCATTTTGACCTGCGGAAAAATAACATTAACAAAATATTTCCATGAAAGAAGCAATTCAGTATGATTTCTGTGGAAAACCGATCTGTAAGTCATTATAGACATAAATATAACAAAGAAGGTCTCAATGTGCGTTCACACTAAAACCTGATTGTGGTCACTTTTCGAGCAAAAGAATGCAGCATATTTGGCAATCATAAATGGAACAGGTGCAGACGTGTGGACAGAAAGAGGTGGAACTGTGAGCAGGTAAGACAGAGGTGTGGATGGAGTAACGCCTTCAGTGGCAGCTCCTGGAGCAGATGGCGGCACTGGTACTGGATCTGGTGTACCGAGGGATAGCGGCGCAGATGCCATTGTTTAAGCTTTTAATGTCACATACAGCTCCATGAATCACTGTAATATTTAGGTCCACCAAGGTCAGTGGACAAGCAGACGTTCCCCCTATATGAAGAGAGCTGGAATGTCTGCACGTTGTGTACGTGGATTATTTGGGAGAAACAGGCAAAACGACAAGCATCGATGTCAGGTAAACTGATCCACATGTTTGCCAGGTAAAATAGTAATAATAATGCAAAGCAGCATAAATAAAATAAATGCAATACCTCTTATCTGAATTGGCTGAGGGAAATTTGGACCTCAATCTTTGAAGAGGATTTTTAACTAAATTCTAATAAAATGTTTGTTTTTTGTCTCACTGTTTGTAGAGATTACATCTTCTTCTTTTCATATGCTATGATGTTGTTTTTCTCTAGCAATAGATGTCCTATAAGCCTGCTTTCAGCCTCCAAATGAGCTCTGTGTTAAGATGCAGGAGACAGTGTGGGCTTTTTATTTACGATGCAGGTCAGACAATAAAAAAAGATCCCAAGAAGTAGAGGTGGAGTAACTGATCAATAAACATTTAAAGCATTTAGAGGTTTATGAGACAGTAAAACACAGCACAGGTATCACAGACGGCTTTTACAACTGTATATAAAAAGTATAAAATTTAAGAGAAAAGAAACAGACCAAACTCAAAGAAGCAGAAGTACTACAAAAATATCAGTAGGTTTTAGTATAAAAACGTAATTTCTGAACTTTTTAGTAATAATTTTACATGCCTACCGTCTTGCTTTTTTTAATTTCTTACTTGATTTAGAGTAGCTAGATGAAATAGACTAAATAAATTAACCCAAGCTCTTTTTTTTAAAGTTAATGTCTCCATATCATAGCTAAGGAAATAGCATCCTCCACGTGTAAGGTCAGAATATAAAGCAGAAACTATGGTAACTTGTTGGACTTCTTTTGTTTATGTCCAGTCAGATCCCGAGTAAATGATTCAACAATCATAGGCTGTGTCCGAATGTCTGCCCTAATCACTATATAGGGCAATATGTAGCGGTTACGCCATTTTAAATGAGTTAACCGGACATCTAGTCGATGAAAAAGTAATGGACCCGAAATTTCCCACAATGCACCTTGAAAAGTAGTGATCATCCATGGTCACTAGAAGAGCAGGGGGGAAGAGGAGTCACCAATGGGGAGCAAAAAGTAGTGATCATGTGTCTGAACGGTAAGTTACCTGAGTTCACTATAAAGTCCACTGTATAGTCCCCGCTCTATACTGTATAGTGATTGATGCGATTATAGTGATTGTCATTTCTTGTTTACAGCATTGGTGTTATTACAATCATTCAATGATTTAATTTTATTATTGAAAGATATTTTTGTAACTCAAATCAGTTAAATTATACAATGATGGATATTTTCAAACCATTATTTTTGGTAATAGTAATCTTAGCTAATAAAAGACAAGCATATAACATTAGACAAGTATATATACAAAAATGGGTTTAATGAAAAGTATGTTTAGCACCTACCTTAAGACAGGCATTTTCTAAAGCTGCTAAATCACCAAATACTTTAATGTGAAGGAGGTTGAGTGTTTCTCATTTTTCTTTTCAAGATCAAGATACTTGTATTCTCTCCATCGCACATGAGAAAAACAGATATAGCATCATGGTAGCTTTTCCATAGAATTATTGTATAACTTGTGCTGTTATTATTACTATACTAACAAATAACCTGTTTGTTTTTGTAAAGCAAGACAGCATCTAAGAAATGACAGCAGGTACTGTATGCATCTCACTGGCTCAAGATAAAGGCACAACCTTAATAGGCCTTACATACTCAAAAAACAAAAAAAACAAAAAAAAAACCCAGTGTGACTGAAAAACAAAATTTTACACTAACAATTGCCCAAATTTCAATCACAGTGATGTTAAAGATTATTGACAGTTAAAATAAATCATTGATGGCTGTTCTAGGGTCAGTTCGGTTTGGACAGTCTTTGTCTTGGAATAAATGAAACAATTTGCAACATTTAGCTGGCATTTAAACATAGATGAATAAGGAAATACATATTATAGTCATTAAACATGGAATTAAATATCTGAAGCCTTTATTTCTTGTCATATCCCACTGTTTGCTAAACCACTAATGTGTCAGAAGCCTGGAGATAAGAAGCTCTGAACAGAACAAGCTCCTTTGTCATGTCTTTCTCCTGACACGAGGAACCACAACATCTTCCAATTAAAAAGAGGAGCCGGTGATAAATGAGTTAGGAAGGAAAGGGATATGTGAGACCAGGAAGCACGGAGAAAGTCGAGATTTTAAGACTCATCCTGTGCCCATTTTTAACACTGCTTCTCCTTCATGCCGTCAGCACTTATTCCTCTATGAAAGGCTCTGATCGAAAGAAGATTTGCATGATTGCATTTTCCATACCTTGCATTAATAGTGCAGCAGGGATGAATAGCTAATGGACTATCACATTTAAGTAGCCATCTCGAATAGCCATCATATTACAGCTCCCTCAATTTACAAATGAAACAGGCCTTTCCCCGTCGCTGTCTTTCTGAATCATTCTCTCCAAATAGACATCTGATCCAGTCAGGTGATGGACATTTTTTCAATTTTTACACTTTAACCCAGGGAATATAATCCACAATAAATCATTTAAATGTTTTAAAGCATCCAGGCAGACTATAAGTATATTAATGTTTAAAAATCTGTGCAATATCTTAAAACTAGAAAATAATTCTAAAAATGAGTTCCAGTAATCTTTTCATTGCTTTTCAAAGCAGACAAGGCATTCTCAAATGGCTATAGTGACGAACAAATACCTTCTTAGATCCTAGATCAGATGTTATTTATTCCTAAACATAAAACTTTAAAAAGTCCTTACTTCCAAATACTTGTTTTGTAGAAAATATTGTTAAATTAAGGTTAAAAACTCTTAAGCCTTCATGTAATTTTATGTTTAAAATTTTTGTTTGACTAAAATATCATAAACTTTGATTCTAACCTTCGAAAAATGGCAATGGAAAGAGTCTGGACCAAATAACACTTAAATACTGAAAATAAATTCTTTACCTTTCCATAGTTTGGAAGACAGTATTTTCTATTTATTAGGGCGGGGGCAAAAAGAAATATTTTAAGGGGAAGGTCTCAAGCATACCTATAAATAATGGAGTCTTGGTTTTGTTTCTAGGGCACGTTTGAATCCAATGACCAAATGAACCCACATGTTTTCATAAGAGATAAAGAAGCAAAGTGAACAAACAAAATGAAAAGTAGATCTCTCAGAAGATTTGTTTCCTCTTTATTGTATTGTAAACAACCAACTCCTGCTTATCTGATTACACAGCAGCAGGTTGCAATATTTTATCATTGAATAATAACATAAGCCTATGTAAATGCTTGGTAAAATCAGAACTAAATGGAATAGAAATCATCTGCAAGGCATCAATAAAGTCCAACACAATATATGGCTTTTTTCATTGGTTTTAGCAGAACCAAACAAAATTCTGGTCATTCATTAGGTCTACTGGCTGTAAATAACCACGGGAAAACAAGCAGTCATCTTCAACAATCAAAACATTTTATTGACTTTCATTTTCATGAAACTCAAGGTCAGCTAACACACAAAATGATGTGTCTTTTAGAGGTAGCTTATCAGTTAAAACATGCAAAAAAAGGCTGAATCTCAAAATCCTCAAAACATAAAGTACAAATCCAGCAGAAAAATGCTAAAATAGATGAATAGTGGAGGATTTTCAAAAATTTTGTAAAGACCCGCCCTCTTCAATTAAAAAAAACAAATGCACATGCACAACCGTGTATCCACTCTCGAGAGGGAACGCCTATTAAACACATGCAAGAGCCCATTTCTCCTTGTGCACGCTCTGTTTAAAAGCTGCTGTTTGCATCGCTCATAAAAGCTTACTTTCCAAAAGAAGCAGTAAGTAAAAAAATGGGGACGAGCATGTAGAACGGCCTTACATAAAGATATCACCAGAATTATTTTTATGATCCACCCAGAAAAAAAAAACATCCTCCACTATACCTTTAAGTCCAAATACAGCATAAATAAAAAATACTGTAAACAGGCTACGAAAAGTTTGTTTTAAACTGTTAAGATCTTCATGTTTCTTGTCATAAAGACTGGGTAGGTCCTTTGAGGAAGTATCTCATGTTGAAAATTTAACTGCCTGTGTAAGAGTCAAAGACTAAATGATTTTGTGCTCTTTGCTTTGCTGTAGGATTAAATCTGTGTGTCTGTGTATGTTCCAGCAAATGCTTGAATTGTTTTCCCATTTTGCTAACCATGGGGCAAAAAACCTCATACCGCAAGGTCGCAGACACCACAGTCTATTCATATTTTTACTCTCTTTGGGTTATGGCAAGCTCATGTCCTAACCCCCCCACATCACCACAACCCTTTTCACTGCCTCCCACTAGAAAACAGTTTCCATAATTATTTGAATTTGCTGGCAACAGATTTCCCACCAGACTTTACAATCTCATTGAAGATGATGGCGATCAGAAGAGGAGATACTCTCAATATGTGCAAATCACCAAAGGGTTTCAGCTTCACACTGAAATACAGTACGCCTACAAATTCTTGATAACTGTATGTGTGCACACAACAATTCAGCTCTACGGATGTCTTTTATTAGTGTATGGCTTATTGGTGCTCTGACAGGACCTTGGACCAAGTTCAGGCAGTCAGAGCTCGGACTAAAGGAAAGATGACGTCAAGGTGGTAAGGACGGAGCGAGGAAAGGACAAATCGATTGAGAAAAGAAATTGTGGACCCAGTAAATGGAGGAAGATGAATGAGCAGAGGGAAGAAAACAAGTAAAAAAAAAAAGAATGTAAGTCAAGGGGTGAGAATGTATAAGCCAGAGCAAATAGTTATTACCAATCTCTGAAGGGTGGCGGCGTGAGCTGAATAGACTGGGACTTGAAAACCACTGTTACCAGTGGAGATAGGGGACTGCTTCACAGACTTGCAATCTGACAAAGGCTTAGTACATAATAGAAGCAGACCTCTGACAGCTAAAAAAGAAAGGAAAAACACACACAAGAGCTTCAGCACACTTTAAAAGCTGAACATCAGATAAGTCCAAGCCCTCTTCAAATCCAACAATGTAAATGTTTAAAAGTCAAAGGTGTTTATCACCTATAGATTTGAAATTGTGAACTTTAATGGACACATCTACTGATCGTGGAACGAATAAGAATGAATGAATAAGGCCGTCTTATTTGTGGGAAAAAAAGAAACATGCTTTCTGTTGCATGTTTTAAGGCAAAAGTTATGTTCCGACTATGTCGACTCATTAGTTGAACAAGTCAACCTAATTAATTCAACTTTAGCTTCGACAACAAACAAGTCTTTTGAATCGTCTTTGTGAGTACAGCCTTATCTATAGAGGATGACCTCAGACGGTGTTTGTTAGCAACTCCACAAAACAAGAAAGTAATTTTCTGCATAAAAAGGCTTTCAACAAAGAGTGCATGAAGGCACAATGTCTGTTTTTCATTTTATTTGACAGAAAAGGCTCAACTAAAACGAGACATTAAAAAGTTTCCAGAGAAAAGGCAGCTTTCCAGGAGTCCTTGGGTCTGACGTCTGGATAGTGTTTATGTATCCCTCAGATTAGGGTTCTGAACCTGACAGTCTATATTTCTTTAACAAATACAAAACTGCACCTCTGACTGATAAACCGAAGCTTTCTCATTAAAAAGCGACATTTGTAATGCCTCTATATAACATGCAGAAAGATCTTCAGTTCAGGCTTTCTTAAAACCACAAGATTCCCTCTACAATTATTGGCATGTTCATGTGTAGCATGTTAAAAGCCTCAAAATAAAGGTTTCAGTGCCATGATTATATCTTGCACTGAATAAATTGCAAGGGCTGTCTACATAGACGACTGGATAAAGGTCTTTTTATGCAAGAATATTCTACATAAAGAAATCCCTTTATTAAAATAAATAAGAAACGTCACAATTAATATTCTGCACAACCTCCCTTGGCCAAATGGACAAAACATATAGTAGAGTCTTCTGCCATAGTGTTTAATGGTGTTGGCATAGACAGAGAGTGGAATCTTTCACGGTTTATCTTTGCACAGTTAGGGCTGATTTTGTTGGGACTCCAGCTGCAACCTCATGAGTGATGCAAATTTGGCCTGCCAGCACTGAGAGTCAATGGAAAAGCAAAATATTTAGGTGACATTGTCATTGACAAATATACTCTCTTAAAATGAAATATGATGGGTAATGTACAAAGTTCTAGACTGTTTGTTTATCACGTTTGCATGTATTTAAATCTACTTGTGCCTTTTTTAACTTGATGTTATTGCTGAGTTGACAAAATCTAATAACTTTTACTCAAAAGATTTGAGTGCACTTACTCCTTACTTTCAGACAAACACAGACCCTTGACCTGTGCTTGTGGCACATGACAAACTTTGCATTTATTTTCTTTACAGAATTTATTTCCTTGTGGCAACAAGAACAAAAACCTATCAATTTTAGCCTGTTTGGCTAAATGGGTGGACACCAGTGCTTTAAATCATCCAAGTCTTATGCTTTCTTCTCTTTAGTTGACCCCTCAGGCTTTATACTGAGTTTAAGAGTGAGGACTGAGATTCTCAAGTTGAGTAGTGCAGTTCTCCTGGTAAATGAGGGGAGATTGAAAGACAGTTTGGTGCAGCTGCCACCATAATGCGATGCCGCGCTGTTGCATCTGTTGTGGAAAAGGGGAGCTAACCTTAAAGACAAAGCTCTCAACTTACAGGTTGGCATACATTCCTTCTCTCACTTATGATTATAAAATTTGGGTAATGTCCAAAAGAAATACATCCTTGATAAAAGTGGCTGCAATGAGCTTCCTCTGCAGAGCTGGACACTCCCTTCCAGATACTGAATGGTAAGGAGCTCAGGCATCGGAGAATAGCTCAGAGTGGAGCCACTACTCCACATCGAGAGGAGTCAGCGGAGAAGATTCCCTTAGACGCCTCCCTTTGGAGGTGTTCCAGGCATGTCTAACCACAAGAAGGCCCTGGAACACTTCTAAAGACTTCTCAACTGGAGGTTTTTTGGGAGGTGGAAGGCTGCATGTCTCTGCTGAGGCTGCTATCTAAGTGGCTTGATCCCAGACAAAGAGGAAGACAATGAATCCTGGTATGTGTTGGATAAGTTAAATTAATATTTCTAAATTCCTATTTCAAAGACCTTATGGTGCTTTGCACCAAATCAAATTGGCTTTTGATAGAAAACAAGCTCACATCATCACAGGTCCTCCACCAAACTTAATGCCCATAGGATATTCTAACGCATATGCTTTTTTTCATGCCAAAACTTTGACATATGCAGAGCATCAAAAATACATCAGTTGGCTGCAGCTAGTACCTTGCAGCAAGCCTTGCAGATTTTTTAACTCTTCTGCCATTCTCATTATTGAAATTGGTGGTAAGATGAACATTAATCCAAGTCTGGCCTTTTCTCATTTTAGTTTTCAAAGATAAAATTTTTTTGTAAAGCATTTGTTTTAATTAAGAATAAAACATCTAATTTACATGAAATGCATCTGTATTTGTCATCTCTACAATGAAGAGTACTGGCAGTAAATGGTACTTTGTCTCTCGTCTCTCTCATAGAAGTTACTTTCAGTTGAGGAAATTTTTTGCACCCTTTCTACCAATGCATAACACCAAGCGCTGTAAAGGAGTGATCTGATGCTGACATGTAAAATATCTAGAGCAGAAGGCTGGGGGGATTTTTCAGACTATTATTTAGTTTCCTTGCAATGCTGTTAGTTTTTAATGTTTCTAGAAGAATCTTTTTTTTTCCAATCATATTTGTTTTGGTCCCAAACAGTGATTTGGTCAAAGACGAATTTTCCTAACTAACTAACAACTAACTAACTAACTAACTAACTAACTAACTAACTAACTAACTAACTAACTAACTAACTAACAACTGACTAACTAACTAACTAACTCAAGGTACTTTGTGAGATTTGTCACTAAGAGATAATGCAATTAAACATGAATTTCATTGATAGCTTCTTGGGTGTCAATTTAGTGGGTAGATGCTTAAACCTCCTATGCATGAAAAGGACTAATTAATGCAGTACTTGTCCCAAAGTGCATCTACTGCAAACCAGGTGAGCAAGAATAAAAAGTTATAACTGCAATTTACTTTGTTATTAAAGTCCCACCACAGAGCATTGTTTAAAATACCAATTTAAAAAAGCAAATCAGCCACACAGTAGAAAGCTTCACCCCTGGAGACATATATCCCACCGAACAAATCACAGCAGACACCGAGCCTCCTTCATCCATTTAGTATGCTGTGATACCCACACTTTCTGTTTTTTCTTATTTGGTAGAAAATGCCTTTATTCTGTTCCTCCGCAGGTTAAAAAAACCTTTAGTAAGTTTCTTAATCTGAGCCACATTCTGAAAATTTGCATTAAAATGTTCACTTTGGAGACTCCCGTAACAGAACAATCCTTTAATATGCAATTACTCTTCTGAATAGCAGCGACTAATTACAAAGGTGTCAGACAAACAGGTAGCAGAGCAGAGGGAGGCCTCCAGCACAATGGCCGAGGTGCCGGTCCGTCACATGGGACGGTGCTGCTCAATGGAAAGCAGTAAATTCATTACGGCAGGCTTCATTACACCCTGCTCCTTGGGCCCTGTGTCGTGTTCTACCCTTTGCTCTCATTTGTGGGATGGGCGGATGTGCTGTGGGTAAGAAGAAGCTAGATCACACGATCGTTGCAACAGGGAGTGTGGGCGATGCTCGGGGTGGGAAGAGAGGAAGGGAAGTGGGAAAAGGAAGCAAAGAGAGAACGCACAACTACACAAGAAAAAAATAAAGGGGTATTATGTGGGTGGGGGGGGGCAAGTCCAGGATGGGTGTGATCAATTTATGATAAAGAGGTTAGAATACAACAGAATATGCCCTTTGTTTTATTCAAAAAGACAAAAAAAATGACAGCTCTGGTCCTCAAATAGAGGCTAAATGCCAGTTCTCCAACATGGTGCAAAAAGGGCAGCCAAGCCCCGTGGTCTCTTTAGCAATTTAGATCATACAGGCAGCTTTCTGACCCCACACTATGGATTACCATAATAAGCCAGAGTCCCTGCTGTGTGCCACCTGTAAGCCAAACATATTCACAAAAACATAAAGCCGGACAAAACATTCTGGACCAGGAAAAACAAAAAGGTTTCCACAAACTCAAAGCCAATTTGGCTTACTGAAAAGGAAAATGACTCATACACTGAACTTTTTACATCTGCATAACTGTGTCAGACTCAATTTAATATCCCATTTGCACCATTTTGTGCCCAATTTAACCGAGTGTTTCTTGGGAGGAAGACTGGATGCACAACGAAAAGGGCAAAGAACAGAGCACCTCAAGTGACTTGTAAAGCTAAAGATTTAAAGACCAGAATTTTGCCCCCCCTCCAGTGAAGAAGAACAGAGAGCCTGTCAAGGTGTCGCCAACCC
Organism: Cyprinodon variegatus; assembly: GCF_000732505.1. Lineage (NCBI taxonomy): Eukaryota > Metazoa > Chordata > Actinopteri > Cyprinodontiformes > Cyprinodontidae > Cyprinodon > Cyprinodon variegatus. The sequence goes on from NW_015150600.1 coordinate 222,022, forward strand.
CAGATCACCGTTTTGGTTTCTGTCCAGCGGAGCACTTCATGAGAACATTTCTGCATGATTAGAGTTAGCTGGTGATTGTGAGTGACTCGGATCTCTTCAAATGACCTAGACACTCGGCTGCAGAGTGAACACTTATGCATGGCAACAGCACAGGAGCAACTCTAGGCAGAGAGGAGGAAGAAGTGCACCCTGGGCAGGAGAACAAAACAAAACCCACATTTGGATCCCAGCTTGCATCCACAAATACTTAGAAAGACATGCCAACTACTGTTTGGATGTGGTCCATTTCAATCATGTGAATAAAACTCCATCGCCACATACTAATGCAATGGGAGAGGGACAAAAAATGAAATGGGGAAAATATGTACAACTCTCTTATTGAAGATGAAAATTCCTGCTTTTCTCTGGGATATATTGTCTAGCTTAGGGCACCAAATAAAAACACCAATTTTAGAGTGCAGTTCAACAATTTGCTTAACATAGATTTATTTTTTAGCTTTCCATAAGAGGCCCAGGATTACGACACTGATGCCTTCTAATGAGGTTCAACAGCTGTGAGATGCAAGCATTTCTCTAATATGATTGCATTTAGATGACTCATCAATGTAATTCTAATATGGGAAAAAAATAATAATTTCTTAAGTCTCTAATACACAACAGCAAGATTGCACATAGAGGCAGTGCACTATCTTGATTCTGATCAAAAAATCTAAAATTAAAAACTTTAGCAGGACCAAGGGAACTAACAAAAATGAGATTCATGCAAAAGAAGAAAATATACCGCCTTCTATTGGACATGATGTTTAAAATATCTGTTACTCCAATACTTAAAAGCATCAAATCAGCAATTTTTCTGTTCTTATTAATCCAACAATACCAGATAATTGGGATGTCTTTTCTTTACGAGAAAAATATCTACTTTGGCCAAAAAAAGACACGGTTCTTATTCTATTCTGCAGTGCATCTGTGATTTACAGAAAGCTTCTGACTGCTTATTTTTACCATATATGAAATGAAGCACATTTACTGGATCTACTGCTGTTTAAACTTTGCGGCTCCGTCTTTACCAAACAGAACTGACCTAGTCTTACATCTTTTCACCAGGTTGGTGGATGCTGTGAGAGGAATCTACTTTTCTTTGGAGTCTTTCACTGTCCAAAATGCTTAATGGAAGGCATGCGGTGATTTTTCACACTGTCGTACTTTTTCCAACCGAAAGATCTCAGAGATTATTTGAAGGATTTGCACACAGCTGTGCAAAATGGCTAACAGATATTCCTTGATATCAGCCTCTCAGGTGATTCACTATAAACAATTATTGATTTGTGTTTAATTTGCCTATTTAAAATCCAGGAAAAAGGTGAAGTTAAAATGTAACCCCATCCCTATTCAAACATAACACTTTAAAACACCTTTTAAAACTTTAAAATACCTAATAACACATTAGAAAGAGGTCAGCACTACTAGATACCTTGCTTAGTTTAGATGTGAGAGTTTGAGAGGTTAAATTCTTTCCTCTGCCTTCATCCCTCAGAATATCACATGGATCTGGATCGTTCAGCAGAATTATCCAAGATTTCATAGGAAAAATTTTCTATGGATATTGAACAATATCTATCACAGGGGTCACCAATGCGGTGCCCGTGGGCACCAAGGTGCCCTCAAGGATCACATGGGGGGCCCTTAGAGTCTTCTAAATAAAGAACAACCCACCAGTGGGCTAAGTTTGAAATTTTATTTTATTCTGTTGCTCTTCTTTTTAATCATTTATAGAGATTTTAAAATGACAATGTCTAAATAAACTTAGAAATTAACAGAAACAATAAAAATATGTTGATAATGAACAAAGTTTAGGCTAACGCTAACCCTTGCAGCTCATGGGTCAGTAATGGTCGCCCTTCCTACGTCTCGGTACCCTTGAAGAGGCCCTCAGCCTTAAAAAGGTTGGTGACCCCTGATCTATCACAATGTATACAGATATTGATTTGTTGCTTGGCGCCTGCTTTAAATGTTTTTTAAAAACAGTTTGCCTCTATAAACCACCTAACCAATGTGCAGAGATTTTTCACTTTTTGTTTTCCATCAATCGATTTTGGAGACATTATTTTACCTCTTTCAGGCTTCTAAACATGATGGCAAGACATGTGTAGGTCCTAGTTCAGACTTATTTTATACACATCTAGTCATTTTAACCTTTTTATTTATAACTGATTGTAGATAAAAAAAAAAAAAAAGAAAATCAGCTTTTAACAAATGACTCATCATTCTTATCTTGAACAGTGCCTCTATGTGAAGTCCTATTGTTGCCCCGTAAAACAGAAAGTCATGGATTATTAAATCAATGTTCGTAAAAACTTTAATCTACAAACAAAAGTTGTATTCAAAAGATAAATTCTTAACATGCCAAATTGTATGGCATGAGTGTCTTTGTTGAAAATCACCTATTTCTTAACATTACATTTTTTGCACACCTTTTCTAGGAGTTTTACTTTTTGTGGAGGACTCCATTAATAGTGCTTGCTCATCTATTTTTTACAAGGGTTGAAATTTTAGGCAGAGCAGGCAGAGAATTGCAGCTTGACTTAGGATCTGTGCCTGAACACAACAGCATCAGTCTATAAGCTCCAGCTGCTTGCCTTCATTGTGTGTCTGTGCCGCGCCACAAATGTTTCACCGTCTCTGATACTTATCAAGGCACCAGAGTCTGACGCTGCCATTACTCAAAATTAATAACCACGGCAGCATGTTTATCACAGCACACTTTCACAAGCAGCCTGCCAGAAACAATCGCCTCCGTCTTTGTGCGCATGACAGAAAGGGCGAAAGAAGGAGAAGAATACACAGATAGGGTAGCTGAAGTGTGAAAGAGAGGCAGAGGAAAGAGAATACAATCTGAAATGAAAGGCATAAGTGAGAAAGAAATGAAGAGTAAATATGCTACATGGATACAGGTTCATCTGCCGTGTCTAATCACTCTGTCACTATTATTCCTCTAGGGTTTATTTTTTGATTTTTTTTCTTCCCAGGACCAGCTCCTCGCGTCGTGTTTGACAACAGGGCAACACTGGTTCTGCTTGTGTATTCACTCTGCTAAGCAGGACTCTGATCTTCACTGACAGCCAATCTGCTTCAACACGGCAAGCCTGAGCAAATAAGAGGAAAGCCTGGGTTGCTAATTTACAAATCATACAAGCACAGTGCAAAGTTGGAGGCTCACCATTAGGAAGAGAATAAAAGAAAAACCTTCTCCTGATCAGCATGTGTGAAAATACAGGCAGGGGGAAAAGAAAAGTGACAAGGAGGAGGGAAGGCTCCTCAGCAGCCCTCCTCAAATCAGGACAGACAGGTGGTAAAGAAACAAGACAAGGACAAATGTCTAGTCCGGGTGATGTTGACATTTTCCGTGACATTTTGAGACAAATCTGACAAAAGTCGAAGAGAAGGAGGTAACCTGAAATAGTTTGCAAAAGGAAACTTGCGTGTAGTAACAAGATGAGGCTTTGAAATCAGAATCAGACACTTCAAATGATCTCGTATGACCTTTGCCACTGGCATTATAAATGTTTCAAAAGGATTAGTTGTGCCTTTTCAGGGAGAAGTAATGCTAGCCTTAACTCTAGGCCTTTTTTTACTTCTTATATACAACCATAATCCTGACCTATAACCCTGACAGTAAACGAAAACGCCATCTAGAAAGTGCTAAATGATTAAAGTAACTTTTTTTTTTTTGCACTAATATCACTAGAAATAGACTAAGCTGGTTTTCAGAAATGTGGCTGGGCTGTATTGGTGTCAAGAACCCACAGAGACATATCATAATGACGATTTCTAAAAGGACTTCAGTAATAGGATGCCATTCTTTTCTTCAGCTCAACATCAGTTGCTAGAACCATTGGTAATGGTGGCAGCATGCTGTTGAATCTGTTCAAGGTGGGTGGAAATGATGAAGGGTGGGTGGAATTAATCAACCCTGACTCTACAAATTAAACAGCTTATTAAATGACAGTTTCAAACAGGGGTTGGCAATCTAATATTCTAGGATTGTGAGACATTAAAACAGGCTGATCTCCAAAGAGAAGAGATTGTAAAATTGTCCGTTAAAAAACATACTTTCCATTGGTGCTGTGTGTTTTTCTGCATTTGCATCAGTTTAATAATGTCCCCCAGTTTAAAAAAAAGCCTTGTTTATGTTTACCAGTAATTAAAACAAGAACTTCAACCAGCTCAACCATTCTAAAGCTAAAAACATTTAACATTTCTATCATAATATTGTACTTTAATTTATATTTAACACATCAACTTAACTGCCGTAACTTTAAAGTAAAATCATACTGTTTTTTTTTTCTTTTCATTTTTCATTCTTCATTCAACCTTAAAACATCTCTTAAAGAAAAAAGAATAATTGACGTCTTTACAATCAGATTGCAATTTGCAGTTGGAGTTAATTGAAGTAATATGAACTATTTTACTTTGTTGTTTACTTGACTCTAAAACTTTACATTTAAATCAAATAATAAAGCCCTTTTTGGCACTGTAGGTGTTCTTTTGAAATATTCTAAACAAACAGTCGAGGTTGAGCAAAATCCAGATAAGAAGACAATGAAACTGTGTTTTGACATCATTGATCACGCTGATTTATCACATGAGAATCTGATTTGAAGGTTTGGCACTTCTGCAGTCTCTGTAACAACTGCCAGTTGGCTGCAGCAGAGGCTATTTGGAAATGCACTTCCAATGCAAACACCTGCGAATGCTAAAATGTTTTTGGACAGGTTTGCTTCTGGGAGAATACTTCTCCAATTATTTCTTCCTTTATAAGCTTCCTGCAGTCACTAGGGAGCTTGTTTCTGTAATCCATCTAGCTTGATTTCCGTAGGAGGGGACAAAAATGTAGAACAGCCAATTTGAGCACTGATTTGTGATGCTCGTACAGTAAGTGATGGAGATAGGAAGCAAATGTTGGCCTCCAGTAAAATGCAAAGGAGGTAAAATGGATGAATATTGATTTTCCACTGTTGGGGTGAAGCTGGCAGAACAACAGATGAATAAACACAGAAAGGGATAAACAGGGGTAGGGGTGCTGTCAAGCCCTTTTGGAAACACCTTAACTCCTACAATAGAAGCATCATAACATAAATTAATTGACTTAATCCATGAAACTAGGTTTAGGAAATACTTCAGGCCCACTGGCCAAAGCCTGTGTACCCATTAAGACAGAAAAAAGGGGGGTTTAAAGAAACAAAAAATGGACATAAACAAATTTTTTTCAACTTTATCAGGGCCAGATTTAATACAGTCTTTAAAGAAAAACTCTTAAAAAGTCAGATAGTAAGAGACCATTCTTTAAGAAGATATTTCTGGGCAAAATGAGAAAGGTTCTACATGATTACTTAGAAGTGTATTTATTTCAAAGTAACACTTTTTATGATCTAGTTTTGAAAAACACAGATGGAATCTAACAATTTATAATTGACGTATTGCATAGAAAACAATAGTCTATTGTTGATTTACTTGACCTCAGTGAAGATTTCAATACCATTGATCATTCAAGTCTTCATCATTTAGAGCAGATTCAAAAGGTATTGTTTTCCTCTGGCTGTTCTCTTCTTATTGGTAAAGCTTCTTTTAATCCTCTTTGCTATAATTGAACCACTTTTTTAAGACTAACATGTTGGTCTTCCTTTCCTAACTGTTGCTCCAGCTTTTAACTACATGTGTATTTTTTCACGTTTTCACATGGAAAATATCTCAAGTGGCATTAGAGCTAAATTACTGTTGAATACCAGAACCTGCTCCTTTTTTGAAAGCATCTGAGTACATGTTGAATGTAAGTGTCTCGACATGATTGATCTAGACCAGGGGTCTTCAAAGTTTTCAAGGCCAAGGACCCCCAAACTGATTGCGAGATGGAGCGGGGACCCCCTAATTATATATATTGTATGAAATTGTGTTAAATCAAACTGGTCCTATAGTCACTCTATTACAGATGGAGTCATGTAATGAAAGTCATTTCTCCCTGGGATTATTAAAGTATTTCTGATTCTGATTCCTGGTTGATGGGACAGGTGTTGTGAATGAAACGGTGCCCAGCTTCAAAGAGCTCCTGTGTGTCGCTGAATGTGTGCATTGATGACTGAAAGACATCTTCTGCTTTCATTTATCTGTTTACTACAGTGTGTTGAATTCATTTTAATGTGTATTTAAAGACATTTTAAGTAGTGCAAAAAATTGCAGGAGGGAATATAAAAAAAGGTAATCAACCAAGACTTTCGCGACCCCCATGCAGTGCCTCCGCGGACCCCCTGTTGAAGACCTCTGATCTAGACCAATAGAAACTGGAAAAAACTAAATTCCATAAGGTGCTGTAATAACCCTTGTGAACGTCAATTTCTCATTGGTCAAGTAAGAGACTGCATCTTCACAAAAAACTTTCCACTGTAAGCACAACATGATGATCCTTTCCATTCAAAATTCTGAACAAAATGTATAATTGTCTTCTTCCATCGTTAGGACATTTTTAGAGCGACCATAGTCCTTGACATCTTCCCACACCCAGTTTATATTTCATAATCTGTCAGAAAAGGTCAATTAAATTCTAAGGGCAAACAAAAATCAAAGTCTTCTCTGTGTTTCTGGGCTAAAGCAGTGCGTAGATCAGCCATTGAAAGAGACACAAGAGGTGGCAGTAAAAGCTTCTCACTTTGAACTGATCGAACAAAACCTGAGCTCACAAAAATCAGGCCTGACCATTAAATTCAAATGTCCAATTCATTGGATAATTCCTGAAAACATGCCAATGGAAGCAGTATTTGTATATTCTTTTCTCATTGCCATTTTTTAATGCTTGACAAACAAACAAGGAGGTTTAAAGTAATTTGTAATTAGGACTTTGCAACAGAACGATGTAATCTCTGTATATGTGGTAGGATATTTGCATTGTGTTTACATACATATGCTGACCAGGAAGGAGGATGTACTCTTTCCACATAAAGAGCTTATAGAACTGATATGATATACTAATAACAAATTCAGTAAAAATGTATTTGAAAGGTTAGAAATAAACTTTTGAACAACGTATCCGAAACGGATGTTACAGTCTGCTGCCATCAAACTGATTCTGAAGCAATGTGATTTTAGTGGACTTCATCATGTTCTTACAAAAATGTAAGCTTTTTGGTTTCTGTTTGTAGGAAAACTAATGATTTGTCCAGTTTCTACATTTTTTTTTAGAGATAATTGCTCATCTAACCTTTGAGCTCTTGACTGATAATAAAAAGTTGACTGCATAGTGATTGTTTTTATTATGACTGAGATAGTCATTAGGGGTGGAACGGTTCACAAAATCCACGGTTCGGTTCAGTTCACGGTTTGTGGTCACGGTTTTCGGTTCGGTTTGGTATGTTGATTGTTAGGAAAATCTATGTCTTGTAAAGTACAACGCGTGTTGCACAATGCTTGCACACTGTTGCACTTTTATCCACAACTTTCTTTCCGCCGTCATCGTAGGTCACTCTAAATGCAAAGTGGTCCCATACAGCAGACCTATAAAGTGCTGCTGGCGCGTCTTCCAACTAGGGTGGCCATTTCTATAGCACCAAAAAGGAGGACATTGTGCGGCATATCAACAAATTACTAAGGTGTAAATAAGAATCGGGTAAATTCACATTTCTAGTACAATTCTTAGTAGTTTAAAGATGATGCTTGTGTAGCTGAATAGAACAAAATATTAAAGACATAAAAGAAAAGAGTAAAAAAGAATTGGTTCCCAGCATTTGTATTTATTTAATACATTGTGGTGTTTAAAAAGTGACAATTTTTTTGACACAATTAATTTGCGCAGAACTGCTGCAATTGATCATAAAGCAGTTGTTTGGAAAAGAAGCTTGAGGCGGAGAAAGAGCTAGAGAATAGGACGATACAAATTTCAAAAAGTGGCTGGAAAAGAGGAATTTGTGACATGGCTGCAGCCTGTCGAGAGTAAAGATGATTTCACCATGTTCTCTATCTATCTATCTATATATCTATATATATATATATATATATATACATACAAACTTGAGTCATGGAACTGTGCTTACAGCTCCTTATTTCATGTAAACTAATAACTTATGTACATGATACTTGTTTAATGGCATTAAAATTATTTCTAATAGCATTAAAAGAGCATTAAATTAGAGTTCCTCATTCCTGCATAAAACCTGTGAATGCTTAATTTAATCTGACATATTAAAAAAATCCCCATCATCATCCAGCAGATGTTCAGTTTCTGCCCAAATATTTTCTTTCTGTTGTGGATTTTTGTAACAGGGATAACTAGGATCATACATAGTTTGTATGAACTATGTTTATTCTCTGCTTCCAAACTCATCATCTCTTCATCCATTCCTGCAATAAGAATTTTCTTTTAACGTTGTGAGATGCGCTCTAGATTCTCACAACTTCTTCCTGGTCTGTTGAAGCACCAATAGTCTGCATCCAATTATTAAATTAATTGCTCTTCGTTTTTGGATTATTTATGAATTATGCTCTAATTTCTAGTCACCAATCCGTTTTTACTATAATTTAATTTGACAAACCGGGTCTTCTCTACATTCTTTTTCCTGTTTAGTGCGATTGCAATTGCGGGTCTTGATCTGGACGGACCGGAGTGGAGCAAAAAATAGCTCAGCTTCGTATTTTGACAGTGAAGGACGGAGAAGACGTACGTGGGCGGTGACGAGCGGAGGAGTAGCGGAGGATGTGGAACAGCTCTCATTGATTTACATGACAGACAAGTACTCCACACGACGTACGTGAGCGGAGCGGAGCGCTGACGGAGTATGTGGAATCTGGGGGTAAAGGAGGACAAATACACGTCCGGCTGGATGCAGCGCCGGACGCCGGACAGTGCATTGAAAATCCAGACTGTTGGCCCAAAAGCCAGACATCTGGCCACCCTACTTCCAACTCCTGTTCTTTCCCACTCGCCATACCCACACAATTCTCCACAAAACAGTTTTTTTTTTTTTTGCTACACCCGACTACGCTGCTTTGCTTCTTCTTCTTGTTTACTACTGGTGGTTGGCTTTGGTCGCAGTACCGCCACCTTCTGTTCTGGAGTGTACACGCTTCGCCTATGAGAAAAAGGAGCCGCGCATGAACCGATAGCAACACACGCGAACTGAACCGAGACAGTCAAACCAAACGGTTCGGACGGTTTTCATAAACCGTTCCATTCCTAATAGTCATGGAATCTTTCCTTTAATTATGCACACTATAACAGTTCTCCATTAAAAAAAAAATAAACAGAATTTACACAAATTTTAATAATAACTGTTGCATATTGGGCAGTTTTGCAAAAGGAAAGGCAGCATTCAGCTGGATGGAAAGGACAGGAATAGATAAAGATTGGCCAAAAGGTAAATTGAGGTAAACTGTTCAACTTTGTTGTTGTGAGTTTCTAAAAAGCTTGCACAGCCATTTGCCACACATTACCCTGTGATCATGAATCGCTCCCCATTTTCTGAACAATATGAGATTTGAAAAACACAATCCCACTTTGGTGTCTCATCATCTCTGGAAGAAGAAACGGAGAAATAACAGCACCATCACTGCCCACCTGCAGGACATCGCTTCTTCTCTCCCCAAGAAATGACAGCGACCAAAAAAATTTGGCGTCCCACTGTCAATTGCCTACCCATCAGACTGTGACGATAGAAAGTTGGTGTTTGGCCATTATTTCTTGCTTTCATACTTTAGGATGCTGCTTTCCTCTATTCAAGAGACAATCGTGAACCTCTGAGGACAATACTTTAATTTTTTTATTTCAGTGTTTAAATAAAGGGTAAAAAGAAACAGCTGATGTGCTTTACCTCCTGCTGAGCTCTATATCGTCAATAGCTTCTAGTTGGGGGACAAATTGGTCTTGAAAATAAGGGGTCATTTCCTCTGCTTGTTTACCTGTGTGCAGCACACTGCCATCAGTTTGAGGCAGACACAAGCTGACCCAGCTCTACCCTTTGAGAGCAAACGTGAGCTAGGGTTGAGTCTTTCTGATCTTCATTGACAACAAGCAAGCAACTAGAGTGTGTGCAAGTGTGTGTGCTTAGGTAACAAACAGCAGCGACACAGATTAACTGATGACCTCTTAAACTCTGTGGCAAATAAACCCATTTTCTTTATTTCCTCCTATTTCTTTGGGAGACAAACTGACAGTTTGCACATCTCTGAAAGAAAATGTCCTCTCTGACGTCTCCAAGGTTTAGGTTAAGTGAAATAGGTGCTTTTTTTCCTGTTCATAACTATGTATTTATATCTATTTGAGTATTTGTCAATGTTTAAGAAAATATAACTAAAACCACATATTTATAAACTTACAAGGTAGAAAAGGTTCATAATATTTTTCTCTCATTAACTCGTATTAAGCCAGTCTAATAATTTCCTGATTTAGGTCATTACATTTTTTTCTTCTTTTTTTTTTTACCCGAATGATTGGTTTACTTGCATTTTTTGGCTACCTTATATACTTGTATTTTTAACTGCACAACTTGGTTGAAAAACTTTGGATAGCTTTACACAAGCTTCTAACACTATTTTGCCGGAATTTTGTCCCATTCCTCCAAAAAAATAAAATAAAATAAAATAAAAAACAGGTGCATCTAAATCAGGGTTTAACTAGGGCTCAATGATTTTGCCACAAATCAAAATTGGGATTATTTTTAATCAATATTGCAATTTTATTTAGATTTTTCTTAGCACTAACCACAATACAAAAAAGGAAATAGAGAAAAAGCAATATAAAGCCTTAAACCACAACAAACTATATTGAAGTGAATCAAATGAAAATTGAAGTGAACTAAATATAGTAAGTCTGTTGTATCATTTGGCCATTATTAAAAAAAAAAAAAAACTGCACCTACCTGTCATTGATGCTCCAGTTGAGGCACAGGTTTAGAGAGCTGAGCTTCCGACATTTCCTCACCACTTCCATCACTGTTTCGTTGTTCAGTTCCGAGATGTGCCGCAGATCCAGGACACTCAGGTTTTGCAGCTATAAAAGACGAGCAATACAATATTATAGATAAGCACTTCATCAAAAATTCTCTAAAACATTTATGGCAAATTGTTCTCTATGAAAATGTACATCATACCTTTCCTCTAGTAAACAACAGACCAGGCTGTTGCTATTTTGGACTGACTATGGCTTTGTTAAAAAACAAAAAACTAAATTTCTGAATAAAATCTTAATAATTTCTAAAAATGTATTATCCACTGTCCTTACGTCTGCTAAAAAGGTAAAAGTTAAAAGCTATAAGTTATTTCTGCTGCTAAATATTGATGTAATGCTTGTTCCAATGTTACGGTCCTGTTTAACTAATAGCTAAAAAGGTTTATGAGCCCAATATTTAAATTGGAGATTGAATTGGGTCGGATAGAAAAGATCTGATTTTGAATCTCAAATCAAATTGAAATTTGATTCAATTTCCAGTCCTTCTACTGATGAAAGGTCTTCATTGCTGGTCCTCTGGGCCCAGTAAGTACCACACAGGTTTTAGATGTACCTACGCCCAAATACACCTGGATCAATTGACTGCATTACCTCCTTAGTAGCCATCAAGTGTGTCTACTTGCTTTGATTTTGTTTTATTTTCCTATATTTTAATCATGTAGACTTTGCATTGTCTTTGTACTGAATTGTGTTATACAAATAAATTTGCCTTGACTTACCCTGCAGAGGCTTGGTAATCGTCCATCCAGTTAAGATAGGTGTGTGGAGGCAGAAAAGTTCTTAATACATGCAGGAAAGTGCATCTGGGGATCAGGAAGGAAGACCTCTGCTATAGAGGAAATCTAATAAAAGCATACAACCCTTACATTCTGCTAGGCAAAATGAATATTCCTGATGTATCTGCAAGAATGAAATGAATCCATTTCTGTGTGCAGAGTAAATGTGTGTTCTACCACATGCTGCTGCAAATACAACAAAGCAAATACAGAACAAAACCAAACAAGCCTGATAAGTGCTACAGAATTGTTTGTTGTTCCTGTTTACCATTCTGCACCAGCGCGCCTGGTGTGAGGGGTTATTGGCCAATATGAGCATTCGCTTTTCATCTTCCTTTGATCCCTCCCACTTCCGATAATCCCACTTTCCCATCTGAATGCCTTATAAAGAAAGGTTTAGATTAATCCCCAAGTTAAAATCTCAACCTGCTGACACAACGTTCAACAAGCTTTCCTGCTCATAAAACTATCTGGAGGCTTTTAAAAAGACAACGCAGGTGTAAAGACACTGATGCAGATTCATAGCTTTTCAAGGGAAAGCCGCAAACACACAAATACAGGCTTATGCTCATACTTACACACACACACACACACACTTACTCAAAGCATGCAAGATAAGAGGGGTATGATATTCAAGAAAGCCGCCAGGGAGGCATAAAGGTAAATGTCATGTCCAAGGCTAAAGAGAAAACAAGTTTACAGTTGGTGTTAAGATCACTGAGCCCTGTGGTTGTCTCCATAGGAATCACATATACCAACCAGCATGGAGACACATTGGGGGGACGCACAAGGACCGAGGCTCACTGTGTGAACTAAGTACACATGTAAACACTGCTCCCTGCCTCAATTGAGGTTAAAAACATACAAGTTGCAAACAAACATGCAGGCCGCTGTGCTTTCCTAAAGGAAACGTCTTTTTTTAAAAACTTGGAATAACAACCTTCTCTGTTTTTAGCGTCTCATTTGTTACTCCTCAAGTGAAAGTTAAATCCACACCTCCTGTTCTAAAATGTCTGCTCAGGCATAAAATAAACATGAAATACAATTTTCATGCAGCACACGCTCACCTGCACTCTAATGATACATGTGGCAACACGACTGAAATAAACAAACGGCTTGTTTGTGCAAAGATTGGTGAAATGAATCCAGCTGTGATGATCAGGGAACGGCTAGAAAAATAGACAATTGTAACCAACGGCAAAAACTGCTTATTAGCAATCAATATGCTCAGAGACAATGAATGTTTGGACCAAAATGCACCAAATATAACAAATGCAGACAAACTGTCATGTGCCTCCGGAGTCACCACTGAGTCGAAGTGCTAAATTATTCATTCTGGGGCCTGAACAGGGCGGCACGCATGTGTGAACTCTCATTATTCATTTTGTTGGGACATAGACATGCTTACACATTCAGATAATGGCAGTTCAGTATCTTTGAAAGGACTGCAAAAATTAATGCTTAAGGTTTAGTGCATTTGTTAAAGGTTAATGTTATAACCCTACAAGTAGTCACAGGAACAGACTCACAGAAATGCGGTTTTAAGTTGATGATTTTAGTGTGTGTGTTTTGTTTTTTTTTATACAACCACTCACAGAAATAGTTTTCTTGTCCGTTCAGTACTTGTGATGAGCCCTTAGTACATTTTCAAAGCCTCCCCATCAAAAGTAGTATTTGTTCTCAAAATCTTCAAAACTGCTTATCTCTGCTGAAAAAGAATTTTTACTACAGCCAATAGGTAGTGTTTCATTGATCTGGGTAACCAATAAGAAATCAGGCCAACCGGAGTGAGTTTTTATTGGCTGATTGTGTAGCTAGGTTGGAGGGAAAAGAAAAAAGATGTCTGCAAAAAAAAGGGAATATGGCGGTGGGGCGGTGGGGCACTGATACGGCTTAAGTTTGCAAAATTCATCTGAGAAAAATAGATGCAGGAAAACAACCATAATAATTTAAGAGTGCCTCTCAAAAAGAGAATGTTGTAAACATTCACTATAATTACAAATAGCCGTAAATTAGCTATTTGACACTTCCAGAAATTCTGCGAGTAAACGTGACTTTGATATTGTTTATATTTCCCAAAGTAAGAATGAATAGGATCTAAAAAAAAACAAAAAAAAACTGAATGCGTATAAGAAGGAGCAGGAAGTATAAGATGGGTTAAAGCGGAGCAAAGGAAAAAAGTGAAAGAAAGGGAGAACAAGTGAGGGAAAAGCAAAGTAAGAGAGCGAAGAGGATTTGGGCAGGTTTTCTTTTCTCGTTGGCTGAGGTCTGTAACCAGGCAGAGTGCGTCTCTTTGCCTCTAAGTTGGCAGCTAAAGGGGGGGTCATTATTCAAGCCGTTAATAAAACCAGTCAAACCTGCAGAATACAGCTGCTCTTGGACCAGCAGCGCCTCTATTAGCACAGTAATATAATGAATACATGTTAACATGCAAAAAAAAAAAAATACAATCACTCAAGTGTTCGAAATTAAATATGTTTCTATTGCAACTAAGGATCACACACTGATCATATTAAATATAGCAGTAAAACATGAAAATTAAAAATACCATTATAAACATGTATTTAATACAATTTTAAGGTAATTCATCTTAAACTTTTATAAATATTATTCAAATTTATGTTATGCAATGATGATGCATCACTAAAAAGATAATACAATACTATTAGAGGACGTTAATCCTTTCAAAAAACTGTTAAAGCAAATAAAAAAATCTGAATGTGATTAAATAAATCTGTACTTTTATTTGAAAATGTACTTTGTTAAAGTAAAATGTCAAAAAAAATAAATAATGATAAATTACATCAAATGTGCCAAAGATCAAACATCGGAGAATAAAACATAAAAAAAGAAACAAATATCAAAAGCAGGAGTGCATCTGAAGGAAAGAGTCCATGCCACTATTTATTTTTATCATCTTTAACACTTAAGGAGAAATTATATTAAACAAGAAAATCGCCTTTTTCTGAATTTTTAACCTGGATGTAAATCCTAATATGAAGATAACCTCGATTATCGTTATTATTCAATCTGATCTTTTCAATGCGTAGTCAAAGACGGCAAAGATAAGCCAAAGGAAAACTCTTCACATTTGGCAGGGGTCAACAAAGAAAGACAAGTTCTTATCTGAAATATATGTTTAACAAAAACCTAAATGAAAGCAGTTTAGTCCTCAGAATAATAAAAGGTCTAAGAGCTGTTTTAGTCTCGACTTATTTGATTAACTAATATCTTTCAAGCACAGCAAAAGGATATACAATAAAAACAGAAAATGAGAAAAACACCTTCCTGTTTTAAAGAAAAGGCAGTCTGCAGCATTTGAAGATTTTTTAGAAGCTTTCCTTTTTATATTGTGTGTCACGCTGTATGCACCTGGGAGTGCTCTGCCGTGCACTAGATTCTTAACTACCTGTGATATTACCACATGTATTTGCACAACACAAGGAAGTGGAGGTCTTGGAGGACCCCGTGCAAAGGATATGATGTCATCCGTTTGAGCGTTGGCACAACATAACATGATTTCATGGCTGTAAGTGTCCATCAGCATCAATGTCTCAGGCTCACAGGGAGTTACATGGTTCTATAAAACCATGGACAGAGCTAGCATTGTTTTATTCATAAACACTGAACATGCTGGATTTGGAAAATATGAGCTGCTGCTTTATTGCTGCAGTAAAAATACGTCGATTTGAAGCTTTAGAATGTGAGTTTTGTCAGGACAAAAAAAAAAAAAAAAACTCAGCTACTCTAGGGTCAGCTTACAGATCCTCAAAGGAGCAGCACATGTTTGCAAGTAAAAAAAAAAGAAAGAAATAGGGAGGACAGGCTCTTTAAGTAAGAGTACCAGCCTTGAGATTCTAAGATGAGAAAGGATGAGTAGAAACTAGTTTAGAGAATTTGAAGGAGCCAGATAAAAGTTTAGCCCACACCCTTTGAAGTGTATTTAAAGTCCACAGCAAGGAGTCAAAGTCACAAAGTGCCTTTGAGGTGTTTGCTCGGTTGTCCGTACGTGTTGGGGGACTGTGTGAATGAGACAGGATGAGGTGGGGGCAAACAGGAGGGACGAATGGCAGAGGTGATACTAGGTGAGCGTGAGTGCGCACTCATGCATGCTCAGCAGTCCCCAATAAAGAAAAGGAGAAAGCCAGACACTTCAGTCAGACAGGAGGGAAGTGTGTCATGACAACCCCCTTCTATGGAGCACTGCTCTCCAAGATCATACAAAAGAGCTTGCAAAAGCCTGCAAAGACAAAGGAAAGAAGTATTTTGATGGAAAATATTTATAATCTAGAAATTAAGATCTACTTCACAAAAGATATTTGTCACATCTGACCTTAGTTATTAACAAAAAAACAAGACAAACTAGTCCACTATCAAAGTTATGAATAATAAGTGGAATGACAAATAAGGTACTGAATGCATGAAAAGAAGAAGCTGAAAAATTAGTCTTTAGAAAATGATCCTGCCTTTTACTAGTGAAAATTTATGAGTTGATTTATTCTGAACTGATGGCCTAAACAAAGGTTTTACATAATTAAATTATCACCCAGGAAGCATGTCTAAAAAGGTAAAAGAGAAGGCTTTCTAAAAACTTTAACCTGTTTGCTGCTAAAATGACAACTGGCGGCTATTAAAGATGCATCTCCAAACTCTGAGTGTTCCAGAGAGCACAGACCCAATGATCACTCAGCTAAACTTCTGTGAGAAAGGAGGTACATTATAGCTTATTGAAAAGTTTTCAGCAGAAGAGCAAGAAAAGTCAATGGATACTCCTATCTTAATGTCTTTGAATAAATAAAGGAGGATTTTCAAAACAGTCCGAGTCACACAGGTAGGGAAACATTCAACTCCTTTCAAAACAAAATGACAAAAATCACCCTATAGAACACCTGAAAAAAAAAAAAAAAAAGAAAACGTCTATTGAAATAACTAAGGATGAAAAGACGCCTCCAGAACCTTTACGATTTGAAGAAGACTTGTGCGGAAGCTTGGGTTGACTCTGGTTTCATGCAGGGGATATTTTCTCCAATAAGGAGACAGCTTTAAGTTACCATGACCAAAATAGGCTCTTCTGTTACTGTCTGCATTAAATACGTTTCAGTCAGGTCTGAGATTTATCCCATGTGTCCTTCCACTTGATTACTCAGAACCTAAACCTACAGAATCTTTCATTTTGATTTCTCTGCATGCGTGGATTACTTAGGTTGTTGTGGGTATCTGATTAGAATTAGGTGTCAATAAGTCCATTATTGTCTCCAGAGAGAGACAATGCTTCATAGTAGTGCACCGATCCGTATGGGTGTGTGTGTGTGTGTGTGTGTTCATACATGTAAGGTTAACTCCTCCCTCTGTCTATTCCATTGCTGATCTACTGTCTACCAGATATCTTTTCTATTTCTATTCCCCTTTTCTCTTTGTAATCCCCTTCACTCCCTAATCCTGCGTGTGCTGGTCTCGATAACAAACTGAGGTGATAGAGAGAGATGGTTTCTTCTTCGGCGCACTGAGCCAAACGCCATATAAAGCACACAGGAACCACTGCGACGGCACCGGGTGACAGTCACGGCACACTGACACTAGTTGGGCCAGTAATGAGACATGATATCCCCACCCTCCAGAGGTCAAAAAACCTCTCTTTCTGTGCCTGTCTCTGGGTTAAACGTCTTACAGCCAAATGAATTATTCTTCAATTACTCTTGCATGAGACGCACATCATCCTTAGGCTCTACTTTCCTCATTATATTCATAAATCCCCCAATCTCCCTCATACAGCAGTCAAGAAAATTATCACAATTGAGACTCATTTGGCGACCCCCACAACCCTATTACCTCTCTGCCTTCAAATCCCCATTGCCGCCTCTCCCCTTTATCCCCCAGTCAACCACTTTGGAGACACAACACGCATGTACACACGTCTGTAAAAAAAAAGTTAGATGGGACCATGAAAACACACACACAACCTTGCCTCTTGGTTGGCGTTGGGGGTTATCAGTTTGACACAGGTTACTGTGATTATGTATTTTCTGTGCTTCATTCAGGGGGTAGAGGAGATAAGGGACCAGCAGGCTGCAGCAGTCAGACACCACTTTCCCAACACAGGGTGGAAGCAGAAGAGTAGCTTTAGCGAAGGTGACAACCTTTCCGTTCATTGCAATAAAAAAAAAAAGAGGAAACAAACCCATGCCAAACCTTCTTGTTTCATTTCCTCAAGTCATAGCCACAGCTTTATTTGATTGCAATTTTATCTGACGGACAAAAACATCAATTAATCAATCAAGCTTTATCCAAAGTGTGCTGTGTATACCCAAGTGAATAAAGTGCTGTGCAGGTCCATACATGAAAAAAATGTAATCAGTAAATAGGAAATAAAATACAGCACTTACTGTAAAAGTACAACTAGTACAATTTGAGCAGTTAAAAATAGCCATGGAAATAATGGCTACTAATAAAAACAAATGGATAAAACCAGCTTGATGTTTGCACTAGAATTAATAGTCAAACTAAAATATTAGCCTTCAGAGGAGATTTAAACCAGAGAATTTGGTATCCTTAGGAGTGAGAGGAAAATAATTCTTCAGTTTGGGAGCAAAAGCACAGAAAACTTCGTCTCTTTGGTTTAGGAGATCAGATGCGGGAAGATCAAAAGACAGCAGGTTCCCTCACTATACTACCAGAAACACGCTTGAGTAAAAGCTCTAAAAGTATATAAATGCATACCATATTTCACCATTATTTTATTTTTAAAAAGAAACCTAAAAGAGAATATGCTTTGTGTGCTTCCATCACTTAAAATCCAAATAAAGTACAAAACTTTGGTTACATGACAGAATATGGAAATGTTGAAAAATTATAACTTCTTTAAAGACAATATATTGTTTTCATTGGTTCGGAGCCCAATTTGAACTCAGTGGGAACTAGCGAGCGTTGCACCATATACTGTACAGGGATAAATAGAGCATATGATGGTAGTTATGAAATTAAATATCTTCCCTGTCATGAACCAGACTGTTTTATATGCTCATAAACACACCAAGGGGGAAAGAAGTATTACCCATAGTCCATTTCTGTCAAATTCATGGTGCATTAATCAAAGGTCTCAACTTTTCTCCCCAGAAGAACAACAAAACCACTGAAGCAGCACGACTGAATTAATCTACAAGGCCACAAATTAGGACCAGAAACATCCCAGTTCTGCACATCACAGAGACAACACAGCTATTACAGTATCCAAATATACCTTGTTTCATCTCTGACTCATTCTTCAACAGTCTCCCCATTTGTTATAACTTTGGCTCCTGTCCCGAGGGCAGGAACTTTCGCACAGACAGCAAAGCCCTTCTGCGGCCCAAAGTGTCTAAGGGCGGTGATAGGCTGATGTATGAGGAGGGGCATTATGGGTAGGCATGACAAGAGAAGGGGAAGCCATCAGTGGGACATCTAAAGCTGGAGGAATGAAGGCTCTCTGGCACAGAGAGCAGCTCTCAAACACTGCCTCTCTGATAGAGCCGACCTTGGGCTTAATCAGTAGCAGAGGAAAAGAGCAGCTTGACAGGAAGATGGAGGGACAGAAGGAGAGTGAGCATGTGTGTGAGAGAAAGACTACAAAACACAAACCACATGAGAAGTGGGGAAAGCCATGAATATGGAAAACAGAATAAAACAGTCACACCATGGGAAAGACAAACAGGTTGCAACACTTAGAATAAAAGTTACATCATAACTCCAGGGGTGTCCCTCATCTTTGCGAAACCACAGCGTGAAGACAGCCAGAGAATCTTATTAACATAGCTGGTAATATGGTGCATAGACATAAATCAATTATTTTACACACACCTGAAGCGCAGACTGAGAAAAGATTTTGAACCTTCAACACACCCCCTCATAAAACTGAATTAGAAATAACCACATTCCACCTCATCTGGTATAATATTACACAGTAATATACAGTTATCAGTTTGGAGGTTTTTATAAAAACATATATCTATAATAATTACCTTTACTGTCCCTGCTACTTTGCACATTAAAACAAAACTTGTCTTCTGCTTTTATTCCATCCCTTGGGGAGCAGTGGGGTAACATGATGAAGCACCTGGGAACAATTCTGGGGCGTACGGTTTTTCACAGGGACACCAAATAGCGGTTTGTGGGATTCTAACCACAAAACTTACATCCCCCTCAGTTAAAAGATGTAAAGAGATGTAGGAGATGTAGGAGACATTGACATTGCATTGACTCAAAAGCAAGCCCTTACACCAAGCATGCTTGTAGCGACAGTGGAGAGGAAAAACTCATTTTTAACAGGAAGAAACCTCCATCAGAACAAGGCTCAGTGTGAGCGGCCATCTGCTGAGGCAGACTGAGGTTTAAGGAGACGAAAGCAGACATAGAGAATGAAGCAGATATAAATTGATAAAGCCATGATGACTAGCCAACTGAACATTATTGGTGAGGACTAAAACATTAAAGAAAGAAGTACTAATGAAAACTGCAATTACAAGAAATGAAAAAATCATTGCAAATCCAGGAAAACTTAGGAGCAATAAAAGGAATGACGCTGCTCAGCATCCAGTATTATTTATCAGTGAAAACCAAAAACTTTTACAAGCAACCAGTCTTTCAAAAGGTATTTTTTTTTATGTTTAGATGACTACCATGATTAAACCACTATTAATTAACTAAAAGTTCTGCTTTCCATCACATCACCCCAGTCCCAAAGGAGCTTCACTGAATTCCTATCCGCATCAGAATCCAGTTTAAGATCCTCCTATTTGCTTTCAAGGTCATCCATAATCTTGCTCCCCCATACCTCTCAGATCTCCTTCAGATTGCCATCCCCTCCCGTACCCTTAGATCTTCCCCTTCCATGCACCTTGTTGAGCCTCCTGCCCGACTCGTCACCGTGGGGAGCGGAGCCATTCTTCTTCCAAACCTTGGAATTCAATCCCACCTGATATTTGTAACACTGACACATGTCCAAATTGGTGTATATTGTTTGATATTTTGCATTTTAACTGTTTGCGAAAGGATTTTTCTTTCTAAATGAATCATAAATGTAAAAACTGATCCTTTTCCAATCAATACATATTTATAATAATAAGGATTTTTCAAAATAATGATTTTTTTCCTCCGTTTAACAATTGTGTCATGGCAATAAAAGATTAATTCATTTGAAGTTCTTTCAGATCTTTACTTGGTGTCAATAAGTACTGAAGTCGCTGTTAATCATGTGTACTGTATATTATAGCACACATGTTTCTCAGCTTACCTCCTGAGGCCAAGTGTCAAACCAGTAAGTCTTCTAGAACACCCACAAGGCCTCCCTTTAAGATGTTTTTCATCAATAAGGA
The DNA here is from genome assembly GCF_000732505.1 of Cyprinodon variegatus. Classification (NCBI taxonomy): domain Eukaryota; kingdom Metazoa; phylum Chordata; class Actinopteri; order Cyprinodontiformes; family Cyprinodontidae; genus Cyprinodon; species Cyprinodon variegatus. The sequence goes on from NW_015150600.1 coordinate 243,132, forward strand.
AGTCTTGGGAAATAACAGACCTCACAAATACAACTATTATTTATGTTGAGAGCTCAGAGCCAACATGGAGCTTCAATCTTAAAACCAACCATAAATAAAAGTTTAAAGTAAAACCCTGACTCACACAGCCACAAAAAAACAAACATTTGCTCCTGAAATCTTCAATTTCTCTTTAAGCATTTAAAACTAAATGCTGTGTTTAATTAACAACTAGTAGGAAAAGTGTTACACAACTTGTTCACTTGCTGAGCAAACAGAAAACAGTGTTTTGCGTTTTGCTCTAGCTACTAAGCAGAAGAAGATTTATATGCACAAACGTTGAGCTGTGATGCACATCACAGAGACAGAGCATCGCTCCTATAAGACATTAAAACAGAGAACAAACCCTGCAAACTGTTCCCAACATGTCACCAGCTTCTACCTCCGGCCCTTTTCATTTAGTTTCCTCATATCTAGACTCAGTACAAATCAAATTTAAAAAACGGTTATAGGACAAACGCAAATAAAAGTAGATAGTCCATCTTTTTTATTAACAAGTAGAAATTGAGAGGGTTGGAAAGATATAGAGTGTGATCAGGGAGGAAAAGAGGTAGGTAGGGAGAGCACAATAATCAAACAAGAGAGGAGCGCCGCAGTCCGGGAAGTGCACAGAGGTCCGTGGAGTCATCAGAAATGCAACGATTTCTAAAAGCAAGAATATGATTTTTAAATCGACAGATGATGGGACCAGGTGGGAATCAACGAGAGCAGGAATCGACTCTCAAACAAGATAATTGCTGTCAGAAATTATAGAGTGATGGAAAAAGGAGGAGGTGGAATGACTGAGATGTGGGCTGAGAGAGGCGAACAGAAATGAATAACAGTGAAAAGTGATTAAGACCGAAGGCTGAACCTATGAACTTCTCTGTGCTTAGGTTTTAAATGCTTTCAGCTAAATATAATAGGAAGCTTTTCTCAACAGATTAAATCTAAAAGGAATGCATCTGGGGTGTCTTTAGCAAATGAGAAAAAAAAATCATGGATCAAATATACAAGGTTTTTGATTGGATGGATGGATGGATGGATGGATGGATGGATGGATGGATGGATGGATGGATGGATGGATGGATGGATGGATGGATGGATGGATGGATGNAATGTTTAAGTACAGAATTCTCTTTTTTTTTTTTTGCTTGGAAGGAATGAAAAGAGGTCGTCTACAGGCCTCAACCAACAAAGCAGGTTACCGTGTGATCCCAACACACAGAGCTCAGCTGAGTTGGGTCTTCTTCAAGAAGATTAAATAACTTTCACGTTATGGAATTTTAAATACAGCAAGAGGTTCATACGGAAAATAAGGTGCTTGTTTGGAATTAATAAATTAAATAATTAATTTTAAAAGTCCACCTATCTGAAGACATTAAAAACTAATCTGTACTATCTTAATGACTTGCAATATTTTTATGCAGATGTGATAAAACAGCAAAACAGGATTCTGCACATTTAGATATTGCTATTTGAGAAAACGTATTTATTTGTAATCCATAACCTTTCATTATGCTTTAGGGAACTGTCCGTTCACTTCTAAGTATTTTTTAAATGTCTGAAACAGATTTGAAACTTGATTACCATTTAGAATTAAAATGATATAGTATTATACATTTAAACACCAGAATTTCCCCAGTGTGGGAACAATAAAAGGATTTTCTATATGAGGATATTTATCTAAGCTTTTAAATACAAGAAACAGTAGAAACATATTGTTTCTTTTCAGATCTACTGTTATGTATTCTAATTGACTGGGGATACGTAAGCAATATTTCAGCTGCTTTGATGTTAATTTTTTCGTTGTTTTTTTTTTAAAACTTAATTTAACTCATTTATTTTTTTAAGCAAGGAACGAAAACAAAAAACTTTTTTTTTTTTTTTTTTTTAAAGAAATTAGAGCACCTTATGGTGCAAGCAACATTTGGTTTGTTTAGTCTTTGGACTGTTGGAGATTAATAGAATAACTCTGGATAATCTAGAATGGTTTCTAGATTTGTATTTATCAAATACCCAGAAAACGTATTTTTTTACGTAAACATATCACCGGACAAACATATCAACGTTTTTGTTTTTCCAACAATTCCTTTGGATAATTTTCCTCAACTCTACCATTTTAATGATGATTCAAAAATCCTGGACTTTAATGGAATAAATTGGGGAACTCAAGGTCAGTGCACAAAATGAAGAAAAACTAGTTAAACCCAAATGGATGATATGATCTATTTAGTTTCTGGCTTTGCATGTCGAAAGTATTCATAAATATTAGCAGAATTATGAGCTTCTTCTTCTGAACTTCTAAATGTTCACCTTGGCTAATGCTTCTATTAATAATAATGAGTGCGTAGATGTGTGCTTGTGTGTGTGTATGGGGGGGTTATGTCTAGGTACGCGTGCCTGCGTCCACCTCCACGTATGCTAATGCTGTTATGACTGGCTGGCTTCATTACTGTCTGTCTACAACACCATGGCCAAGGTCAGCAGAGGCTGCAGAGATGATAGGGGCCGAAACTATGAGCAGAAATTAATCTGCTGTTTAATCTAATAATGCAGCACAGCATCGGGTGCCTCAGTCCTATTAACACAACTGTAATTGCATTTGAGGAGAAATGGGAGTATGCAAGTCCATTGAGGTGTGTGCACACTCAAGTGTACACCCAGGTACATCAAACACAAATCGAATTGTATTACAGAAGGACACACTGGTGCAAGACACACAAACACTCTAGATGGATTCCATGTTGGGAAAGGGAATTAAATGAGACCAAAACAAGGTGAGGGTTTTCCCTCTGAATTTACTTCAAGCAATCAAAACACCAGTGCGTGTGTGTCCGCATTTACAGTATATGGCATGGAACGGCTTTAAGCATGGAGCACTGCTCATTAACATGGTAATATCTAAACAGCGGGGTGTAGACGCAGCAACAGCGTATTATTAGGATTCATCTCATTAAGCTTTCATGAGATTTAAAAGTTAACACAAAATAACTTGAAAACTAAGTCTGAGATTTAAAAAAAAACATAGCGTGGATGCCTGAATTCATTGCCTAAAAGTTAAATATACCCCCTGGAGACAACCTGCAGCAACGTGTAAGTAGAAGCTGGCCTGAAGTAAGCCGATTAGACGGAAATAAAAAAAACTTGGTCATGCAAGAACTTCTGGTGACATTTACTGAAATAAGTAATTACAACGAAACAAGGAAGTTTATCTTTAACTGAGACTGCAGGAAGTACGCTATCTTCAAACTCTTATAAGTAAAGACACAAGGGGAGTTCTTAGATAAAGTGGACCTCTGCTGATTATTTAAGGTTAGTGTGATAATTCAGCTGGTTTGATACTCACCGCGGTGAGATGGATCACACCCTTAGAGGTCACGGGGCATCCCATGAAGCCCACAAACTGCAGCTCAGGACAGTGCTCCGCTACGGCCCGCACAGACTGATCGGTGACCTGACAAAGGAAAGAAAAGAAAAAGAAAGGGAAAAAAATTTAGAACACTTTCAAAAGTAGGAAACACTTTGAAAAAGGCTTCAAAGCACCAGATGGGAGGCATTTCACCCTTAATTCAGGTTGAATATGTTTGATTTATGATTGGGATTCAAATAAGATGGCCATTTCTTTTTTTTATTTACAATAACCAGCAACAACAATAATCGTCCTCCAAAATTATTCCTAGTTAATTTTCAGGGGAACGTTTAAGGTCAATTTCCATCTCTGCCAGTGTGCCCCCACTTCATTAACATCTGTGCTATTTTTATGCTCTCATTTGGCTTTGAATCCAGCCGATGCTTTCCCTGACCTTGGTACCTGTAGAAAAAAATATGAGATAGATTTCTAGAAAATTAGAGACAGACAGACCTTATTGAACAAATCCATGTTTTATTGCATTTGAGGATTTAAATATACCCTGGCGATATAACTGATCTTTATATCATGACTTTATATCACATACCAGTTCCATTACATGTGATTCTAATCCAAGCTTAAAGCAATAATTTTTCTGTGATATTTTTACAGATTAAATAAATAAAAAATAATAAAAAAAACTTTGAGTATTGGCATGTTGTAATTATCCCTTTTAGAAATGTAATCATAGTTCTTTCTTCTAGACTATGACTGGAATATAAGAAGTTAGTTTCAATCAGTTTAAAGCGGTACCTGATGAGTGAGACAGAGATGCACGGTGTACACACATCCCATGGTAGAAATCAGCAAAGGTAAAAAATTGCAAAAAGCAAAAAACTCAGGACTTGACCCCCAGATCTTTATCCAAGAGCAAACCATTTAAAAGAGATGTACTTAGGGTGTTTCTGTTTGGTCTCAAGTACCTCTGAATTAATTTGAAGAGAAATAATCAGAAAAACAAATGTAGTATCATTTCACCATATTTAGTTTTTATTGTTTGTTTTTTTTAAGAATTTTCTGTGCACTTTATTTCCTATAGTTAGGTTCTTATTGCTGTTTGTACCAGTTGATCTAACAAAATATAATAAATTACGCTAACTGCTAAACTGTCAATAAATGATAGACAACCTCTATTAGATATTTATTAAAGACGCCTTATTTTCTTTCAATATATTAGTAGTACCCTCCCTTTTCTGTTTCTGTCCCCTTAAAACTAGAGGGGTCTTTTTTTTTCCTCCACTCTCAGTAGAATATTCTATAAGTGAATCAAATGTGTATAAGATGGCAATAATTAATTGTCTCTTAACAGTTGCAGCTAAATCTGCATCCCTGTAATCATTTTGGAGCTTTTTTCAATTGGACTTTTTAACTCTGATCTGCTTCAGTGGCTTTTTAGGAAACCACTTAAGCAGATACAGAAAAAAATCAGGTGAAAAACAACTAAAACTGCAGGAGCAAACCATAGCAAAAGGCCGACATTACCCCAACACATAAGGGAAACTGGGTTCAAATTATTAAATACTTGTGATAAATATAAATCATATATTGTATGTGAAGGTGGTTTACTGTATGTGTGACACCAATGGCTGTTGATGTCAAAATCTACATACAACAAAGAACATTTAGGAGGCACATCTAGTGGTTAAATGACTGTTGAACACTTAACACCTGAAAGTTGTTGCTTTTGTGGTCTTCATGATTTTTTTTTTATATGTTCAACTGCAAAAACACATATTGTATTATTTTATGTATCTGGAACTATATTCAACTGGTAAAATCTGCAGATTTAAGTCTGCTTAGAAATATAGTGAAAGTCTTTCTGTTTATTTTTCCACATAAACCTACATATAATCCACTGAGTTTAGGGTTTGTTGTGTTTACTACAAGCTGAAATGACACAGTGACCCACAGTTTCTTTAAAGAGTTCAGGGATCTAGTAAAGACAGAGCAAGGCACAGCAGACAAGTACTGAAACCACTCATCATCCAATATCATCTCACATTATAAGGGAGCAAGAGGCAGCCAGGAGGTCAAATGTGTTAAATGAGAACAGAAGTTTCTGTCCATGAGGGCAGGAAATGAAGAACAGCGACACTTGCATGAGGTTTTGTATGAATTCAATTAAGAAAATTGACCATTTAAGTCTTTATACAGCGTACAACTGCAAAAAGAGAATGTCTTGCATGACAATATTGGAACAACACATTAAACCATCCTTTTACTTATTGCATCATCCGTAGCTATTGCTCTATTTGTTCAGTCTTTGTTTTTTCACGCAGAGACCAGAGGTGATTGACTAAAGCTAAACTTTGGATTTAAATGAAGAGATTAAAAGGAGGCATAAAATATAGACGGCAATTGTTTACATCAGGTAGATGAATATTTTGTTTTCAGTCATCAGTTGTAAACTAACAGTTAAAAATGGATCAGAGATCCACAAAAAAACACCAGTTTCTTTATACAGACACAGAATTGTTTTTGTTGTATTGTTAATATTCTCTTAAAATGTAGTGGAGGATGTCCTTTTTCTAGGTGGATCATCTAAATTATTGGTCCTCCTAACTTTCAATCACTCCGGTGATATGTTTAGGTAAAGACGCCCTACATGCTCGTTCCAATTTTCACTTACCGGTGGTGAGTCTGACATAGAAGAAAAATTGCAAATCTTCTTTTGGAAAGTAAGCTTGTATGAGTGATGCAAACAGCAACTGTTAAACAGAACGTGCACGAGGAGAAAAGGCCTCCTGCATGCTCTTGCAAGAGTTTAATAGGTACAGGGTTGTGCATGTGCATTTTTTTTTTTTTATGGAGAGGGTCTGTCTTTTAAAAAAATAGGAAAATCCTCCACTATACCCTTTAAGAGATGTGGACAAAGTTCTGCTAACCTTTTAAAAAGTGAAGGTATCCATCTATGGGGGTGTTATGACACAATTTCATCTCAGAATCAGTTCTTCACGAGCTTTAGTAAAGAATAAATGAGACAAAATGTCATTCTTTAGAAATCCTAAATAAATATTTTTTGTAGCATTAATAAGCAGGTAGAACAACAGATGAATAAAGTACGTGCTTTATTAATTTAACATAATCATTATTTGTCTATATTTCAGTTGTTTCATTTTGGTTTTCCTGACCCCAAAGCTTTAGATTTAAGCACACCTTTCCTTCCATCTACTGTTTGCTCATTCTTAATTTTTCTTTCTTCCTGTATCGCAGCCTGGCTCCTGCCCTCCCAGCCTACCTTAAAGGTTACTGAGTCGAGGTAGAGGAAGATGAAAAACCCTGGGAGACGGTGAGGTAGAGAGAAATCACAAAAAGAAAGAACAAGGTGTCCATTTATCTTTCACCAAGTCACAGGATGGCTTATCAGGGTAAAACACCTCCTATGAAGCTCAAAGCTTTGTCTCTCACCTTATCTGCAACAAGCCAAAGTGCTTGCAAAGAGCAAAATGCCTCATAAAGGAATGTGAGTGCAAAGTCTTAGCAGTCATAAGAGACAAGCAGAATAAGCTGTGAAGTAATAATGGAAAACCCAAACCAAAAGATGAAGCCAGTATAGATACAATGAAGAACCTATAGACAGAAAGGTTGTGGAAAAAATATATCCGTGTCATGTTTTCTATTATTTAAGCAATGTTTCTAAGTCTGTAATTAGAAAATAACAATCCTGATGTATTTTCAGGAATATTTATAGAACAATGACAGTTTGTATAATTAGCATTTAAAGTAAATAAATCGGTTGTATTTAAACATTCTGTTCATATTTGTCATTTATTTTTTTTTAGCTTAAATTAAGTAATACCTTATGTCTATGCCACACTCCATGAAACATCTTCATGCTGCGTCTTTTCTCTTGACTTATGTTTGTCCTGTTCTGCATGGATGTAAGCTGGAGGTTTATGAAATGATGACGAAAACTTAAAATAAGTAACTGGCTACTCAAAAAAACAAGCTTTTTATCATCTTTGTTTGTATACTCCATCTGGCTGTATATAATGAGCCTGGCTAAACGGGAGTTTTTCCGTCTACTGCTGCAACAAGCATGCTCAGTATGAGAGATTGCTGCAGGTTCAATAAAAGCAACTGTTCTCTGTCACTATAGGTTCATCCAAGGAGAGCGCTTGCTGAAAAATCAATACCTCCATACAATACTGGATTCCCTTATGTAGAAAACAGCCTAGAGATGCACCACTTCGATACCAGAATTGATATCAGTGATTTCATATCAGATATCTTTAAATATCTTATTTATTTATAAATAACACAATTACATTTATATCTGTGTTCATTTGTTTAAATAAAACTATGTGAGCCTTCACTCACATGGCAAGAAAAATTATTCATTCATTCAATAGTTGAATCGGATAGGTATCGGATATTGGCCACTACGTTCAGCCCAGGTATCGTATCGGATTGGATCGGGAAAAAAATTGATTGATGCAAATCTAAAACAACTTAAGCGATGTTGATATGAACTTAATTGATTTATTTGCTAACTGGAATCAAGTAGAATTTATGTCACTGGCCAGAAATCTGGCTGTATGATTCTGCTGAATTGTCTTATTGCAAATCGCCTTAAGAGACCCTATCATGTTAACTGGTGCTATATAGATAAACTGAATTAGAGCGAAGTGTCATACTTTCAAACTACATTTGATTAAATATTTGACCAGCTGGCTTCTCTGACAGCCCTCAGTGTCCACAACTATTTTGCACCATTGGTAGTTGAGATGAGAAAGTCCAATTTTCTCCAACATATATATATATATATATATATATATATATATATATATATATATATATATATATATATATATATAAATAAAACATAAAGGTTATCTCTGCTTAGTAAGATAAATGATCCTGCTAACCATAGCTTGTGTCTACATTTCTGGTTTCAGGTGCTTTCAGACTTCAACAGCATGCAGGTTTTTGAACGATCAATACCTTGACAAACCTACAGTCAGGATGCACGACTCTCCCTTACACAGCTTCCTGCAGTTAAAAAAAATTACCCCAAGATAAATCCCCTGTTTTAAGACAATAGTAAATATGTATCCAGATCCACAGATCCAGGTGGGAATCTAGGAATATGTCATAAAATGAATTCTCTTTTTTTGGGTCTAACACTAAACTAAACAGTTGGCAGGTGAAGAAAGGTGGCCAGAATTTCCCCAACATGGCCTCTGCCAAAAAAAAACATCACGAAAAACATTTTCAGTTGAAATACCAACCAAATCGAGAAGGCTGAACGCCATCAAAAATTAAAACCTTGTGTGAGAGAGGCAAAGGAAAAACTCCAGACCAAAAGCCCCAGACTTTATTTTACATTAGTGTTTGTGTTGCAGAGCTGTGGGTACCAAGTGTCTGAGAGTAGAGGAAAGAAATAGAAAGGAATAAGTGAAAAAGAGTTGGTTAAACATCTAGAGTAACTCCCAGCAGGTGAGGAAGGAGACATGGGAGAAAAAAAAAAGTAAAATCCCAGCAGAGCAGAACAGGCCAGGAGAGCGTGTTCCATATCAAATGAAGTTTGTGCACGTGTGAGCCTCAGTGTGTACGTGAAAAGGACCATATGGTTCTGTAACTAAGATTTGTCTCCAGCCCACAAACACAAAAATCCGTCCCAATTTTAGCTTGCGTTACCCCCTCCTCTTTCTCCTCTATCAACCTTTCATGGACTTTGATTTAAAAACATGAAAAGAGTGATGGGATGGCTTTGGAGAAGTGGCTAGCCAAGAGAGGCCTTACAGCCTTTTAGAAGGGATCTAGTTTAATGGTCTCTGGATGAAGGAGGTAAGAAAAGCAGAAAAAAAACAACAGCAAGCTGGAATGGTGGAAACGCTGCAGTCATAAAGATAGTCTTGGTGTGTGTGTGTGTGTGTGTGTGTGTGTGTGTATGTATGTGTGTGTGTGTGTGTGCTTTAAAGAGCTGGGGGGTAATTGTTCAGAGTGCTGTGGCAGCGAAAAGAGTCGGTGCTTTACATGAGTGTGTGGTTTTTGTCTGGTTGGTCTGTTTGTTCAAAACGCTGGGACAGCACCTCAGGGCCACTTCCCATCCAATATGGGCATTTAAGCTTGTCAATATTGTCTATCATACGACTCGTTTACTCTATCAAATGCTAAAGCAGGAGATGGGCACATACCGCAAATCTGCTCTAGTCCTTTATCACTTTATTCTATGGTTTGTCAATTTAAAACAACCCAGGCACTACTGACCAACAGAAATATGTTTATATTTTAATTCATGGCATTTATTCTTTTGTTTTATTTCTTTCTTCTCTTGTGTACAGGTTGGAAAATATCTGTATTTATGAAGAACATCTTAATTTTAAAATTATTTCATAAATATTGATATAACATGTAATTGTAGATCCCTGACATCCTACCAGCATCGATCAACAAAAGCAGATGTGATGTTTCTGTGCTGGCCAGCCAGAGTTAGAAAAGGATAATTGAGGCTCAATAGCGGCAGTTGATTTATTTTAATGATTAAACTAAAGATCATTTATTAAGCTGATATAATAAGGATAATTTCATGGAAAAAAAACTGATGCAAATTAGGTGACTGATACTCCAGAGCTCAGTCTAATAAGTGGAAGCAGAAGATTTTCTACCTAATTGGCTTTCAACAGTTATCTTCAACTTCATTAAATAGTATCCCCTGATAGAAACATTATCATTCTTATGTTAACAAACCACGGAATCATATTCTATTGTATTAATGATATCAGGTAAACAATGCAAAGATAAATAGCTTAGAGAAAGACTAAGATATTTAATAGAAAATAGACAGCTGGAGGGAAAAAAAATAAAGACCACAAAGACAGAGAGAGAAATTTATGGCTACACATGTGTAGCCTGGCAGCATATGACAAATACATCAGAAGGTTTTAGTCTGAATATTAAAATAAAACTCTATGGAAGAGAAATTAAAGGCTAGATTTGATATTTTTAACTACTTCTCAGATATTATCTACCAGTGTTGGAAACGTCACCTGAAATAGTAGGTAGTTATAGTTACTAGTTACGTCCCCCAAAACTATTGAATTAAGGTAACTAGTTACTAGGAAGAGTAACTAAGCAGTTACTTTTTGAAATCTAAAATCTAAATGAACGTGAAAGTGTTTTCTGCTAACAAAATGTTTAAAACAACTGGGAGATAAATAATTAAATACAGAATGTTTAATATTAATGAACAAATTATATAAATAACTCATTAAAAGGACTTCATATCCAAAAACACATACTGATCTTCCCATTTTTTGTGTGTTGTGGCATAAAGAAAAAGAAACTCAATTTCTAGTTATTTATATTAATGTTTACTGTTTATATTAAAAGAACAATAAAGCAAATTAGATGTATAAGAATTTGATATTTATGCACAGCAGGATTAACTCGGCAAAAAAGTTTGTACTGTTTGTGAATTGAGCCTCAAAATTATTAAAATTTGCTTCAAAATAACTTTTACTTTTTAGTCCCATCTCTGTTCTATGTGAATTTTGAAGAGGTTAAATATCTAACACGTGCTGCTTCTAAAAATATCTCACGTTAAAATGTAGTTTCAGCCTCCAGACACATCTAAGTCCGAATTTATGGTTTCCATCCGTAAAAGGTATTTCTAATATGTTATGAAATTCATATTTATATATCACTCCAGCATAAAAAGGCCTTTATTCTACACAAGGTTAATCTTGTCACAGAGGACCAGTGGGTAGTGGTGAGGAGCACCTTGGCTGAAATTTAATAATAATAATAATAATAATAATACATTTTATTTAACAGCGCCTTTCTTGACACTCAAGGTCACTTGAACCCAGCACCTTTTTCTGCAGGACAACAGAGCTAAAATCGACCGAAATGCAGCTTGTCATTAAAAAAATGATAAACCAGTTTTAGGTCAAACACACCATAATCAAACAAATATTCATGTTTAGCAAACAAAATGCATAAAAACAAAGACAAACACAGATCAACTCCAATTTTAAAGGTTGAAATATCTCCAAAAATCCATAAGAACTACTGATGAAAACAGCTTTAAGAGATTTCTTACTTTACATGAGCCAGTGGAATAAGGTGATAATGCAAGTACTCTGAACCCAACAATTTAAGAGTGCTGGGTCAAAGAAAAAGTCAAATTGTGCTTTCTTTTATTTTGTTTTCGTAACTGCAGAATCCTGCAACGGGAGAAATAAGCTGGAATCAAAGAGGGTCAGAACATCCTTATGTAAGGTGTTTAAGTAGATTCAAAAGTAGCTAAAACATTTCTTTTAACGTTTTATGAAAGTAAAGCCCAATTTTAAATTATATAGACTTAGACTTCCTTTATTGTCATTGCACAAAAAACAGAGGGTGAATCTTGACAACGAAATGTTGACTACTTGGCTACCAGTGTAACAGAGCTAAGACCTTATTCCTGCACAATAAATATGTTTTCTAACACATATGGTATATATGGTGTTGCACAGTGAAGCATTTATTGGTATTTTTGCAATGCAAAAATATTCTATGGAATATCTATTATATAAATACTAAATTCTATTCAAGGCATTGGGTTTGACCTACACTGGAATCTTTCTCCATGCAATATAGGTGATCTACCAGTTACTTTAGATTCCATGACTTTTGAAATAATGTCTTTCTCCAAAGTTGTCATCTGAATCAGTTTTTTTTGTATGGTTGTTTATCATCTTTATCTATGATGGACTTGCATACTGTCAAAGGGCTACTTCATCTTTTATCTAATTATTGCTGGATGTTGAGACCAGTATCTTATTTACCATTTTTCTACAGTTCAAGTTGTTCAAACAGTACAAAACACCAATCAAAAGCCAGTTGATATATTTTTTTTATGAAGGCATTCTGTTCCTGGAGTGCAGTTGTAGAGCTTTACAATGTTACCCATAAACAGGGACACCAACTGCAGGCCTGCGAGGTACAAATTGAGGTGGGATGATTTTCATCAAAGTTCTGTTCCTTCCACAGTAATCGTTTTCTCCATAAATACTCTCAAGGGGGTGATACTGCAGTGGGCTCATCACAAACAGACCTAAATGTACACTCATAAAGCCATGCACACACACCCACTACAGTGTGGGTCTCTTTTTAAAGAGCTCAGATGGGTTGTATTGATACAGAGGACTGGTGATCTGGCAAAAATCTAAATGAATACTTATCATGCTCTCTAATATCCAATGCCTGGAGACAAAAACAACATGGAAAGCCATAACGTTTTACAGCAGCTAAGGAGAGTCTCTTTACTGTGCTGACGAGCAGAAGCTCTTTGCAGAGTGCAGGGAGCTCCTCCTAAAGCACATCCGCATTTACATCCGCAAATAAAAATATGTGCATGATTTTTCCCCGTGCAGACATCAAAGCAATTACTCAGGGCGACAGACATTTGCAGCGTGTACACTGAGGCGCAACTGCACCGTTGAGTCTAGACAGATGCAAGGTTCCTGCTATCCAGTTGTCCAGTGTGATGTTTTCCTTGGCTAAAGACAGGAAGCAGACATATTTATGAGACATGATGAGATGGGAACACAAGATGGACCACAGTTAGAAACAGAAGAGTGGCAGAACAACAGAGGAGAATGGAGAGAAAGTAGAGGAGGAATGACAGATTAGCAGGCTTATCGGGTTGATGTAACGTCAGTTCAAGTCTTCAGTATTGGAAGCTTGGCTGCTTCTTTTATGCCAAAAAAATCTGACTGAAAATATGTGTAACAGACAGGCAGTCAAGAAAGAATAGAAAGATGGAGAGGTGTGATGACAGGCCAAACAAGCAGTGTGTGTGTGGGTGGGGCTAGTGTTTGTGGGTGAACATGTGAGCATGAGAGCAATCCGATCTTATTAAAGAGCTGTCGGGATGAAGGGCTGGGATGAGAGTCTTGAATCGCCCCGTCTAATCAATCAGTCTAATTAAGCGAGCTTTATGAACACAGGGCTGAGCTGAGAAAGAATCCGCCGGCACGCAGATTAATAATGATTACTGAATTCACTGCAACACATTCTATTAACAGTCCGTCGTTATGCCTGTCCAGCAGGTTTGCTCAGGGAGTCGCTTTGTCGGCTGTTTCAGGTAATCCTCAGAAAGATCAGAGATATTGCTTCCCAAGTTCTTATGTGGCATATCCTCATGCCCTTTTTTTCTTTTTGACATTTTATACAGTTTATTTTAGAAGGTGGCAAATTATGTGCCTGGAGACGTGGCCTTTTATAGATGGACTTGTTGGTAGGATTCAGACCATTGTTCTGTGAAGTTTACCCAAGAGTGTTTGTAGTGAATATGTTGAAGTGATGCCTGATTATTCTCCTTCAGGTTCTCTAGGTAGAGAGCTGAATTCAGGCTACCATCAATTACGGTGTTATGGCCCGAGGCCGTTTGGGTTGTATAATGCAGTGCAGTTTAAGGACTGGGATTCGCTGTTCCCAGCTGTGGAGCTGCACGTCTTGCCTGGGTCTCTTGATCTCTTGCGATTTCTCCAAATGGACATCTATCTGTAAACTGACAGTACTGTTCTTCTCCTGTTCATCCATTCACAGAATAGGTCAATTTATTTAACCATCAGTGAGTGTGGCTTTGACTCAATCAGAGCAGCTTGCCTCTTTGTTTGGGTGTAAAATGTTCGGACTTGTAACTGAGAACAGTGTTTGTTAATTTGATTTAAACAAATTGTTTTTGTCAGGTTTATTTGTGACCTAATGATTGGGTAGGGCTCTACTTTGTTTTTCTAGTGGTAAAAACCTTGTGAGTTTTTGAACACAGGCCAAAAGTTATTCTTAGAGATCTCCGTCATCTGCTATGTTTGGATGTTGTGACTTAAAGCCTTTCAGATTGAAACCGTGTTTATACCATTTACATGGTTTTGGTTAGGTATTCCTTAAAGGGGAATTTCCTTTTTTTACATTTGGCCCTTGATTTTAGGTTATTACATCATGTTCTACTCACCCATATAAGTTTTGTGTCATTTGGAGCTGTTCTAAAGATATTCCGTTAGGTTATATTCAAGTAACGTCTTCCTATGGGCAACGACTTGAAGGCACAAACTGAACTGTTAATAATTTATTCTTTATGGTACGCCAGCATTCATAACATGTAGGCGAATCACTGTCCCCCAGACATCTGCGGTCATATTTTTTTATATTTATATCTTTTAGAAACAAAGCGGTGCGTGTATGACGTCATACAACTTATTGAGGTTCTTGGGAACAGTGATGGTTAGAAAGTCTTATAGCTACTGGGAGGAAGGATCTGTGATAACACTCCCTGGTGCATTAAAGGTGCAGCAGTCTGTCACTGAAGGAGCTCTCCAGTTCAGCAACAGTTTCATGCATGGGGTGGGAGACATTATCCAACAGAGATGTTACTTTAGTTAGGGTCCTTTTGTTTCCCCCCCTACTGCACTGAGTCCAGAGGGCATCCAATCACAGAGCTGGCCCTCTGATGAGCTTAAGTTTATGTAACTCTTTGATGAATAAGAAATAGGTTGACTTTTTTTTTTGTTACATCACTTGATAAAGCCTTTCCTATCATTTGACACTACAAATGTTAAAAAAATATATATTTTTTCCTAGTCTCTTTCTTATTGTAAGGTTACAAATAATTTTTAACACACCTGCAAGTTTTTATTACTGCACGTATCTAATTTTTGCAGTCTGCTGGTGTTTTATTTAGATTTACATCAGACTTTGTCTGATGATATCTTTATCATATCTTTATCATTTTATAATTACAGTACTCAGACTTGTTTTATTTGCCAGGTTTAACAAAAGAAAAGGGGGGGGGGGGTTACTGTATTAACCTGTGGAAACAAAGACTGGTAGTAAACAATCATTATTTAATTTCAGGAAAAGTAATTAAAATTGGCAGCATATTGTTTATTTTTACTGCGGAGAAAACCAAAAGCTGTTCTGAACTAATCTGATTTATCATGACAGTTTAGTTCAGATAGAACTGTATGTTTTGCATTTTTTAACAAAATTTAGGTTGGTTTCATAAAAGTATAGTTTATATCAACAAATTTTAAAATGGGATTGGATAGAAATGTTGAGCAGCTCTGTCTGTTTATTTAAATTATTTCCATAGATGGCATTCAGTTATGAACGGAATAAATTCAAATGATTAATTATACATTCTATTATTATGGTAGTTTTATAAAATTATGATTTTTCCGTTGTTCTTGATACATTTTGGATCCTTAGGGGGGCTTGAAGCAGTCAGATTAGCTGCCAAAGAGGCATAAAAGTATATATTTACTACCAGTCGGAGCAATTATTTTTTTTCCATGTTTGCCTGTACATGATGTATGGTTTAACATCCGATGTTTTGGTATACATTTCTTAAGGATATCCACATGTATGTGAAAGTGCCAGAAGATCATTACACTTAGATTTTATTTTGTCATTTTGTACACACAAGTGTAAACAAAAAGAAATTTTGTTAAGTACAGCTCTCTAGACTATTTCATTTTTTAAAGTGCAGCCTTGATAAAGGTAAGCAGCAGTGATAAAAACATTGTGATGGGGAAAAAAAACACTGTGGTGGGAAAAATAATTTGTCACATGTGCAGAAGCTGAAAACAAAAGATGTTACTGATTTCAGTGGGATACTGTTTTTCTTTTTTCTTTGTTCTGCTGAGTTTCCACAATTGGATAAAATCCCGGAAAGTCTGTCTCTCCAAATATAAAATATAAGAAAGTCAACAGAATAAAATAAAACGCCGCTTAAATATTAAACTTAACAAAACTGTTTTGTTTTTCCATTTCTACTTTCACGTTAGACAGCACAGGTGGCTCTTTGCCACCAGCTCCATCCCCTGCAGAGCAGATTTGGTGAGGAAGTCAAAGCAGGTCACAACAAAAAGAAACGCAGTGGAGCGTGCTTGTATGCGTTTGTGTGTTTACGCTGTCAGTTCCTTACTCCGAGCAGACCTTTAACCAGCAGCAGGGGTGTTCATGTGTCTGGTGTAAGCACTGCATGCTGCTGGGTTACAGAGGGTACCGAGAGCCGGCAGCGACATTACAACCCTCCGACCGGCTGACTGACTACCCTGGAAGCGACACCATGGACAATGAGCATTTTGGATGAATAACCTAAAAGCTTTTACACTGGCCTCCAGATTTATAGGGAGCCCCCGGTAGAGATGTTTTGAAAAGTCTTAACATGAATTCGTCTTTTTCTATAACAGCATAACTATATACTGAGAGAAATAGCCACAATACAAAGTTGATACATAGAAAACAAAAATGTAACTGAAGCTTATTTAAAGTATACCTTATTTTATTTTTATTTTCGGGGGATTTGTTTCCTGGATATTAATAATCTATTACTTTAATTTTCATTTCTGAGAGCCGCAAACCCCAAGGACCCCAGAAAGGAACCCATGTTTGTGTTGCCACAAAGCATAGTAAGCAAAATGGCAGATGTGCATAGCTCACTGTAATTGCAGCTCTTGTGGTGTCAAAAACCATTCAGCCCCATCTTAATGCTACCCGGTTGTTTGGAGAGATCAAAAATTAAAGCATTTATCGAAATTTACCAAGCTGCAAAATAGAACCCTGTGCTTCAAATGAGAAAAATAGTCCATTCTGATAAGATATCTTTAGGACAAATTAAGGCACCTCTCACCAAAGCTGCATATCAGCTGACCTGCAAAAGCACAAACCAGCTTAGTGAGTCAATACAGTGATTGTGATAGATTATATACATTCATTTAATTTGAAGCATTCGCTCAAACAACAAGATTTCTGCTCTGAACTTAAAGACAGATTATATGCTTCGAACTGTCGTCAATCTTCACCATACCTTCACCGTATCATTTCCGAGGGCTCAGAGCAGCACAGGATATCAGCCTCTCCAGTTCTGATTTATTAATGGCCAGAAAAAAGCTTGGGGTTTTTCCACCACAGGTTTATCACAGATATACATTTGTGGATGAAGCTAAAGTTTTATTAAGATGAGTTTAACTGCATTTGGGATGTTGCTGGCCTTAAAAAGAGAATGAGTGTGTAAACCTGTTGCCCAATGTACAGGTGCGATCTGTGGCGCTCTTTTCTTTCAAAGGCAGTGGGAATCTTACAATATACTAACATATCATTACGGTAACTTTGGTATACAAGATATTTTAAACAGAAGCTGGGCATAAATCAGCAAATGTATCTTTAAAAAAATGAATCTGTGGATATTTATATTATTAAAAACTTGAAAAAATAGCATTGTTACAAATATCAACTAATGACTGTTCACTGTGATCAGTATTACTGAAGAGAACAAATGTCAGTTTATTACTTTAAATCTATAACTGTTTAGCCTGTTTTTGTATCTTAATGACCTAATAAAGTATTTTCCAGATGTTCATTTTATCTGATTTTTTTTTTTTTATTTGATTCTCCTTGAACAGTTTATAATAAAGTAAAAACATATTTATGATATGCAGCACTGTAGTCTGACTGAAGTGGTGCAAAACCATTATTTTTTCCAGCAAAGGTCTGAATTCTTCACATCCCTCCACTGTGTCAAAAATACCATAAAATTATCTCTAAGCACACTGTATATTTTTCAAAAATCGAAGCTGCCCCTGCAAATGAATACGTTTGAAAAATGAAACTCCCAGGATCAATAAATCCACTTTTCTCCGCCTGCGTCCATCACAGACACATTTAGAAGAGAAATCCATATAAAAACCTGCCCTATCGTTTTCAAATACCTCTCATGAAAAGTAGCTACCGCCTACTTAGCAGCCATAATTCTGTAGTCTGGACAAAAGGAGCATTTTATGACTTCTTTTCCTATAAAAAAAAAAAGAAGAAGAAGAAAGAAGTCCAATCTTTTGCAATCTCTGCATATGAGATGGCATGCTTCCTCCTCACTCATTTGTCAATTAATCCTAAATCAGTCAACGTCACCAGCCTTGATGAAGCCAGGAAGGACCAGAATCTGCATGGGTAATCACCAAAGTGATTGATCGCCTCACTTCCCTCTACGCTCCACACTCAGCTGAAAATTACCTGTCATTTATTCAGTGACTTCAGCCCCTAGTTTCTGCCCGAGTTTCTCATGCTGTGTTTCATCAGGCTTCAACTGTGCCTGATTGTAGATATGCATGGACAGCGCATGGCTGCTCTCTCCAGAGGGACCCTAAACAGCAGTTTCCATGGGATGAGGAAGAGATTTTGTTCCTGTTCTGTTTCCCAAAGGATCAATAGTGCTTTGTTGCATGTCAGATGGAAATCAGAGGCTATGGTAGCAAAACCCAAAAGGAAATACTTTGCTCTTTTTAAATGCAATGTCATTATACGCCATTGTCAGGACCCTCTGTCACCCCTCTAAAAGGCTTCGATCCCAGTGTGCTCTTTTCCCAGGAAACATATCAATAACTCTTTGTTGCATGTCAGATGAAAATCAAAAGAAGATTTGAAGAAAGCACCGTGGACCCATCTTACACCTTTAAATACAGAGTGCTGGCTGTCATTACAGCACTTCCTAAAGCCCTAAACCCTCCTCCCTTTAGTATTTAAATCCCAAAGTGAACTGTTTCAGTGCTCTTAACCAAAAAGCTGTTTTTCACACATAAATACCAGAATCTGTGCCGAGACTCAGGTCTGAAGTTTGTTTGAAGAAGCTCATTCACAGATCCATCAAAGATTTTCAGCAGGGTTTGTTCTCACACCTGAAAATCCTCCAGAGGAAACAAGCTGTTTCACAAATACACACTAAGCAAGCCATAGTGAACAATTTAAGTCACTAAATAAGGTTCTGATCCCATACAGTTATAAATAGTCATTGTGTCAGCTTATTTCTAACTTTTGTTAAACTGTAAAAATGGAGAAAACATAGCACACATTTCAGGAAAAAAAGTGTTTGTATCCATAATTTCCTATAAATGTTGAAACAACAGTCAGAAAGCGCAACAAAGATGTTTAAATTTGAATCTCTAACAGAGAATAGAGGTTTGTTGCTGTGATTGTTCTTGTTATGACAAAATATAACTTAAAAAGAAGTTTGGGAATATGTGAAGAGGGAATAGGCCAAAAATAAACATTTCATGGAAAAAATTGTCTCTTTCCTCTTTATCTGATAAGCTCAAAAAAATTCAGAATTCAATTGAGAAATTTACAGCTAGGCAACAGCAAGACAACAATCTTCCAAATAAGCATGTTTGCTGGATCTAAACAGCCACCGTGCTCACAGTGTGTCCAAACGTTTCACCTCCTAGCAACTGGCACAACTTATTTTATTTGTACTTTACTTTTCCAATGCTGCAAAACAAGAATCTTCACAAAGTTTTGGTCTAAATATGAGGAATGTGAAATTCTTTTAGTGCACAACATATTAAAGTTCCACTCTCCAGGTTGCTAGATTCTTGTATTCGGGCAAGAAAGCCATTGCAAAAAGTTACAGAATCTAAAGAAACATCAATACTTTTGTCACATGAGAACAAAAAAGAAAATATATGCTGTTGCACTGCTGACTCAAAAAAAGTTAAAGCAAATAAGAAAGCCCTGAGATTCAGAGCTGTGTATCTATTATTCCTTTCTAATTAAGTATTGCTATCTATCATACTTATTGCCAGCATGTCTTTTTCTATAATCTTACAAATGTTTTGCATAATGCACTCCACTTTTCTTTCATCGAATCCTCGCCTACAGCGTACAGCGGGAATGTTACTCTGCTCCACTGTGCAGCATGGGGGCTATTTAGGTGATAACTTTTATTAAGTTTATTGAGTGTTTATATTTACAAACAGAACCACATTAAGTTCATTCTGCACCCTTGGCACCATTAAACAATGTTAAATCAGTCCCAAGTCCAACATACTCTGAACGCTGGATCGATTGTTGTTTCTGGTCTAGCATGGCTCTGCTCTGACATTACTTAACTTGAAAATACCAGCGAGGCTCCGCTTGAGAAAGAACAGCAGCGGCTGGTGGTAAAATGACAACATTGTTCATCATTCTGCTTCATTCTATCTCTATTCTCCCTCTCTGCAGAATTTGTTAGTTCAATCTCTAATGTTATGCTCTCTGTTTTTTTCTCATAGTAGCTTCATCTGGTCTGTTCTTGTTTTTCTGTGACACCTTCCAAGAGAGAAATATCAGCTTTGCTGCTGGCATCAACTGTTTATAGATGATCGAGATTGGCCTGTTTTTCAGTGTAGTCCTGTTTCTCCGACTGTTACGGGCTGGATGTGCTCTTTTCATCCTCTGACATGGGAGCTGGCTCGGAACTCCTCTTTTTGGCTGTGTGTTTCCTGGACGGGGCCTCCTGTGGAACTGGCTTACAGTTGCCTTTTGTATTTCTACTTCTTTCTCTATGTCTGCTTCTGTCTCCTAGAATGCCCTTCCTATTAAAAGGGAGTTTTTCCTGTCCACTGTCGCTACAAGCATGCTTAGTGTTAACTGGTTTTCCTTAGATAGATAACTTTGAATCAATTTGACTGTGTGATCTGGTGAACTGTAAAGTGCCTTGAGATGACGTGTGTTGTGAATTGCCGCTATATAAATAAATTTAATAGAAAGAAATTACTTTTAAGCAGATCTTATTAGTTAATCAGATGAAACATATTTTAATCTAAAACATCATTAACTGACAATGAAAAAAAATAAATAACTCAAAATCCATTGGTTTTCCCAAATAACCTTTACCTTTCCTGTCTAAACCCTGTTCAGGTCCTTTTAGCTTACCTAAGTAAGAAAACTGTTTGCCCTAAAACACTTACCCTTACATAGTATTATAGCTGAGGATCCAGTTTAAAATACTTTAAAAATATTATGCCATTTTATCATCGCAAGATCTTGTGCCAAAAGATTTGCTACATCCTTAATAAACACCATGCTGTATTTTAAACCGATCAGTGGAGGTGGTTTATGTCACTATTATGAAACACTAAACATTAAATAGTTATTTCATATCTACACAAACCTACATTTCTCACAGCTGCAGGATTAATTACTTAACCACCTTAACAAAGCAGTTAACATATCCTACAGTATAGTTCAGAACATCTCTGTCGCTTATCTAATAGTAGAGATCTTTGATTCTCTTAACAGCTCGACCTGGATTTTCTGTATTGGTCATTTAGGAAACATCAACCCTTTTAAGTAAGTGTGCAATATCCCTTAATATAACAATATAAATTAAAACTTAAAATCTTATAAAACGTAATTAAGCCCTTTTAATATTGTTTTATTGTCACTTTGGTCAACCCTGATTAAATCTTCTACTGAGGACTGATTTTTGATAGCCATAACAAAAATATTGGCAATCACATGATGAGAGTGGTTTTAAAAGCCTCTGTTTTTAGCATCTTGTCCTGTGGGCAGGATGCTAGAAGAAAGATGCAGTCCTGACTAAGTGGCTTATCCATCTGTGATCTTTCACTCTAACAAAGATTTAAACTGCAATGAGACTCTTTGGTCTGCACAACTTTGAACCTCTTAACCCTTACATTTTTGTCCCCATGGCAACTGCCTAGCAAAATCCATGGAGATAGACAATATATTGACTTTAAACTTTACTTAGAGATCAGTTTTATGTCTTACACTAATGATGAAAAATGGGACTTAAAGAGGCCAATTTGACCACGGAGCTGGACCTGAATGACAGCCTGCTGTGGTGACATACCCATCGATGGCTGGTGGTACAGCTCTGGCACATATTGGATTGTGCTGTTCAGTGGTGTATGGAGGGAACACCAACACACACACACCTCTTCTTCGTATTGATGCAGTTACTAAAAGCACAGAGCAGCATTTGGCAAGAGCTCAGAAAAATCACACAAAGGCAGCAGCAAACAGCGTCGCTCACTTTCCAAAGCCTTCAAGTTTCTTTGAGAGGACATTGATCCTGTTGACTGAATGTTAATCCTCACTAAATAAGAACTTCAGCAAATATGATGAACCCCCAAGAGGCAGATGGATGTGAGAAAGCATCTGAGGGAGGAAGATTATCGATCATTATTCTGGGTTTCAGGCTTCACACTTGAAAGAAAATACATGCTGGACACTGATGTTTTGCTGTCCAGGGAGCAGTTGACTGCACTTAGATGGTTTTGGTTTCGTAATCATTGAGCTCATCATGTACAATTATAGCTTTACATCTGAAAAAAGAAAAGAAAAAAAACTTTAAAAGTAACTTTTTAATGAATCAGTCATTATTACAGTAACACTAATTGGATCTTCGGTGCCATCACTTACAAGCTATGTTCTTTAAGTAAGCTAAATATGTTTGCTACAGGTGTAATATGTTCTGTCACCAATAATGAAGGTAATGTTTCCATAGCGATGCAATGGCCACAGGTTATTTTTACTGGTGTAGCAATGCAGCAGACTACTGAAGAGGCAGAAAAGAAGACTAAACAAATACTCTAATTTTGCGCTTTCCATACAGGTAAACAGCAGCATGGAATAATGGATGGATGGACATATCCATAGATGAATGGATGCATAAATAAATACATGAATGCATAGATAGACTGATGGATGGATGTTACTTTAAGGTGACGGTGATGGGGATAAAGTAAGAAAATATTTCACAATTCGTAGTAACTGATTAAAACCTGAAAAATACTAAAATCACAATTATATTTCAAAAATATGTATGAGGCAAGAGTAGAAACAGTAAATTTCTGAAAATATTATTCGGCGTTGCAAATTTCATAAGAAAACCGTTTGGACATTTGACACACAAATGATTTTCACAGCGAGTTTGTCATCTTATTTTAGTAGAGTTAAACTTAGCTCTTCAACATTTACATGGGCGCAAAAAATACAATTAAAGGCTTGTTTAGAACAAAAATGTTTCATGTAAACATTTCAGACAGAAATTTCTAATCCGATTCAGTCCCATCGGAAAGTAATTTAATTCTGATTGAGAGAGTTGTTTTTCTGATCCCATTCTGATTGGTGGAGCAAAATCATCTCCTCTACACGTGTGCAAAATCAGAGTAATGTTTTTCTCTACTAACCTTCATTCACTGGCTCCTGGTCCTCCTTGGTTAAGGAGATGGCTCTAAATGTAATGTGAACCTGCAATTCTGCCTCTACCCCTGTAGTAAAGGAGTGTTAGCTGAAGGTACTGCTGAGCCCTTATCTAAAACGGCCACCAAAATAAATGTGTGATGCAACAATGGTCCACAGTGAAAAAAGAAACGTGAGCAGCAGGCACATAGAGCAGCTAAAGTTGAGAATGCATACAAGCTCGTTTAGAAAACAGGCAGCTTCTTCTTCTACTGCTATCATCATCATTGAACATCATTGATCTCACAATGGAGAAATGCATTTCTGCATCTTAACCCATCCCCTTGGGGAGCAGTGGCCTGCCACCGTGCGGCACCTGGGGAGCAATCAGGGTTTAAGAGTCTTGCTCGGGGAGTGCTAAGGCGTATCCGGAAAACTAGACAGTTCTGCACATGCTCAAAAGATTTAATCTGATCAAAAGCTTAGTACGCCGATATTGGCAAAAAAATGCGTATCGGCAAAGCATGTAAAATGCCGATCCAGACTGCCGATCCAGTTTTAAAAAAAAAATCCGGTCCGTATTTTCCAGTTTCGCCGATTGAAACGATCCATTCCACTATTTTGCGCCAGTGTTCCCCTGTTTTGCATTTTTATTAAAACTTACAGTAATACTTGCACCTTTAACTGTTTACGGTTTTACTGTTCACTGTGCAATTTCAGATTGCTATTCATAATTTTGTCCAGTTTGTGTTTATCTCTTAATAAACAGGTAAGTTTGTTGTTACCAAGCATTGTGTTTTATTCAGTCTCACCTAATTTAGCTGGCTAGATGTTATCAAGAGTACTAAAACCCTTTTCAACATGAGTCTTACAACTAAGGCTAAATACTTTAACTTAAACTTAAATACATGCTCGGATAGGCTGGTATCGGCCAGTATCGGTATCGGATCGGAAGTCCAAAAACAATATCGGTATCGGATCGGAAGTGCAAAAACCTGGATCGGGACATCTCTAGTACATATACACACACATGTCATAGTGGGATAATTTTATTTATTATGCATGTAAAGAGAGATCTTGAATTTCCGGTCAACCAAGATTTAGATCGGTTCGGAGAAATGTTGAGCTTTAAAACGTATCTACTGTCTCCACTTTAACAGAGTCAAGTCATTGTGCATAGCCACCAACGCTCTGCCTACCAGGGTGTCCTCATTACACCCTAATACGTATTTTTGATGAAACTCTACATACTATGGTAAAAAATGTACGCTTTTACAGAACTACCCAGTCTGTTCTGTTACGCAGGTAGATGGTGCATAGAAATTAACTTTGATTGAAGCTTAAAGCTGATAGAAAGGGCCCTTTTAAAGACTGAAGAATCTAGATCTCTTATTGACTCCTGTAGTGCGCACTGAGAGAAACAAGAGGCCCCTGTATATTCTGCTTTAATGTATTGAATTTGTCCTCTGGAAATGCATTCTTGTGTGTGATTAGAAACAGTAGCAGTAATTAATTTGGGAGCCCCAGGGATAAAAAGCAACAACTTAAAGAATCTTAACCACCAGCTGGTTAATAACACACATTTAAATTGTTGTATATTTCCTTTTTTTCTATTATACTGGATATTGCCTGATCCCTGCATCTAGTTAATGATTTATCTGATCCATTCACACTGTACTCAGACAGCAAAGTAAACCAGAGGTACATATGAGGACATAAACAACTATGAAAATCAACTGAGCAAATTGTTTGTTAGACAACTAAACCTGAAGGCTTTTGTTTTATCTAAACTGAAATGTTTTTTTTTAAGTGAGCCTTTGACTTTACAAATACAGCTTAGACTAATCACCAAATACGTTCATAATGAGATCCTAGATATTCATTATTGACCCCCAACAGCAATGAAAAAAACCTAAAAGTTATAATTTACTACTCCAGTCCGTTAATGCCAGCAGTGAAACCACTATAAATTAGTAATGCATCGTATAGCCAAGCAGCACATTTTGCCTCATATTGCAGAGGTAGGAGATGTGGAGTCAACAAGTCATCTCCAAGCCATTTATATGTCCTGCCCAGAACCAGGTGAGTCCAATCTGTGCAATTTTATTCATTGTGCACAAATACATGGCAAGGAGATGATTTTTTGACTCCACATCTCCCACGTATGCCGTAATGTGACCAACACATGATCTCGATCATCCACAAATTTTAAAAGGGAAATGAAATGGTTAACCAAACTAACTTCATTCACTAAATTGAGTCTTACTGTTATCGATAATTATATTAGAAATGTAAAAAATGTAAACACAAAAAGAAAAAATTAAGGATTATTTTATCATTTTTTGGCAAGGTCACCGCCATGTTGCAGTACTCCAAATGGTGACATCACAGGGTTGGTTGATGTTTCCATTATCAACTGAATACACTGGATATACTGGGAATACATCACAACCAAAAAACACTTAAAAAATTTGGTGTGATGGAAGATAAAGCTGAAAGGACACTGAAGAGTCTTCATCATATTGCTTTTGCTTTGGAGCCCATAAACCATGTGATTCGAGCTGCAGTTAGGAGAGAAGAGGTCGTTTTGGAGCAGGGGTTCCGACTATCCCTGCTACCCCACAGAACACGGGGAGTGGAGACAATGTTAAACAGAAAACTTTTGAGTCTGGCGATCTAGTCGTCAATTGGTCAGCGTGCTAAAGCTTCTCCAAGTGTTTTTAATGTCACCATCTATAAGCTGGTTTCTACTGATCGGCCCAAACACTCTGACAAAGGGCCAGTAGCAAAAATCAGCCGTAACCATGCAAAAAAGGGGAAAAAAAAACACAAAATGTTTACATCTCCTAAGTCTAAAAAACATAAGATGAGAAAACAAATTCAAAGCAAGCCCACTGAAAAGCAACAACTCCAAGTTGCAGATACAGTATAGGCTGCAAACAACAGGACCATTACCATTCCAATTACTGTTCAATTCTACAATTACTGGCCTAAACTTTAACACAGACACAACCCATTATGATGGCTAATGGCTACAGACCACCAAGTGTTTATGCAGGCTTATGTAAGATGGACTGAGACCGAACAAGGGACAGAAAGAGACAGATACATCAGTTGCAGGATAATTATCTCTTCACTGCCACAGATGGCTATAGGGATCAGTGTTAAACCTTTATTCACTGCCATATTACCCACGTCAGTGCTAATTCTACAGGGCCCAGGTCACACAAAGTGTGGCTTGCATAATAAACTTTCCAACAACAAGACCTGGGGCATTAGTGGACCTGAATCTACCTGCTGTGGAAAAGGAAAACTGACCTTTTGTTTTGTTTTCTCTCTCAAACAGCTATAATCACCATACCATCTAGATTTCTGCAAGGGCTGTCAGAGAACGCTTATTCCCCCTGGGTGAAAAAAGGTTCAACAGGAGAGTAGAAGAACAAGAAGGCTTAGGAAATATGATGAAAGCAACAAAGCGAGACTTTAAATCAATGTGTCACACTCATATTGAAGTCTAAGTACTGTATATCTTAAGACTTTTGCTCTGCTGTTTCTGCTTCTGTTTTTGCAACAATACATTAAATGTATAGAGGACAATCTTTTATTTCTGAATGGATCATTAAAATAATTGGTGCAACTAATTGTCAATCATTGTGGTGATATGTCTAAATAAGGCTGCCCTTCGTGCTCGTCCCATTAGCTATCTTTTTCTGTGCATGTGCACTATCAGGCGTTTACGTGTGGTGAGCTACGGTTTCAGCCAGTCATTGAAGCTCACCTTTCTCACCGCGGTTCTTTGAAAATGACAGAGGGTCGTAAGATAAAAATAGTTTACGAAGTGTATCCAATGAAAAGAAAGGCCTCAGAAGAGGTAGCTGTATCCCGGAATGGTTTGCTCGAAGATCTTTTCTCGCAAAGCATTATGGGATTTCCTGTCACAACAGCACGCTGTCGCCATAGGCTGTCGCTACCCGACAGCGGCGACTAGTAACAAAGATGTAGCATGTGCTGCGCATTGGAGGCAGAGTTATATGACCAACGGGGTGCAAAAAGTAGTGATCATCTGTCCCAACGGTCAGTTAACTGAATTCACCATACAGTACAATATATGCTTCCCGAGGGAGGGAGGGGAAGGAAGGAAGGAAGGACGCACAAGAATAGATGGATAAAGGAAAAGTGTATCAATAGACTAATGGGCAATAGGGTATGGAATGAAGCCTGGACATATAAATAGTTTTCTATGCTGTGTTTTCTTTTCCTGATCTTATCCACAGAGCCGAGAAACCTAAAAATGATGTACTTTTAAGAACCCAGCATGGAAATACCCAGTGAGGCTCTGCTGTAAATCCAGGAAATAGAAGTCAAGACAGCTCCAGTGGGAACTGGTTTTAGTTTTAAGACAAACACGCCGACCTCCACCAGGGAATGCAGCAGTCAACAGAGTGAAAAGGAGAATATGCTGACAAAAAACAGCCACATGTCAGCTGCATAGTTGTTGCTAAAATTTGCATCTGTGGATGTTTTTGACTTGGCAATAGTAATTTCAAGAATGCACGACTCCAGATTGCCATAGGGCAGATATAGGGAGTACAACTCCAAACAATTATTATTTTCTCTAAGAAGTACTGAAAAAAATGTGTTCTTCTACAGTAGAAATTTGAGAGGAAAAAAAACAAATTCCTTTGAGTTACAATTACATTATATAAATATAGATTATACAGATTTTGCAGTTTTTGTTTCACTTTAACAAAAAAAAACAGCATCTTAAGAGTTTGCTTTATACCTTATGAGTGTTCCCATGAGGAAAAAAAAAAACTACATCATGAGGCTTCCACCTGTTCTTGCACATTGATAAAGAACAGAAGAGTGGAAGATGGAAGAGCAGTATGTTTACAGGGAGCCTCACAGGGATGCATAAACATCCTACATAATGCAAGGTGGTAACACTTGGCAGGTGGTAGCACAAATATGGAATATCTAAAGTAATGTCTGCGATATGAGAGAGGAATGGGTCAAAGCAAGTCTTTGGTGTTTTAACAAGTTGTTTAGATGTCTAAGAAATAGAGAAAAAAGCTTTCAGTTGGAAATACAGCTCTGGTTAGAAGTTAAACACTGATACAACTGAGGTCTGAAGGTACTGTTTTGTTGTTGTGTATTTTAATATCCAAATCTCAGCGTGCAGCTGCCTGTCCACGATGGGTGGAGTCCCATGACTGCATGATGCTGATTGGTCAACTGAAGGAGATGGTGTGTAAAGACACACTACCTGGTATTGGTCCTCCACTCATCCCAACCAGCCACACCTGAGCACCTGTGTGCCTGTTTTGGTTTAAAGAGGAGTTTTTAGGGTTAAGCTGATTTTTTTATTTGATTCTAGCTGTTTCCTATTTTTGAACAGGGAGGTAAATGATTGCATTGTGGTTTGAATTGATTACATTAGTGTGTTGTTGTTGTTTTTTTCTTAAATAGTTTTTATTTGTTGTTACAGCATCAGGCTCACCCTTAAGTTACAAACACCCTTTTCTTTTGCAATAACCTGTAATAAAAAAAAAAAAATTTAAATTAATCATCTTAAACTGATCATTTCTGTTCTGTACGACTGAGGAGTGAAGGAGATGAATCATGATGGTCATAGCAACACATATTTCTGTAATCAAACATGTTGCTATGGTTTACTTTTATTGATTCGTTTCCTCTATTAGATTAAAATGTTCTTATTTCTATTTGTACTAGTGTAAGTTGAGAGCAATTCAAATTCCTTACTTGCCTGGTTTTTTTGGGGGGTTTTTTTGCTTTCTTGCAAAACTTGGCCAACAAAGCAAACTTTTATACTGATTTTGCAACATTTAAACTGTTATGCAATGTATTCCCAGATTGTTTTAATTTGGCTCCCTCTATCTTTAAAATATTACGGTTAAAAAAGCTATTTCCCAAAGGCTGCTGAATGTGTTGACCTTTTGTGCGCTTATCCCTTTAAACATAGAACACAGGCTAAACAATTCAGAGTAATTTAAAAAAAAACAACTAAATGTTCTTTTTATCCATAATTTCAGTGAGTATTTTTTTTTCTTTAGATTATGTTTTACTGTTTAAAACATTTTTTTCTTTGATTTCTTTACACATGTAATAACACAGCCTATTTCCACTTGTTTTAAGATAATATTAAGCATTCTGCACAAAGACACATTTCTACCAGGAACAGTCAAGTCTCTGCATCTATCCATCAACCTATCTATGTATTCCAGTCATAATAAAATAACAGGGGCACTACTGTAGACCTATGAAAGTTTTTTGTTGCATCCCATAGATCATTAACAATTAAAACACCTCCAGGCAAAGCTGAAGAGACGAGAGGAACTGTGAAACAAAGTGGGAGAGATCTCTTCCAGTAGGACTGGAAAAGGTTCTGTAAAACATTCAGGAACCAAAAGTTTACAGTTTTACAGAGAAATATGTATATGTAGTATTAAAAAGCATGCCCTGTTGACTATGGGATCAACCTGAGGGGGAGTGTTGGCATAGTGGGTGTAACCGGAACTACTCCACTCTGAAGACTCATCCCTCTGGCGGAGGTTATAAAAGAGGTAACTTCCTATTCAACTTCCTATTTTGGCCCTGTGCCGCTAAAGGCTAGTCTGAGTGCGCCCCAGTTGATGGCTATGCTACGTAGCGACCAAATCCCTCCAGAGAAGTCTGTAATCGCTGGAACAAGTCAGACTTCATTTTTTTGCGATTGATAAGGAGTTGAATGCAGTGTTTCCTGAGCCTGCTGCAACATAGAGCGATGAGAGCTAATCCAGCTCTGCTAACCTAAACCTAACAGCCGAACAACGGGGGCCCCCAATCGCTGTTCCCCAAAGGAGCCGTTGGAGAACCCGTGACTGCTTGAGACGGAGGGACTGAGCTACACAGAGGAAGTGCTGCTGGAGGCTGCAGCGACAAGCTAGGCACCGTAGCTACAAGGGAGACGTCCCCTGCTACAGTGGGTTATGAAATTATCCCCCTTGCAAAATCGCCTCTTATTATAGCATCGGATTGATCCAAATCTCTTTGAATTGCTGTTAGAGAAACTAAGAAATGGACAGAAGACAGGAAGTATTGAGCACAAACAAATTTGGGGCTGTTCTCCAATGGACACTGCTTCACCTGTCCATTAGGGCCATCACAGTTTGACTCAAAGGCGTAAAGAGGCATTCTAAAAAGATTTATCATGAAATTTAGCTACATTATGTCATCAAAATCTGACAAATACTACAAAAAGCTTTTAAAAGGGATTTATTGCAACAGAGCTAATTTTACAACAAAAAAAAGCAAAGTTCAGCTACATATTATGTTTGTTCTGAACCTTTTTAATTTATTTAAAGGAGCAATTAGTGACATTTCACCACCAAGTGGAGCTGCTGAGCACTGTCTGTAAACCAAGACAAGATGTGTGACAAGCAACGCCTCTCTCTACTTCCACTCCCCTAGTGAATAAGTAACTTCTAACTTTCTAACACTTTTAGCAAAAAAGATGGGCTGCACAATGAGTGGAAGCTACATACATGGACAAACATGCATGTGCCACCAGCCCAGCTTGCAAACATGAGGCTGGAGAGAAACACAAAGACACAGTTTGTGTAAAAAGATACCTTTAGTTATTCACATTTCAATTCTTAGTTCTTTCTATCTGAAAGTGATGAATTTATTGTGTGTTGCTACTTTAATGATAAAATTCATGATGAGATGTTGCATTAATAGTGTCAATTCACAATATGCCATCTCACGGCACTTTACAGAGACAATTCAACCAGATCAAACAGCTAGATTGGTTCAAAGTTTTCTATCTAAAGAAAACCATCTGATTGCATCGACTCATTGACTCTTCAGCAATCCCTCATACCAAGCATGCTTGTAGCAACAGTGGAGAAAAAAACTCTCTTTTACAACGAAGAAACCTCCAGTAGAACCAGAACCAGGCTCAGAGTGAGCAGCCATCTGCCAAGGTAGAGTGGGGTTCAAGAACACAGAAGCAGACATACAGAAATAGGCAGAGATGCAAAGGATAACTGTCAACCAGCTCCACGGGTGGCCCCCGTCCAGGAAACAAACAGCCAGGCAGAGGAGCCCCGAGTCAACTCCCATTTAAGAGGATGAAAGAGAAAACATACAGTTAGACACAGTTAAAGAAACAGGACTACACTGAAAAAACAGGCCAAGCTCCAACATCTATAAAGAAAGGTATTAGTGGCAGCAGCACAGCTGATATTCCTCTCCAGGATGGTGTCACAGTAGATGAAGCTACTATGATGAGAAAAATGGATAGAGCACAAAGTTAGAGGTTGAACTAACAAATACTGCAGAGTGGGAGAATAGATATAGAATGAAGCAGAATGATGAAAAGAGGTCCCTATGTGCTCTAGTAGTCTAAGCCTATAGCAGCATAACTATATAGATAGCTCAGTATAACCTGAGCCACTCTAACTATAAACTTTATCAAAAAAGGAAAGTTTTAAGCCTTACCTTAATAGTAGACAGGGTGTCTGCTGATTCTATTGATTGAAGATCAGTAGCATGCATCACTTTCAGATAGAAAGAACTAAGAATTGAGATGTTAATAACTAAAGGTATCGTTTTACACACACTGTGCTTTATATTATATGGCTTTTAGAACAGAGCTGCTCCATCAGCTTCTCCAAATAGTCTGCTCCTTTTAGGTATATGTGAAAGCTCACAATTAGAAAGTTTCTGAAAGTCCTACATTACAAATACCTGCTTTGGCTGGTTTAATTCCAATATGTTATGTGTGTGGGCTTTTTTTTCTTTGCTTTTTCTTATCTTATGCATGCTACTGTGATGTGTCAATTACCCTACGCCAACTATTTAATGGAAACAATAATGCACTGATTTACATTCAGATTTATTGCAGTCATTAGAAAATCCTTTTTTTTCCCATGTCTTGGGTGGTTTACACTTTAAATTAGATTTATGCAAATACTTACTTCTACCAAACAATATCCCTCCATCCCCACTGATGTAATCAGGTTTTTGGACCAGATGATTTTTAACATGGTTTTAACATTGCTCTCTAGAGCCTTATTTTCTTAAATAAACCCTTTTTACAATCTTGTAGTCACAAAATATTTGATCTGTTTAACAGTTTAGACATTTCTGCTTATTTAAATGTACAAAAGCATATTTTAATCATTATAATGTTCAAGTTTGAATTTAAAAAACTTGGCCATTGCTTCTTCCTTTTTTTTTTATTACTTCCAGTTAGTTATTAGATCTTAATTAGGGTTACAACCGGTTTAGGTTAATTGGGGGGCTTTACCTATTTAGTTTTCTTATGACAATTCAAGTATTAATGGAACTGAAAATCTTTTTAATTTATCTTTAATAAAATTTACTTAATGCAAAGCCCAGAGCTTTTACTTTTTTTAGAGTTATTTTGAGATCAAAAGACTGACTGCCAACAGGTTTATGAAACTAAAACAGATTAGGATTCTATAATGATTCTAAAATAACTTAGGATGAATAAGACTTAAAGGTAAAATGTCCATAATAACCTCCTAACAAGCCTTAAAATGTGCAAATATAAAAACAGATAAGGGAACAGTCTCATGAAGCAGCACAGTTAAAGTCCCATGAGTACAACAGAGATTGTTTTTATGTACCTTAAGGGGAGCTTGGTGCAGAAGGAAGCATGAGATGTTTACATTCAGTCTCTGCCTCTAAGACTCAGACATACTGCAGTTTCCTGAGGTTTGCTAACAAATAATGCCTCCTTCAGGATTTAATCTTTGACCCAAAAGAAAAACTGATTTTTTTTTTTCAAAGACTAATGAGAAGTACTTAGCAAGAAACCTCTAAGCTCTCTTCTGTACTTCATTCTCCAGTGTTTCACAACTAAAATAAAAAAAACCTTATGTAAAACAGATTAAATCCTTGTTTTACTGAAAAAATAAAACTTGGGTTTAGAAAAAAAAAAAACCTTCATGCCTAAATTTGATCCACTTGTTGGCAACTCGTGTTCAAGCCACCTGGTGTTTTTATTTCCTGTTCATTTACATTAAATCTCCGCCTCCACAGCTTGGCTTTCAGAAACAGATGCTGAGTTTGTCCTACAGCCTTCATTTCACACTCTGTTTCCTTCTTATTTTGGGGCTCTTCTGGGGGCTTCTAACCCTCTAATCGGCACGGTAACAGGACAGCACTACAGTCTTGGTCCCTAACCAGGCGTCGGACCGAACAGGCTCGAGCAAAAATTAAAAAGAGGAAGGGAAATCAAATGAGCGGAGAGAGGCTGGGGTGCAGAGAAATGATGAATTATCAATTTGCTGTGAGCAAATGGAAAATGATTATTTCATGGTGACTGTCTGATGTCTGATTCTGAATTGTAATGGTAAATTATTAATTTTCCTCAATGGATTAATATTTGATGAATGAAACAGAAACTGTGATTGAGGTGATTTGGGGGAGAGAATATAAAGAAAGGTCACAGGGTCAGACGGAGTCACGAGGAGCAATGCAGCATTTCTGTTTTAATCCAAAAGCTTTTTTTTAAAACAGATTTTCTTTATAATAAATGTAGATATAACACCCTACGGAAACTTGTCATCAATCTGCTGGAAATTACACTAAAGACAGCTTCATTTAGACCAGCGAACAGCAGAACTACTGGGGCAGAAAGAGTTCTTCAATTTGGCTTACCAAGAGAATAACCTTGAACAGGAGCCTGAGACGTATCACTGGGGGTTTTACACCTAATTACAGACATCGCTGAGAGCAAAGCAGCACTCGAAAAAACCATATTAACACTTGCATTGGAGGAGGCTTCAGGTACACAATGAAGATCTCATAGAGTACCCTTGTGTGCTTTCTGCCTAAAGTCGTGTGATAATGGATTTTCTTGCACACAAAAAAAAGTTAGAACGAAAAAGGCAGAAATTTGTTATAGATTAAAAAGCTATTAGTGTTACTTCTGCTCAAGCTGCTCCAACAATTAGATCTCTGCTGAGCAGTCTGT
This sequence comes from Cyprinodon variegatus, assembly GCF_000732505.1. Lineage (NCBI taxonomy): Eukaryota > Metazoa > Chordata > Actinopteri > Cyprinodontiformes > Cyprinodontidae > Cyprinodon > Cyprinodon variegatus. The sequence goes on from NW_015150600.1 coordinate 277,523, forward strand.
CTGGGGACAGTGCATGACACGAGGGTGAAAGGATATGTTTCTGGGAATAGGTTGGGCTTTGGGAGTTAGAAGGCACACAAACGTTTATCTGTCTTCGCTGACAGAAAAATAAATCAGAGCTACTGTATTATAACCCAGGAAAAAGAATGGAAAGCAAACAGTGAACACAAAACAAAAGTATATTTGTACAATTTTACAACAAAGTAGCGGGAATAAAGCAAAACTGCAAAATGGTTGATCCAAATGCAATTCAGAAAAGAACTTGTAGTTTTTTTTATAAAAATGGAGACTTAAGTTAGCAAAGTCTTAGACTTGTAGATTGTAAAGCAGTTTTCAAGGTTTATTTTGACCATATGACTGCACAGTAGCTATGACTCCAAACTCAAGCTGACGACTTTTTGTTAGAAAAGTTTTAATACAGTTCATGTTCAGTTGAAAAACTGTCTTGATTAGTTAAAGGTTGGAATAAATTCAAATTTCACTCACAAGTGCATCAATTTAATATCAATAACAAGCTTTGATAATTATGAAAAGATGCGAAGCATATTTTTACCTATCTTAACTAAAGGTAGTGAAACTGTTACTAAAAATGTTGGTAAATCACTTAATAAATAGGTGAGGCTAAAAACAAGGTTTCCTGCAAAAACTAATGTCATTTGTGATTATACGCACAATTAACAATATAAAGGATGATGTTTTATTTCCGGTTGGATCATCTAAATAAGTGGTCCTTCTATTAAACACCATTCTGGTGATGTTTATGTAAGGCCGTCCTACGCGCCCGTCCCGTTAGCCAACTTTTTCTGTGCGTGCGCACTTTCAGGCATTTATGTATAGCGAGCTACAGTTTCAGCCAGTCATTGAAGCTACCTTTTCTCCGCACGGTTCTTTGAAAATGGCCGTGAGTCATAAGAGAAAAATGTCTACGAAGTGTATGAGGAGAAAAAAAAAGGCCTCAGAATCCCAGAATGCTTTGCACGGAGGGCTCTCCTCACAAAGCATTATGGGATTTGCCTTCACAATGGCCCTGAGTCGGGTTACAAAGATGGCACAGGCACCACGTGGTGGAACAGGAGTTACGTGGTCACTTAACTCGCTTTTTGAGTTTGCTATAAAGTACACTATATAGCCACTTCTGTGCGTGGACACAGTATGAGCTATGAGAACAGCACATTACAAAGAGGGTGTTTACGAGGAGAAATGGGCCCTTGCATGCCCCCGCACATGCATTTTTTTCACAGTGGAGAGGGCGGGTGGTTTAAAAAATCCTCCACAATACCTTTAGCAGACATCACTTTTGATGTCTCCTAAATCAGCTTCGTTTTTGTGTGGAAAGACTTGGTTGGGTTTGCATGCTACACTCAAAAGGTCTGTTGTTGCCTCAGTATAGGGTAGACTAATCTATTTTTGTATAGCTCACTCACTGGGTATATGGTAACTCTATAAATTATGGGACATTCCTACTCCCAGGAGAAGAACAAGTCTCCTTAGAGACAGAAGTTGGACAGGCTGTTAAGCTCATCTAAACACCTAAAGCCAAACCCAATGTTGGAACTTAGAGAAAACTCTCCCCTTCAAACACAGTATGATTCAGTCTATAGAGATGGTAATCAGGGCTGATTTTCCCTTCATCCAAAAAACATGGAGGCCCAGGGACATAAATACCGCATTTATACTAGCCTTGAAAAACCGTGCAGAGACCGGTCCGAGCTCAGTAACTGAGATAACTTATCGTGTGTAAATGGAAAGCAAACTGAACTGAACCGAGCTAGACACAACCGGACCGCGCTAACTGCAGACCAGTTCCAGAGGTGGGCTCAGCTTGGTTTTCCCTGGCTCGGTTCTCTGATAACAAGAGCGCATGAGCAGATTCACACTCCATTCCAGTAGTTGGCGGTAATGCCCCTCCGGAAGTTGCTTACCAACCAACACAAAACAGAAGAAGAACAACTATAAACAACAATCGAAATCTTCTTCGCCTGACCCTCCGCAAACACCGAAGTACAGCAATAATAATCAAGCATAACTTTCTGAATGTGATGGGCGCCGCCAGTTTTATTCCAAAAACTGTTTCTCTGTTGAATAGAATAGAAATCTCACAAACACAGAGACTCTGCTAGAACAATGACGGCCTTTTGAACCAACATAGCCTGGCTTTCCTTTTTTTATTCACCACTATTTACCACTATTATCCTGTTTTATCCTTTCCTTTTAAGCTTGCGTTTTAGAGATTGTGGTTGTTATTTGTGTTGCTTAATATGATGTGGGCGACAGAAAAAGCAAGTGAGATTCCTTTTCATGCTCATAAACTTGACCATTAAATCTGATTCAATTTTTTTCTTTTTTTTTTCTGAGAAAGTGTAATGTAAAGCTCTGGACAATGTCTGTAGAGTTAGGAAGGTAAATGTAAGCATAAAGGCCATCTGAGGTGACTTTAACCCATCAGTGTTTTGAAAACGGTGAGACAAAACAGGACAGGGAAATTTGGGGGAAAGAAGAGAAACGCAGGTGCAAGAAATGCAAATAGAGATAATAGGGAGAAAAAAAATGACAGAATAAAAGACTTTTGAAACAAAAAGTGAGACGAGCAAAACCAGGAGAAATTACAGTGTGGGAGTAATCAGAGGCTAAAAGCTTTTCCCCCGCTGACTCAAAGTGTTTTTGGGAAAAGGCAAATAGAGGGAATAAAGGGATGTGAAAAATTAGTGGAACAACACCAGGAGAGTGTGACAGCCAAGGCTGAGAAAGCTAGTGAAGGCAGGATTGGAAAAAAAAGAGGAGTGAGGGAGGGAAGTAAGTGAGTGATTGAAGCAGAGAGAAAGAGTAGAAGGAGGGAGAGAGAAAATGAGCTTCAAGAACTCCGAGGGGGCTTTCTGTCCATTTCTGCATCATTCTGTCCTATTAGTACCACTCTTCCGGCTGTCCAAACACCACTGAAGCCTAATAAAGCCTGAACTTACTCTCTCACACACCGACAGTGATGGCCTGAGATGGCTAGAAGGAGGGTGCCTTTCCGTGGGGCTTTTAAGAGTGACCTCCAAACACCGTGGTCTCAGTCTGCCAAAAGCCCGGAAACTTTAATAAAGACCATTTGAGGTTTTTCTGTGATTCTGCAAACTGCCTTTTTGGCAGCAGCTCCTCCATTTTCCACAGATTTTGAGCAGAATGGGCCAACGCAACTTAAAAGACTTGGAAGTCTTTTTTGGATGTGTGGACGTTGTGGCCAGGAGACTGCTGTGCAAACGCAGCCTAGTGAATGGACGGTTTTCAACAGACAAGCTGGAAGTGTGACTGTGTGAAGTTTCTTTGTTGAGTCACATGTCCAAAGGACTCAATTACAAACAATTTAGAGTTGTGAATAATGATATATCAACTATAACGGCAAAAAATTAAGAAACAGCCGAGAAATAAATGGTATCACCAAGGTAACTGTTCAGTAGAGCGTCTAAAACTTCTCTAATGATTGCATCCAACTCTTTAGCAACTTGCTGGAGGGCATTTGAGTTTAATGTAGAAACAAAGTACAGAAGTTAACCTTGGAAAACCTTTTTATAACATTAACTCCCTCAATATTGGAAGTGAGAGAGAAATCAGGTATAGCAAACACCTAAAGGAGGAAGAGCAAGGTGAAGTGTCGCAGATGGCTCCAAAGGAAGACTCATCTTTTCATCTTTCTGCCTCAAACTATATCCAATTATTTAGTTTGATGCATTATTATAAGAGAAAAAAAAAACTGCAGTGCTGAGAGCTTTGGTGAAAAACAAGCGTATCAAAAATGGAAATCCGGAGTTGTTTTGAGAAACTTTTATCAAGTGTCGCCTTTTCTAAAAGTCAACAGCTGCAGCTTTTAACCAAAATAAACCTGGACAGAGATAAATATGCGAACCGGGGGGTCACATTACCGGGGAGTAAAGCGTAAGACTGTGTCTCCGCTGGATTTTCCCTCTTTTTTTCACACATCAACCAAATTATAGACATGAAAAGGAAGAGAAATGGAGCTGAGATTAAAAGTGTGAGACCAGACGCTTTATTCCCTGTGCAAAACTCTCATCCCCAAATCAATTACTTGGAGGTGGAAGGAGGAGAGCTTGAAAAGCGAGGCAAGTGGAGGAGGAGAGGAGCACTTCTGCTACTAGGTTCAAGAATCCCATTAGAGGACCTGTTAAAGCCTCACTGGGAAACATTTTCTTAAAATTAAAAATCAAAATAAAGCCGGTGAAAAAGCAGCAGTGTTAATCCTTCCTGTGTTGTAGAACTTTATCATTTACAGTGCATCCACTTCCTCTGTCAGCTCATTATCAGAGTTTACAGTACTACATTTATTTTAATTCAAATAGATCTATATTTAAACATACTTCCTACCAACTAGTAACTCAGACAATTATGTTCAAAAAGTATTAAAATAAATGTATTGTCAAACTGCTGCACAATTTGACTTTGTATTCAAAAACTCAAAATATGTAAAAATAAAACAAAAAAAACCCAACATATTTTGAGTTAATCCACTTATTTCGAGTGGGGACAAACTAATAAAAATAGTTTTTGCTGCTGCATGCAGTGTGATCAAACAATTGTCAGCACCGCTTCATTGTAAACAGAAGGAGTATAAAACAAAACCTTCTTTTCATCAGACCGGTTCTGAACATTTCTGGCTTTTTTGTCTTATTTATAAAATAATTGTCCTATTTTTTTTTTTTTTATAAATCAATAAAGCAAAATAAAAACCTGAGAAATTGCTGGATTCATAACACTTCAGAATTATAAAAAACCTGCATTATAAGAGTCTAATACTGCTTTTTTCTGTGCCGTTTGCTCACATTGAGTAAGTCTTCACTATGAAGACATCAGAATCTGTTCCAACTTTCCCAAAACGGAAAAGCTGCAGGGAGAAACCTCAGAGAGCAGACAAATCCCAAACTTCCTCACATCATCACAAAAAGGTTGTTGAGGTGATCCCAGAATTGATGTGAAACTATAAATACCTAAACCCCCTCAGTCACAGAGTGAATTCCGAAAATACTGAGGACGCCGCCGAGACCGTAAGAAGTATAATTGAGCCTTACGGGTGCATAACGTGCGAGTTAAGGACTCTGCATGATGTAGGATTTTTTTTTACTTTTCTTTTTTTGGGGATGTGGAACATATGTGCTCAGTAGAGGGTGAACAGGAAAAAAGGAGCGCATTACCACAAGAGTGAATAAAGAAGCACAGCTTGTTTGAGAAACTAGAGAAGTCAAACGAAAAGGTGTAAAGAAAAGGAAAAACTGGTGTAATAAAGCCAATATTTGTGCAACAAAGAAATGAAACACAGATAAGAGAAAAATTAAATAAAACTTGTCGCTTTATTTAATTTCTAAGAATAAACTTTGCTGTCAGGTTTATCACCCACACATATTCACTTAGGTAACTGGTGTTAGTAGGGTTTTATAAATAAAATGTACCAAAACTTTCTTTCAATTTACTGAACATGTAATAATAATGATAAAGTAATTTGACCATTTAGTTCTTCTATTTTAAAGCCTCTTTACTTCAAATTTTTAAAGCATCCGCATCAAAATGAAGGCCAAATCTAAAACTGTAGGATAACTATGAACACATGGAGGCTGTGGCTATTTGAGATCGCTCTGTTTTCGTGTAAATTCACATTTGGATGTCAAAATTTTCCAATGTTGTTAAATCCTGTTTTTCAACTAAATTAGATGGTGGGATCTCTTAAGAGATCAGGCCAGCTACAGATTCAGTATTGGACATTATTTTACTCTGACTGTTTGGTTCCCTCCACTGATAGTGGGCTGTTGGGAAAACTGAGACTGTCGGTTGGTTGTAGTATTTTTTTTTTACTGGGAAATATGCATGGGGTGACAGCGGTTCAATGCAGCTGGAAGTTTGTTGCATTGCCACTTTTCACAGCTGTACAAGTTAAGGAGTTCCCCTAAAAAATTTGAATTAAATCCAAAGTTCTGCCAAACTGCCATGTTTAGCTCTAAAACCAAATCCATAAAAAAAAAAAAATTCTTCTTTCCTTCTTTTTTTAGCTACCATTTGACTAACTAGCTACTTCTAATGGGGCTAACAGGCTGAACTCTGGTTGGTAACAGCATGAGACCATTGGTCTGGAAAATACCTGATGCATGGGTTAACTAGACTTAGACAGATTTATTTGTCATTTTGTTTACACTAGTGTAAAACAAGACATTTCATTTGGAACAGCTCTCTGGAAAATTTCATCTTTCTTTAAAAGTGCAACCTTAAAAATTTGTAAATATATATATATATATATATATATATATATATATATATATATATATATATATATTTATATTAAAAACTGTAATATAAACATATGATTGTAAATTTACAGTTCTAACTTTTAACTCCTCCCTATGCTGAGGAAGCGAGAATGGAGACCATAGAACATGTACAACAATGGATCCTGAGGACCAGGTTTGAAAAGCAATAAACTAGAGGATCAGAGACGCAACTCTCTAAGGGAAACTTTGGTGGTTTCATTCAGAAGGACCGTTCACACAAAACTTAGAATCTGTGAGGAGTACTCCCCCGCGGTTCATCAAGAAGAGCTCAGATTTGCTTGATTTTACAAATCCCTCATTTATATATGGGACTGAGCATATTAGCTGAAGAAGCCTTATTTCTTTGAACTCTGACTGGCTTGCCAATTACCTCAATAAAACTGAAACACAGAGAACTGGAATCTTCTTCTGATCTCTGAGCAACTTTCATTGTTGAGTTTGGGTGCAATCTGGAGGCGTGTGTACTTCTCAATGATTGTGAGCCCTACCGCCGTGAGACTATTGCAGAACGTGGATAGACTTTTTATGTGCAAGGAGCTTATTGTTAAAGCAGAGCTTGACATTTTACTCTATATAAAAGCTCTATATGAAATACACTTCCACTTAAGACTCCAATTATCAATAACAAGCCTTAATTAAAGTAATCGTAACAAAACGAACTTTTTTTTTTTTTTTGCTTATAAATATAATTTGATCCATACAGATATTGTCAAATAAAGCAAGATATGAAGTCTTTTAGCTCCATGAAGCCTGTGTGAAAACTCATGGAGTGCCTGCAGCCATTATGAGATTTCACTCTTTGAAGAGAGAAGTCAGCTAATGAGACAGACCTAGAGCTGGGTCAGAGATGAGGAAACTTCTTTTAGCCTTGTATCAAGCTCTGCTGCAGGAGAAATAATGTACCCCTCTTCAGAAAAAAAAAAATGTATGCATTTTCTAAAAAAAAAAAAACATACAAATGTAATGTATTTGGCCTTTTTCTCAAAGGAAAGCAGGACTCTATGCTGCTCTTAATTAACCCATCAGAAATGCCTTTTAATTACAATCAATCATCCACGCGAGAGTCTCTAGGAGCCAAAAAAGCCAATGGAATTCAAATAAATCTCTGCAAATTGATAGGGGTGTAGAATATAGCTGATTTATTACAAAGCGATAAAACCTTAAGACATATTAGACTAGCTCTATTGTAAAACTAGACATTCATGAATAGTATAATTTCTATCACAAACACTTAAAAACCAGTGTTGTGGAAAATTCTTCAAGGATTCTGGCCGACAACTCCTTCTGGTTTCATCACATTTCAAAGAGCAGCCAAGTTGGAACAATAACCATCTTAGTATTTTTTTTCATTAAACCAAGCTGGCACCAAAATACATTAAAAGAAGGCATTCTTTCAGTGTAGTTCACTTTGGCGTTTTTGCAGGATTCAAATGAGGATTTGTCCATCGTTATAACACTGGCGCTCCATTAATTCAGTGCCAAGTTTGTCTGCTCAACTTCCACTGCCTGCTCATACATAACCATAACTAGGATCCCTATAAAAGGTATGGGGTGAAATAACAAGGTTGAGTTTTTTTATTGAGCAAGACTTGTTTTGCAAAAGACGCAAGAAAATATTCAGCTGCCTTGTTACCCCGTCATAGACATACATTTGGCGGTGGAGATGGAAACACTAAAATTAATTTCTCAGCTGCTGGCCTTTAAGGGTTAAGAGAAGGCTTTAGCTGGAAACCGGAATTAAAAAAAGGAAACTTAATTTTGTGTGTCATTGTTCATTTTGTATTAAGGAAAAAGGGCCAATCAGAAAATATTGTCTGCAGTTAAGGGGAAACATTCATCTAATCAGGGGTTGTTTTGTTTCCTGGTCAGATAACTGAAGTTCTGGCACTGATAATGTGCATTGAGGTACACTGGAAATCCTATCAGGACGATGCTAAATTGTTGGGGATGATTCCTGTTGAAGAGAGTCAAACCACATAAAGGCATTGCTTAAAGGTTTAGATAATTACACCAATGCTACACAAACTACTAAAATGTGATTGTCATGACATTATCATTGGGTGCACAATCTGAAGAGACAGAACTATGATGGGATTTTTAACTAGAAAAATACTCAGAGCGCACAGACAAATATTGCCCCACATATTGCCTAAACAAGGCTTTGTTGGGCTACTCTATAAAGCTTGGAACACAACATTTTGATTTATAAAAGGATTCCTGGATGGGAAGTGAAACGTCTTGACACTTTTTTTTTTTGCTTATACTCCTTAAACAACATTTCTTAACTTAAAATTTTTTTTAAAAATCTGTCTAATTTATCTGAGGTTTGTTTTTTTGTTTGTTTGTTTTTTTTTTTTTTTTGCTATGAGCCAAAATCAAAAAATATTATGTTCATTTGTATTTACACTCTTCTTAATCTATTTAAATGCTTTGTAATACTGGAATAAGTGCTTTGATAAGATTCTGGTTAATTGACACATCTATAAATAGTTTAAAGAGTAAAGAGTATTGTTTTGTTCAGTGTTCAATTCTGCAGATGAAGTTCTGTGTCATTGATGTTGTTGATGTTGGATTTGGATTATTAGGATTTTAAGAGCAAGAAGACCCAACTATAAGAGAAATGTGTGCCTGCTTAATTTTATCACCTTTTTTTGCAATTACCCATCAGGGCTCGACGTTAACCATTGCCCGATCTCCCGGGGCAAGTATTTTTTTATTGTTGGGAGAGTACAAATTTCATTGCATTTGCCCACCAGACAAGTGCAATGATTGCAAAAAAAAATTATTTATCATTCAAAATTACTTTAAAATCACCGACATTCAATGAAAACGACCCAGAAGCGTCGCCGGAGCCATTTTTGTTGTTTTGTACACATTCTCGCGTGATTTGAAAAAGCCAAGTGATTTTCCGCCAGATGCCGTGATTTTTGTCCGGGAATTTTCCACGAATCAGACACATTTTTTTCGACTTGGCAAGCTAAAAAACAACAACAAGGCAAAAAATGTAAGTACAGTAGCACACCCACCACCCATTTCACCCACCACCCACTTAGCATCAGAGATCCTCTTTACCCACCATCCATCCTCATCCATTCACTAAACATCCAAAAAACATTTAAAAAACAAACATGTTTCATTGATATATATACAAAAATGAATATTAGGAACTATATTTATCAAACATTATACTGGGCAAGTAAAAATTGTTTCTGGGCAAATGAAATGTGAAAGTCACTTGCCTGAAGGGCAAGTGGTAAAAATCTTTAACGTCAACCCCTGCCCATAATATAGGCGGATTAGCTGCAGCTCATGGCACACATCTAACAAGCATTAAATATTTGTTTGAAAATCATGCATGAGAAAAACAACCTTCGCTGGACATATCCCTCACTTGACCCTCATCAACCACTAAACACAAATTCACTTTGATAACCCGCTGCACAGAGGAATGTAAACCTAATCAGTTATATTTAATCCATCAAAACTAATCTTTTAAAGGACATTTCTGCACCCCTGGAAAGAAAAACATTTCATAAATACTTTTTTTGCGTGTAATAGCTCACAGGAGAAAGAAGAACAAAGTTCAAGGGGCCATTTCTCTCCGCTACATGAAGCTATAAAACATGCATTCGGAGGTATGCTTCGTCTATTCAACATATTTTCCCTGGGAAAAAAATATCTGTATCGCATGGAAGCGAGCAGAAAAACAGTCCATCAAAGAATGATTGAATTTGACATTTGATTTGTTTATGCTTGCCCTGTAATCATATGCTGGGGCCAGGAAAAATATTCCTTATCAAAGTAGATTTCTTGGAAACTCGGCCTGTTTGGCACGCTGCAGAAGATGTGCTTCCCCACTTTCTATTAAAACCTCCAGTTTAATTAAGCAGGTCATTGCCTGATTAAATGTCTATGTTGGAAAGCAAAGGACTGACAGAAGCAATACGCCATACTCTAATAAATCCTTTGTCAGAACCGAAATTTAACTGATGAAAAGCATTTTCTACTGTAGCTCAGAGACTCAAAAAGAGTAACATCAAGCACGTACAGAACATCCCTGTCACACAACACAAATTTAAAAATGAGGTGTAATCAATGTAAATTTTGCAAATGACACAAAACAACAAACCAAGCAGGGCATTCTCTCTATTAAAAGGAGGCTGAATAGATTAATGAAAAGGGATTTTGGATCCAAGCAAATGTAAGAGTAATCATCCCAAGCTTTTAACACATTCCTTTTCTTTAATGCTTCGGAGATTTTCACACTAAATGTGTCCATTATCCCACTCAGGTGGTGTGATGGAGTTGGCAGTTTTGTCAATTAGTCCAATTTCTTTTTGGAATGAATGAAGCCTATTTTTTTTTCCTTCTTCTTTTTCAATTTTCACAGTTTTTCCTAAGTGCTGGACGCATAATCAGCAGGGCTGAATCACCAACGCTTCCACAGACTGAACGAGGACTGGGGAAAAGAGATGTTTGAAAAGAAAATGGCAGGTGAAACTAAGAGGTGTGCAATCGGCTGTTTCTTTTAAAACACCTGAGAGGCACGTCTGTCTAAGGCTCCCTGGCAAGCGGCTCGACATCTGGCTATCCTTTCGGGCTTTCAGAGAAGATTACGCCAACTATGAGGCTTAAACCTCAAGACAGTGCAGTCCTTATACTAATAACATACTGTACTTCAACAAAGCAATGACGGAAAATGAATATCAGAAGATGACACATTGAAAAGAGGATGGAAAGTAAACATTAAATATTTTAAAGTAAAAAAATAAAACCTGTTTTTATTTTATATATCCATCCATTTCATGCTTGTCAGTGCAATCTCTCCATTACTCCTCAAACTCTAAATTAAATACTTTTTAACAGTCTTTCCAGACCCCATAACATTACCTCAATATAAGTTAAACCATGTGCTGAGAGCACACTTAAAATCTAACCACAACTTTAATTCACAATGCATACAAGTACAACAAATGTACCTTTAAAGGCAACTAAATCGGCATCTATGTTAAACTGACAGGAACCCAAGAATAAACAACAGGCTTGAATGTGTCACATCTATTCCATCTCAGCCTAAACAACATGCTGAGACTTTAATTTCATTTTTACAGCTTTGCTGGCCACAAACCCAGGCCCTGAAGTATTAATGAACTTAGCCACTATAAACGCAATCATGCCTGAGGAGCAATTACAAATCTAATTGAGCATCTAAACAGAATATTAAATCACCATTAACAGGAGCTTCTAATTTAGAAGACACTTATAAAGTCAAACATTTCTCCATTAAAAGGAACACTACATAACCAGAAGACTGCACAGAAAATAAATGGGCAGCATAAACTAAATGTGTTAAGCAGGAGACACTATTCCTGTATTCTTTGGATCATTTCTCAGTACTGGAACAAACTGATACTACTGACCAAATGCAGAGTTTCCATCAGGAACAGCTTACAAGTTAGTTAGCAACTTGTTTCCAATACAACTTTCTGTACAGTCATATTTCCAAAAAAGCCACATTTGTTCACTTGTAGAGAATTGGAGCTTGAGGAGAGCATGCTCGATATTATATTATTTGCTAATATATAGGACATGTGGCAAAATGTACGTTTAATTTAGTATGATATCAATAAAATAACCATCAGTATCCAGGCACATGGGTAATTTCTTAGCCTGGGTGCCATTCCGAACTTAGTCCCGCCCACAACGTTTGAGGTTGGGAAGTTCGGTCTGGCATTG